>NC_135370.1:135994073-136307510 GCF_049243985.1 Paroedura picta
GACACTAAACTCAGATGCGTAGCAAACACACCAGAAGGCAGAATCAGAATACAAATGATCTCAACAGGCTAGAAAACTGGGCAAAAATTAATTTCAATAGTGATACATGTACAGTTCTTCAATTAGGTAAGAAAAATCATATGCATCATTATAGGATAGGTGAGACTTGTCTTGGCAGTAGTACATGTGAAAAAGTTCTGGGGATCTTAGTAGTCCATAAAAGTCAGCAGTGTAACTCGGCAGCTACAAAGGCAAATGGGATTTGGGCTGTATTAAAAGAAGTATAGTGTCCAGGTAATGCAAGGTGGTGTTACCACTTTACTCTGCTCTGGTAAGACCTCACTTGGAGTTCTGTGTTCAGTTTTGGGTACCACAATTGAAGAAAGATGTAGAGAAACTGGAGAGTGTCCAGAGGAAGGCTATGAAGATTGTGAGGAGTTTGAAGACCAAGCTGTATGAGGAAAGATTGAAGGAGCTTGGTTTGTTTAGGCTGGAGGGAAGGTGACTAAGAGGGGATAGGATAACCATCTTCAAATACTTGATGGGCTGTCACAAGAAGATGGAGCAGAGTTGTTTTCTGTTGCCTCAGAGGATCGGACCAGAACCAATGGGTTGAAATTAATTCAAAAGAATTTTTGGCTAAACATCTGGAAGAAATTCCTGACAGAGTGGTTCCTCAGTGGAACAAGTTTCCTAAGGAGGTGGTGGGTTCTCCTTCTTTGGAATTTCTTAAGCAAAGGGTAGTTAGTCATCTGACAGAAATGCTGATTTTATGAACTTAGGCAGATTGCAAGTGGGTAGGCAGGAATGGATGTGCCAGGATGTGTCTCTTGTGGACCTTCCATGCATACCCAGGAAATTGCTGATCACCACTGTGGGATGGTAGTTGAATTTCCTCCAGGCCAGGCTGGACTTCGGTGATTTTTTTGTTTGTTCGTTTGTTTTTTGGGGGGAATCACTTGGACATGAAATTGGGGTGGGCAGGTAGTTGTGAGTTCCTGCATTGTGCAGGGAGTGGGACTAGATGACCCTGGAATTCCCTTCCAATTCTATCATTATATGATTCTATTGCTGGCTGATCATTTTCTCAGACTTTGCCCGATGGACTCCAAAGTCACATCCAACTTGAAACTTACAATTGTCTGTGCAGAGTGAGGGCACAAAGAACCAGTTATGTATGCTGCTTCCAGAACCAAACTGTGTTCTCAACATGACTGGTTAAAAACAAGCTTCATGCATGAGCTGATTCTTTCTGTATTCCTCAAAATAAGAAAGCACCTCTGGTATTGTGGTTGCACCATACAGCTGATTGGGTCAGAAAAACCATGTCCTTGTCCTCTATCACCAAGTGAATATGGATTGAAAAACAAGAGGGATTTCTATTCCTGTTTGTTGGCCCAATAACAGTTCACGATATACCTACTTTCTCTTTCTGAAGCCACTTCACTCTCTTCCCTTAAGAGACCATTAGGATACGGTCCCTTTAGCAATTGTTTCCTCGGCCACTCTGATCCCACTTTACTTGCTTGTTCTATCAACACAACCTCCAGCACAGTGCTTTGAGTGTGTATGTAATATAAATGATAAGGTCTCTGGGCTGTATCAATACTAGCACCCAGCACCAAATAAATGTTAATCATTTCCTTTCTTATCACCTTAGCCTTATTGGGGGGGGAGGGCATTATTATGGACATAGGCTTGTTTCCTTTTGTCTAGTCTAACACCTACTGCCACATTAAACACATTAAATATTCCTAACACTAACACTGATAATAAATAGCAGTAATAACCAACTGAATGTTCCAGGTCATTGCAGATGAGCTTGTTTTTGGCAGTACCTGCGGTGTATTGTTCCCTCTCCTCACACATACTTGCTCCTGAATAACTTTCAGTGATCCTATGCATGGATGTGCATTCACACAAGCAGTTCACCACATTCTATTAATATTCCCAAGTGCTGCTCACTTATTTTCCACACCAGCACTCCCCCTTCCTTGCTTTACATGACAATTGCTTATAATCATAGAGTTGGAAGGGACCTCATGGACCATCTAGTCCAACCCTCTGCACTATGCAGGACACTCACAACCCTTGAACCTTCTTGGAAAGGGATTCTTCCTGGAAGCTATTTATATAAAAGTGCATTTAAATCCATTATGTGTTTATAGATTTCTGGAAAATATTGTTTCTGCAACTATTTCAGTCTTGAATACAAAATTAAAAGTTTAGCAAGATTGATTTAAGAAATGGAATCATGAATTTGTTGGATCCAGTGTTTCGTACTACTACAACGTTTTCATGTATCTGCACAAAAGACCAGTTTTCCCTGACCATTTCCGCTTTAGGAAACATACCTCATTTTAGCCTCACTTTGGACTTCAGTTGGATGATACGAGTTGGCACTCAGCTTCCTGCATTTGGGCTTTCTTCCCCTCTTTTTCCAGGCTCATGTTTTCTGGATTTGCCTCATGTTTTTTGCATTAGAGTTAAAAGGAGGCAGCTTCCCATAATGCTTTATTCCCATCCTGTTCCCAAAGAGGGGTGTGTGCAAAATGGTGCCTGCTTCCACCCCTCTTTTAATTGTGCTACTTCATTGCATGTTTTCTTGCCTACCCACTCCCCCCAAGATAATTTTTAAAAACAATAAGGTTATTGCATTACAACTGCATGGGGGGGGTGTCTTGGTCGCTCCTGCAGTGCAGGTGGGTGGGCAGAGAGCTGCTGGAGCCCAGAGATCAACACACCATCCCTTTTGAACAATACTCCCCAGTGGGGGCAACAGTCAGAGCACTGAAGTCTTCATGCTTCTCCTCCCCAATCCGCACCTGTGCTGCATGATGTACCAGCCACGCTATGCAGCATCAAGGAGCATCATGTGAAAGGGATAGTGAGCAATCCCAGGGGCATTAACCCTCCACCTGTCCACCAATACCGTGCTGTAGCAGTGATCAACAGGGGCATCCTGGGGCAGTCCTCAGTCATATGCAGAGACACACATATAGTGACCACCCTGCTACCACCACCCAGGATGGAGGAGCACTTTTCTATACCCCGCTCCAAATGTCTGCATTCCCTAAGTCTGAAATTGCTTATAGTCAAGATCCCCCTCCCCCGCACACAGCAGGTGCTCTCTGCGGGGGGAACCCACTCTCCCCATTAATGATTTTCTTCCCAAATATTCCCCCAAACTTCTTTCACAGTAGTATATTGCAGAATAACTCCAATTTCTCCACCATTCCTTTTCTCTCCCCCACCCCACTCACAGCAGGGACTCTCCCTATCCCCCATCCTTTTGAAGCCAGCTGTGAGTTTGCCTGCCTTCTCCAATCCTCCAGGGACAAAAAACAGTCTTGCTTGCTACAACACAGCAGCGTTGTAATGCAATAACCTTATTGTTAAGAAAAAACACCTTGGGGGAAGGGGGGAGGTGAGGGAACATGGAATGAAGGGGTGCTATTGGGGTGAAAGAGGTACAGGAAGAGAGAAGAAGATAATGGTTGTGGTAGGGCAAGTTTTCCTTGGAAAGGGGGAGGAAGGTAGGGAGGAGGGAGGATGACAATGAGGAAAGGGGCATGCCCAAGCAATCAAAATGTCTGGCACCACGAAAAACTGAATGCATGCATTTCTGCACTGAATAGTCCGGAAATAGACCTCATTAGACCCCAGTTCAAAAAGTGAAAACTGGATTTCTGAAGATTCCATTGCTGTGGGGCAAGCGAGGGGGCAATTCAGGCCTATGCCTGAAAAGGCGAATTTCAGTATGGAAATGGACAAAAACTCAAGCCTTTAAAAATGCAAATCTAAATGATAGGAGCCTATTTTGTTCCAGCAGCACTCAAACTCTTCCAAGCTAAGACAATTGCTCAAATGGTGTACGGGACCTTTTTAGGGCCACCAACCTCTTGCTTTGCCCCCCTTGAGCGGGTTCAAATAAAATTTCTTAGAGTATTACTTCATGTTCCAAACTGTGTTTCGAATTCATGGCTACGCCTAGAGACAGGGTTTCTAAAAATCAAAGCGAAAGCAGTAATTTAATCCATCTCCCTATGGTTAAAGGCGCACTGGGCCACAGCTGGTTTACTTCCTTCAATCCTCTGTGACAATTTTAAATCCCAGTGGCTGTTGGCCACCGAGAGGGAAATTATAAAATTAGGCTTTTCCTCACTTTCACTACTTGAGTTGGGGTACGATCAGGTGAAAATTGTAGTGAAACAAAGGACTGAGGACACAGAATATCAAACTGACCTTTCTTGCTCCTCTAGGTATGTTGCACCACTGTGTTCCAGATATATTCAAGCCTCTGCAGACTATCTCTCCTATTTGGAAACAAAATACTATAGGAGAGCATTCACACTAGCTAGATGCTCTGCGTTATCTTCTGCCATGCTGGTGGGTCGCTTCAAAAAAACTCCATTAGCTGAAAGACTGCCCCTGTAATTCCGGGGAGATAGAGTCAATCGAACACATCCTCTTAAGTTGCCCTACTTTTAGCTCTGCGAGAAATAAATTCATACTCCCATTACTCAGGAATTCCTTCACCAGCTCAAACAAAGAAAAAGTAAAATTCCTCCTGTGGAATAGTAGGGGCCATATTATTAAGCAAATTGCCAAATTTTGTGCGCATGTGCTTAGCACCCGGGAAAGACAACTTAAGCTTAAGTGAAGATTTTTAGAGGAATTTTACTATGCATTTTTTATAATGTACGCATTAATTATACAATTTTATATATTTTAAATTTTGTACCGACTCCCTGATTTTGCAATTTTCTACTCTGAAATGTTTTTTCTTGCTATCTGTTTTATCTGGCCGCAGTGCTGTATTAAAATAAATTTGATTTGAATTTGAATCTAAATGATATCCCTAGTGTATCATCCTTTCTATTCAAGAGTCAGAACAGATTCATTTGGAATATCCCCGTGGTGTCCAACAGGCTTAAACCACAACTTAAACCACAACTTCAGTCATATTTGTATCATTGACTTTACTAGTGGTTTTTTTCTTTTGCAGAATACCATGCTGCTATTTTGCACTTAAAGAAGGAGCACAAAGGTGAAATTGAAAAACTGAAGGTAAATATTTCTGGTTCTTCAAATCTGTAAAACATTTTTCTTTTTCATAAAATATTGAAAACTGGTGTAACCCAGTGTATATTGTTATATATGTTTTGCATTAGAAATAGTTTGTTCTCCAAATGATTCCAGACATACACTGCATTAGTTGTCCTTATCTGGAGCTCTGTTATGCACACAACCTCTCTTCCTTGAAAGACCTGTCATTCAGTGTGCCAATCCTTTTGCTTGTATGATCTTTCTGTTGAAAGTAATGAGGTTGGGACCAGCACAAGGAGCACAGGCCATTTCCACATGAGGAATTTACATCTGCTCGGCCTCTCGTTGTTCATGGGTTTTAATGCTGCTTCCACATGGCAGTAACTCGTAGCTCCACTCGGTGGTGTGAGTTTTCATCCTCTTTGCCATGCGATGAAGGAAACCAGTAGAATCCACTTCTCCCTTTCTTGTCACGCTGCATGATGAGGTGAAAACAGGAAAACCTGTTCGGAAGGAGAAATGTGCAACAGTCTCTGCAGCATTTTTCCCGCCCTCCCTTCTCTGTTTATGGATTTTTAAAATAATGCAGTCCGTGTTGCTCTGATACCACAAAGCAATGTGCCCTCAGTTCAAATAGGATATTCTCTTCAGTGTGCACAGTCATATTGTGACTGGGCAGCAACCCAATCTAAAACACATTCCTGTTTGCGTTTTCTGATGGTGGGGTATGAATGGTGAAAGGAGGGGGAAAGTGTGATGAAGCAGCCCTCTCCCTATTAGCTTAGCATCCATGCTCTTTATTGTAAATCTTAATTGTGAACACACAATAATTGGGCTCCAATTCTTGTGGTCAGCCTATCATAAATCTACCCGAACATAAAGAGAGACAATTATACAAAGAATCCTGAAAAGATGGCACTTTTAAAAGATAGCGCTTTTTAAAAAATTATCTTCAGCTTTATGCTGTCATCCTTAGCATATATCCATGGGGCTAAATTCTTCTGAACTTGCTAAAGCCAATTTCCATCCATGCTCAAGATGTTAGAATGCGGGCTATCATATTTTTTTCTTTTTGCTTTCTGCTTCCAAGTTGGCTATTTCCTTAGATTGTAGTTAGTTACTTTCCACTTTACCACAGTGCAAACATAACATCTGCATTTTTAGTTATCTCCCCATTAGTGGACTTCCTTTTGCCCATTGGTAGAGGCTGATTCTTTTACTCTTAGAGACAGACATGAAATTGTTACAGATGCCTGAAGCATACCCTGCCACAAACGTTTATTAGTCTTTAAGTGGCTACTGGACTCTTGTTCTTTTCTGCTGTTACAGACAGACTAACAGAACTACCCATCTTGAGCTATTTTACAGAAGTGTATTTCCTGTCTTTCTCACTAGAGGTCAGCTCAGCATCTCTTACTGAAGGAAAAACAGGGTTGTATTATTGTTGCTTCGTTTAATTTGAATATGCTACACTCAGTCAATGGAAGCAATATTACACATGCAATATCTTTTAAAATAGCAGTTGTCTGTATATAGAGAAATATCTATTTCATTACAGTTATCCAATGAAATTCTAATAGTTCTAATTAACATGAATATACTAAAGAGTTTGAGATTAGCTACGCAGGAAAATGTTCTTTGAATCATAGCAGAAATCTCACTGAGCTGGCAAACTGGCACAAAACTCAATTACTTGGAAATAGAAACCATGGAAATCTGTAAGGTTTATTTCCAAGTCAACATGACAAAGTGAAACCTGCCATTGTAGGGTGAGTTTATAGTAACAGGGTTTTTTAATCACAATTTTTATCACAGAGTTTGAGATCCCTATTCCCTACCACTTTAGGATGCTTTGGGCTGATCCTGCGTTGAGCAGGGGGTTGGACTAGATGGCCTGTATGGTCCCTTCCAACTCTATGATTCTATGATTCATTTTTGTTCTACAGTATGATTTTCTGCCATTGAAATGTTAGAAGTTCTTGAGAGAACAATGTTTTAAAAATTGGATAAGAGTAGAGGGAATGAAACACTAGGAAATGCACCTGTGTTTGATATACCATGGAGGTCTGTAGTTGCTGAATTAGAGCTAGGGAATCCTGAGTTCAGGTTCTCACTTAGACACGAAGCTTACCTTGAGCTCTCTTTCTTTCTCACTCACAGTGTTGTTGCAGGGATCAGATGGTGGAGGAGAGAACTATTTATTCTGTGCAGAGATGCAGAATTTAAATTGGGATCAAAGCAAGCAACTCTAGTGGTAGGGAAGCTGACATGGTGCCTGTAGAACCAACTGAGTTCCACAGGGCCTTAGAATCATAGAGTTGGAAGTGACCTCCAGGGTCATCTAGTCCAGCCTTATTCCTAGTGCATATTTTAACCATTTTACAGTAAATCCAAAAGCACAGAGCAACTGTTGAAAAAGGATATTAAAACTAACTAAAATCAAATAATCTTCCTTATGAATAAAGGCATTCAATATCCCTTGAAGTAGTAGTGGGTGGCAGCTCAGGAACTGGTGGGCCACTGTGTGAGACAAGACGCTAGACTAGATGGACCATTGGTCTGATCCAGCAGGGCTCTTCTTATGTTCTTATGAGTACCTTCTTGGTACTGGGGGTCATAAGCCAGAGGAAGGCAGGAAACAGCTGACCCCTTATTCTTCTCTACAATATTTTTGTTTTCTTTTAAACCATTGACCACTGCTGAAACTTGTAGAATTACTAACTAAATTATTCTTTCCATGCCTGCATAACTTACCAGACATTGGTTTCATTTGCAGTTTGGATGTCACCCATTTACCATTTTGCTCTTTAAATAATTATTATGTGTTACTTGAAGGTAGAGGATGGGAAGGGGGTTGGACATTAATTCATCTTGAGGTTTTATTGTGCTGCATAGTGTATAGTTTTTTGGGAAACCTTAGAAAAGATGGTGCATATAGTTTTGTTTCTTGTGTTTTGTAAAATTCCTTTCCAACTGTTCAGGTTTGTTGTTAGAGTCTCTTGCTTAGATAGGAGATCTCCCACCCCTGCCCACTCTTCATGCTTCTCGTGAGCTGGGCAGTGAAGGCAAAATGCTGAGTGAAATTATTGGTGATCACTGCCACACTAAAATCATGAGGTCCCTTTTGGTGTGACCCAGATATGACATTACAGTGTTGGTGATGCTCTAGCATTCACCCAAATCTCTAAGGTTAAATAAGGGCTGGATGCTAGAACATCACCATTACATGATGAAGTCACTTCTAGATTGCATTGGAAAATTGGTTATAGCCTCATGAGATAGTGCCACTTCCCACCCTGATAAGTTTCCAGCCTGTTGCCAACATTGGACTGGCAACACTGTATGTGGGTTGAGCTGGCAAACATGTTTGTTCAGTCATTATAAAAATACAGTACTCTGTAACATGTGCTTTACTAATTCATAGGGTCTCCATAAGTGGCTTGACAGCACTTAATACGCACACATGATCTTTGTAATTTTTCCTGTGTTCAGTGCTCTTTCTTGGGGCAGTAAATTTGTACCAGTTTCTCTAAGATTATGAATATCCTGTTTTGGAGAGTGCTGTATATAGTATTTTCCCCACTAAGGTTCCTGTTCTGGAGCTTGCAATTTCATGCCCCCGACCATGCCCTGCCAGTAGCCAGGGATGGCCTGTCAACTTTAAGGAGGAGTGGCCAACTAGCAGCCAGACCTCCTCCTCCTAGAATGGTCAGTCTGTATCCCACTACCATTTCTCCCTCTAACCAGTATTAAGGGAATGGCAGCCCCTCGTCAAGGTAGAATGCACTGTACATGTCCCTAATAAGGATACTACGATTCCCATGTTCCTCAACCAACTCACAAGCCCTTTGGAACTCCCAATACCTCTAGTTCTATAAACAAGGAGTGCTTCATGGCTGGCTGCTTTTTGGTCTGGGAGTCGGGGTGGGGATGGATACTTGAGGCCCCTGGCACCACAGGGCTGGCAGAGCCCCGAGAGGGCTCAGCAGCCTTCTCTCAGGGTGGGGAGGTGGCTCCTAGTGGTGGAGCTGCTACAAAAGGGCTTGTAAAGAGCCTGCTGTGTCCTTCCCCCCCACACACACACACCCTGAAAATGACCAGCGAGGCTGGGAGAGGTAGCCGCAAGCAGCCCTCCTGGCCACTCTCACCCGTAGGGTGAAAAGCCCTGCTACAGCCTCCGCAAGCCACATGAGCTTCTCAGGCCAGGGGAGAGAGCAGCCATGCCTCCCCACCCCCACATTCAGCAGCCCTTCAACGGCCTCTCAGAGAGGCCAGGAGCGCAATGGCAGCAAGTTTGCCAGAGTGCTCCTGGCTGAGGATGTTGGGGGTGGGCAGTAGTGTGGCCAGAGTCTGGACATGCTTCGCCCAGGAGGGCTTTGCCATTTTTTTATATAGCTAATGGTTACAGATGCCCAAGGACTTGAGGGAAAAGCAAAGATCTTCTCCTCTCCTTAACATACTTCTAAATATGGCACATTAGGGGGTTTGAAAATTCAAAAATAAGTAAAATATTTTATTCAACATAGAGGGGAAAAAGTTAGGTGAAATCTGGGGTAAAATGTCTGAGGTGAATCAATAACATATCTGAGGTAACTTAATGTGTTCACAAACTCCAGCTAATTTTCGGTATATATACACACACACACACACACACACACACACACACATATATATATATATAATTTTATTTGTATCCTGTCCCTCACAAAGTCTTGGGGTGGCCAACAGGGAAAGAGTTTACAATAACCTGTAAAATGGAATAAAACTAGAATTAAAATATAAAATAGAGTAAAATCCTGTTCTCTCCTCCATAAAGTCAACAGTCAAACCCAATTTGTTGGCCTCAGTGTGAGTGAATTGGACAACCTGAGGGGAAGATGATTAATTCCTATCCTGGAAATAGATGGTACACATCAATCAATACATAGGAATAAATGTAGACATAAGTATGTGTTTAAGGGAAGGACTGGTAATAATTGCCATATCCAATAGGTGTGCACTGGTCTCAACTAAAGGATTGGTGGAAGAGCTCCATTTTACAGGCTCTGCAGAACTGCTGAAGTTCAGGCAAGGCCCTGATCTCACTTGGGAGCTCACTTAGATACACTTGAATATATGTTCTTGAGTTTAACTGACCAGGTTTCAAAAGGCATTACTAGATATTATTCTCTAGACATACCAGGGATCACTCCACTCTAGAGCTATTCAACTGGGCAGGGAATTACTTCTCTAAACTAAATGCTATGTCCCTGACATAGCCTGAAAAGGGAGCCTTTAGTGAACCTCCCATTCCTCCTTGCCAACTTTCTCAGTTCTCAAACAGTGCTAAACTGTCTTCTCTTCACCAGTCAGTTCCTAACTCTTTCTTCTCAGCTGATGATATCCAATTAAATCTGTTTGAGTAGCCTGTCACTCAAATGCTCTCTGGCTCTGTGAGGCATTAACTCTTCACAATTTGGCACATGTTTATACAGCACTCATGAGGTTTTAAAGCAGGGTGGAATAGTTGAGTGGCTTGTCCTGTCTAGTAAAGGTCGTAGTTTTGTGAGAACAACCACATTATAATGAGGTGAGATTTGGTAGACATGCTGACAGTTTAAAGCTGTTCGGGGGGGGGGGGGCTTAATTTTTGTTTGTTTGTTTGTTTATTTTTACATTTATAGACCGCCACTTTTGGCCCAGATGGCTCATGGCGGTTTTTATTAAAAATGTTTTAGAAACCATTAACACCTGATACAATTAGCACAATAAAGACAATTTGGTGATGAAAACAGTCAGTTCCCAATTCTCCCCTGTGAATTCTCAACTCTTCTGCTTGCAGTCATAGTGTCAAAATAGATGATCCCAGGCGATGTTAGTTTAGGAGGGTGCAGATTACAAAAGGAAGGAAGGGACCCAATCTTACTTTCCCAGTCTCCAGTTCGACCTCACCCAAATGCCTGGTGGAAGAGCTCCATCTTGCAAGCTCTGTGGAACCCAGAAAGCTCTTTCAGGGGCCACAGCTCTTCCAGGAGCTCATACCACCAGGCAGGGGCCAGGGCTGAGAAGGCTCTGGCCCTGGTCTAGGCCAAGCTCACTTTCCTAGGGGCCTGGGAAAAAACCAGCAAGTTCATACCTGCAGAGGAAAGCATAAGGAAATAAGCATAAGGAAATAAGCGGTCCCACAGATAGGTAGGACCCAGAACACATATAGCCTTCAAGGTCAAAACTTTCAACTTGATCTGTAAGCTAACCAGCAACCAATGCAGCTGCCACAGCATCAGCTAGATGTGGGCGCTCCAAGATAACCAAGTGAGGACCCTTGCAGCTGCATTCTGTACCAACTGCAATTTCCAGGTCAGAGACAAGGGTGGGCCCACCTAGAGTGTGTTACAGAAGTCTAATCTGGAAGTAACCATTGTATGGATCACTGTGGCTAAGTGTTCCGGGGACAGGTAGGGCGCTAGTAGCTGTGCTTGACGCAGATGGAAGAACACTATCTTGGCTACCTTTGTGATCTGGGCCTCCATAGACAAGGAGGCATCAAAGATTACCCCCAAGTTCCTGGCTGCTGGCGCAGGTGTAAGTTGCACCCGATCAATGCAGGGGAGACGTGCTTCCTGATCATGTCCCCTTCTGCCCAGCCACAGGACCTTTCAGACAACTCTGCCTCAACCATCAAGCCACTGTTTCCAAACAACTGGCAAATGTTTCTGGGGGGGGGGGGTGGAATATGGCTGACTGTCCATCAAAGATAAGCTGGGTGTCATCCACATATTGGTGACACCCTAGCCTGTAGCTCCAGACCGGCTGGACCAGAGGGCACATATAGATGTTGAAAAGTGTGGGAGAGAGTATCGTCCCTTGTGGTACTCCATATAGAAGCATGAAGGGGTTAGATAGTTCCTCCCCCATGTCAACCCTCTGTGACTGTTTCTTAAGGCTCTTCCCTCAGTCCCCATACCAGCAAGGCAATGGACCAGTAACTTGTGATCAACCACAAAAAATGTGGCCGACAGATCTAACAAAATGAGGATTACCGACTCGCCCCAATCCAGCTGGAACTGGACATCATCCATCAGAGCGACCAGCATGGTTCCACCCCATGGTCAGGACGGAAGCCAAACTGTACAATCTCTACTTTTGATGCTTCAGACTAATATGATTCCTTAATATTCATGATATAAAGGTAAAGGTAAAGGTATCCCCTGTGCAAGCACCGAGTCATGTCTGACCCTTGGGGTGACGCCCTCTAGCGTTTTCATGGCAGATTCAATACGGGGTGGTTTGCCAGTGCCTTCCCCAGTCATTACCGTTTACCCCCCAGCAAGCTGGGTACTCATTTTACCGACCTCGGAAGGATGGAAGGCTGAGTCGACCTTGAGCCGGCTGCTGGGATTGAACTCCCAACCTCATGGGCAAAGCTTTCAGACGGCTGCCTTACCACTCTGCGCCACAAGAGGCTCTAAGGTAAAGGTATCCCCTGTGCAAGCACCGAGTCATGTCTGACCCTTGGGGTGACACCCTCTAGCGTTTTCATGGCAGACTCAATACGGGGTGGTTTGCCAGTGCCTTCCCCAGTCATTACCGTTTACCCCCCAGCAAGCTGGGTACTCATTTTACCGACCTCGGAAGGATGGAAGGCTGAGTCAACCTTGAGCCGGCTGCTGGGATTGAACTCCCAACCTCATGGGCAAAGCTTTCAGGCGGCTACCTTACCACTCTGCGCCACAAGAGGCTCAATTCATGATATATTTTATTCCTTTTGGACTTTGACCTTCTAGACATAACAGAAAACTCTTAGGAAGTATAGTAATTCTGGTACTGTAAAGTGATTTTTGTATGTTGCTTGTTCAGTATCTCATCCTATTTATTATATTGACTTAGAAAGCCATACTATAAATACTGTAAATAAACAGATATTGATTCTAGGTGATTTCTCAGAGCCATTAAAGACTACCACAGAATCAGTCCTGACAGAAATGAGCCTAGGAACTGCCCTGCATACTGGCCATGGGTGAATGCTTTGTACTTGAAGGACCATTGGTAATTTCTAAGTGTTGCTCATGCACAATTATTAAAATTTGCTTGTCATTTTTACCCAATGCACTTACGAACCTATGGCACCAAATTGTAGATTATGAACATACCCCATTTCCCCAAAGATAGGCCTTTCCCATATGAATACAGACTGAAAGTGGGATAGAAAGAGGAGGCGGTGGTGATGAGCATCAGGTGATGGGGTAGGCTGGAACATGAATGGGCTTTCTGGGGTGACAACAAGGTTCTGATCCCTGCACCCACATCAGCAAGCCCATCCCTTGCCCCAGGCACCAAAATTGCTAGGTATGTGTCTGGGGGGGATGAGACATCTCTTAGGAGGGAAGAGCTTGCCAGTAGCAGAAGGTTGCCAGTGATTAGGTACCTGTCAGAATTCCCACTTGGATTCAGCAATCTGGGGAGGGGAGGGTTTGGGTGGCAGTGTAACTAGAGAATGGGATTATTTGGTGTCATTTAACCCAGCAGCTTTTATGATATTATTATATTTTCTGCACTAGTTTAATACTACAATAGTATGAGTGCAATCTAAAGAAGAATTACACCTTTCTAAATCTATCAGAAGAAATTATTTTAGAAGGATATAACATGGAGTAAATTTCATTGAACAAAATGGAATATGCATGTATTGTTGTTGTCACACTTTTAACTAACACTTTTAAATGTGAAACTTTCTTTTGTTTTACTGACTTGTATCAAATATAATAGTGATTTTTTTAAAATAGAAAAATAGAAAAACATGATGAATAAAAAATGTCACTCTACAGCTGAAGAACAGATGTCTTTGCTTTAAAAGATATTGGACTTGAGCATGTGACTCTGCACTGATCACAAATTCTTAGTGGAATTGTTGGTATACCATGACTCATTTTGAGCAAAAGGAATAAGAGTTTATTATTTCCTGATTTATGATACCTTTTTGTGCATCTTTATGGACTTTATGTCAAGAGCAAAGAAAGGTTGCCCATAGGAAATATTTTGTGTACGAAAAGATGCAAACTTTCATGTTCTGAAGCATTCCTTTTATACCAAGCAAACACATCTAATTTTATGTATTCTGTTTTGCAAAGTAATGTTGATGATTGAAAAAGGGTTTCAGTACAAATCTCATAATTGTCGAGGTGGTCAGCTGAACTGCTTGCATGACTAGACTTCTGGTGTAATCAGTTGCCATTGACAGCATACAGAAAAAATCTTGATGCTATTAGGAAGCATAGTCATTTTTATACAAAGTATTGGTGCTTTCTTCCCATCCACATTAGCATGAATAACTGGAAGTGATGTGGCATCCTCCAAGGTATAGAAGATGGACTTCAGAAAGTCCATCTTTTCTGTTTGGATGAACAGAGGAAATTGTTACTTAAAACTCAAATTGGGGTTTTGGATGCCCTTTTCCACTCTATCACTGCAGGGGAGAAATCAATATTTGATTCAGACTGTTCTGCTTTTATTTAAATGCAGTGATTTCCTGTCCTCTTCTTAATACCACCAGAGAGATACCACATTCGAATAAATGTAGTGAATCCTGGATTAGACTTTATCTTCTGCCTACTGTTAAAGGGCAGGCCTGGGGATTGTTTGCACCCATAAATCCAACCAAGATGATATTTTCTGTTTAAAAGTTTATACAAAAAGCATAGAAACATTGCTGAGCGTAAGCTATTTTGATTTTTACTGTTTCCCCTTCCTTGCTGCAGACCCCTTCCTCCCCCCCTCCGCCCTCACCCATCCCATGCTGTTCCCTGGACTTTCAGACTTATCTTTACACAGGCAAAGGATTGCAGCCAAAAGGAGAAAGCACAAAGGCCCATTCCACAAGCAGAATTCTGTACTTAGTAGTTAGGATCCAAAACATCAACTTAGAAGACTCACAAGGTGTTGTTCCAGCATTACAAGTATGGTTGGAGCAACATTTTGAGACTCTGTCTCAAAAGAATAATCTCATCCCAGGGTCTTGTCTAGTAATTAAATCCATATTACTACAATACTGTCTGATTCTGGATTGTGTTTGAGAAGGAAAATAAGTCATAGCTTTTTCTGACAATTATTCAAAGTTGCTAGCTCAGAGACTTTGGGAGTGGAGTTGGAAGTGGGTAGGATTTGGGGCAGGTAAGGACCTCAGTGGATACTAATACTGCTTGTTTGCCATTACCTTCCTCTGCTGACCTGGGCCATCCAGGTCAGGGCCAATTCCCTGTGAATAAATAAAATACATGAATATACTTCTGTGAAGTATTGATAAGCCGTTTCCCCCTCAGTCTTCCATTGTTATTCATCTGTGGATGCAAGAATTACATTGCTCTTTTTATGGGAAAGCTGATTCCTGCAATTGTGGGATCAGGATGGACTAACCATCAGGTTGCCAGGTATGTCTAGGAGATCGTGGAGGGGGGAATAGGAAGTAGTCACACCTCTCTAGGAATCATAAGAAACTGTGATTTCAAGCAATTCCAAGAAAGGCTTCCATATTTTCCCCCAAAGTGATGTCATACCATTTGCCCAGTGACCATTTTATTTATTTTATTTATTTTTATTTATTATTTGATTTCTATACCACCGCTTGCCGTAGCCTCGCGGCAGTTTACACATAGAATTCTAAAACAATAAACCCCCAATAAAATCCCCATTAAAATAACAATCACAATGGCGAACATAATTTCTAGTAATCCCTCCTTTTTCAGGGTGGGGCACTAGATGTAATCTAATGTAATGAGAGCCGGGGCCGAGGTGAATTTGGGAACCAGTTGGAAAACCCCTCCCCCAGGACTCTGCCCCAGCCTCAACCGTATGCCTGGCAGAAGAGCTCTGTCTTGCAGGCCCTGCAGAAAGCTGGTAACTCCGGCAGGCCCTTAGCTCTTCTGAGACCCCTGGTCGAGGCTAAGCGTATGTCCCAGGGGCCCAGGACAACCAGTAAATTCATACCCACAGAGTGAAAGGCCCTGCGGGGGGCATAAGCAAGCAAGCGGTCCCGCAGGTAGGCAGGACCCAGACCGCGTATGGCCTTAAAGGTTAATACCAATACCTTAAACCTGACCCAGAAACAGACAGGTAACCAGTACAGTTGATGAAGCACCAGCTGGATATGGGCCCTCCAAGATGTCCCAGTGGGGACCCTCACAGCCGCATTTTGTACCAGCTGTGACTTCTGGATCAAAGGCAAGCGCAGGCGGGCGCAGAGCGAGTTACAGTAATCTTACCTGGAAGTGACCGTTGCATGGGTCATAGTGGCCAGGTGTTCTGAGGACAGGTAGGGCACCAGTAGCTTGGCGAAGGTGGAAAAAAGCCATCCTGGCTACTTTCGTGACTTGAGCCTCCATTGAAAGGGAAGCATCAAAAGTCACCCCCAAATCCCTGCAACTGGTGCAGGTGTTAATTGCACCCCATCCAAGCATGGGAGGCACACTTCCTGGTTCTGCCCTCTTCTCCCTAGCCACAGGACCTCTGTCTTGGAAGGTTTGAGTTTCAGATGACTCTGCCTGAGCCATCCAGCCACCGCTTCCAAACAATTGGCAAATGTATCCGGGGGGGACTCCATCCTTCCATCCGTCCTTTAGGAGGTAGAGCTGGGTGTCATCCACGTATTGGTGACATCCCAGTCCGTAGCCCTGGACCTGCTGGGCTAGAGGGTGCATATAGATGTTAAAAAGCATTTAGATGTTAAAAAACATTTCTCCCAATGCCATTCCATATTGGTTGAGTGACAGTAAGGACTGGATGAAAAGTCCAATGGAATGCAGCCAAATCCAAGAGAGATCACATTTGTACCTACTCTGTTTCAAAGAAGTGAGCTCTCTGCCACAGTTGCTGTCCAGTTAAACTTTTGTGGGCTGTGAAGGTTTGTAAAATTATTTTAAGTATTTTTATCCCAACTTTCTACCCAGTTAGGCCCTCAAGGTGTTAAACAGGCCTCTGAAGATAGAATCTATACTGAGCCCATATGATTCTTTTGCTAAGTATTTTGCATATTAAATCATCCAGGTTTGCCATGACTTGGATTATACAGTTGCTTCTGTACAATTTCAGGATACAGTTGGAGTGTTCCACATGGCACAGTCTTCTTAATCGTTCTTGAAAATTCAGTTTATCCGAAATGCTCAGCTACTGTCAGAGACTAGGTACACATATCATTCCTGTGCTGAAAGACCTGCAGTGGCTGTTTATGTGCTTCCAGCCCAATTCAGGGTGCTGCTTCTTACATTTTCAGGACCTAAATAACTTGGGGATGGAGGTCCTTGATGGACTGCCACCTCCTGTCGAGTCCAACAGTTATCTTTACAGTCTGTGCCTCAGTGGACGGTGACTGGAGTCAGGTTTTGTTTTCAGTGGACACCCTCTGTGATCACTCATGTCATCGCTAGTGACTCGGTGACTAAAAAGGCAAATGGGATGTTGGGCTGTATCAAATGCAGTATCGTGTCCAGAGGTGATGGTACCACCTTACTCTGCTCTGGTTTGGCCTCACTTGGAGTACTGTGTTCAGTTTTGGGCACCACATTTGAAGAGGGATGTAGACAAACTGGAGAATGTCCAGAGGAGAGCAACAAAGATGGCGAGGGTTTGGAGACCAAGATGTATGAGAAAAGGTTTGGGGAGCTTGATCTGTTTAGCCTGGAGAGGAGATGACTGAGAGGAGATCTGATAACCTCTTCAAGTATTTAAAAGGGTTCCATATAGAGGATGGAGCAGAGTTGTTCTCTCTTGCCCCAGAGGGCCGGACCAGAACCAATGTGATGAAATTAATGCAAAGAAATTCTGTCTAAACATCCAGAAGAAGTTCCTGACAGATAGAGCGGTTTCTCAGTGGAACAGGCTTCCTTGGGAGATGGTGGGTTCTCCATCTTTGGAAATTAAACAGAGGCTGGATAGCCATCTGACAGAGAGGCTTATTCTGTGAAGGTTCAAGGGGGTGGCAGGTTACAGCGATAGGGTTGTGAGTGTCCTGCATAGTGCAGGGGGTTGAACTAGATGACCCAGGAGGTACCTTCCAATTCTATGATTGAATATATAAAATCAGCATGCGAGAATCTCTGAGAATGACAGTATAGAAATAAAATAAATATAAATATACAAGCCTGGCATTTTCCCAGTCTTCTGTAGTTGCCCTTTTCAAGGCTGCAAAGTAGCAATCAGGAAGATATCATATGTAGATAATGGTGAAGATGGAATTACTAATGGGGTTGAGGAAAGTATTTGTTTACCATGCAGGAGTTCCTCAGTCAAGCTGTGGTTAAAACTTTTTCTTTCTAACATTTGATCTAAGGGGTTGTTTGCACATATTTAATAAACAGGCAGGCTATATAAGGTGGTGGTTTTGGCCTGTGCTGAGGGCAGGAGCTTTCCATTATCCAAGAAAGAGCCTAGATGGAGATAATCTAACAGTGTACATACTGGGTGTGGAATTTTGATGATCATCATGAAAATGGATGCATCTTTTTAAATTTCAGTTTAGTTGCAAACATTTATTGGTCAGAATGTGAACACCTTCAGTACAACTGAACCAGACCCAAACCCAAATAGTTTTGTTTTCCCGGATGCTTAGTGTTGTTTACTGTAGATAAATTCCGTTTGAAAAAAAATTGGCTTGTATTACGTTGGATAAGGACATACGCTCCGTGATGCCAACTTTTTAAATCATGGCTTAAATCCTGACTGCTTGTTTATTTGTCTTTCAAAATAATACCCATTGTTTCATATGCAGAGATCATGATAGAAATAAATGGGAAGTGGATTCCAGGTTGCCTTATAAGTAGGGCAACACTACAAGTCTGGCATCAGCCACGCTAATAAAATCAAAACCAATGCTGTTTTATGGCCTTGAATTTATGTGACTACAGAGGATCAAAGGATTTCTGTCCCACTGGACTATAAGGTCTATAGTTCATGGCAAAAAAAACCTCATCAAAAAGAACATTTTAGTTGTGAGGCTTTTCATTTTAATCAGCTACAGCAATAAAAGAGCTGCTAGGTGTCCAAAAACATTCTCCAAGATCAGAGACAACTCTCTCTCAAGTATGCCCTGTTTTCTTATTAGATCCATACAACACCTCTGGTTTGACCATGTCATTGAACCTTCTTCTGCAACTAGTTTTGGCTGTATCTTTTTTTAAACAAGTTTTTTTAACCCTTTTTAAACACAAAACTTGTCACGCTACAATAAGATTAATGATGCATGAAGTCTGCTCATTAATACTAAGTTGCAGTGGTTTCCTCAAGATAGAATTTCATTATAATTGCATCCCACTGAATATCTGAAATAAAGCTAAGCATTCTGCTTTTCTCTCCCCCCTCCTTGCCCCATGAAATGCATTTATACTATGGACCTATATGCTGCTCATTGGTGTGAAATAGCAGTATGGGTAAATGGTTGTATCTGTCACTGACTCAGGACGGTGTTAGAAGACAAATGGATTCCTTTACTCTTCAGGACAGCCACAGAATTGGTGACATTACTATTGCCCATCTCTTCTGGTTAGAAAACATGGGAGTGTGAAGAAATGACATTTTGGTAACCCAGACTTCCTTGAGGAATGTTGGTATTTCCACAGTTCTAGGACTATAGTGGAACTTGCCAACTCAGTCCCATTTTGAACGATAAATGCAGCAAAACCATTTCTTTCCAGCCAAAGAGAATCCTGCTCTCAATGTCCTATTGTTCATTGTTGTCTGTCATTCTACCACTGCTTCCTCTTCCATATATATTGTATAATAAAAAAAGTTTTGTCTTGAAGCATCCCAGCTGGAACCTAGTTTTCTTTTAAGATTGTCTAGAAGCAGTGATTGGTAAAGAGTGTTGCAGCCAGAAATGCAACAGGAGCGTATTGCAGAGACCATATTTCACCAGTCTTGTTCCACTTAAAGTGGCTCCCAATTTGTTTCCCAGACCACTTCAAGTCCTATATCGCTTGAGTCTAGCATACCTAAGGATTGCCTACTCCCATATGAATTTACCCATTACTCCAGTCATCTTTGGAGGCCCTGCTTTATGTGCCCCTGCCATCAGAGACTAGATGGATGGCAACCTAAGAAAGAGAGTCTTCAGTCATGACACCCAAATTTTAGAACTCTCTCCCCAAGGAAATTTGCCTATCCCTCTTTTGTTATCTTCTGCATTGAGTGATGACTTTTTCATTTGGTATTCTTTCATTAACTCTAACGGAGCCTTCTCTCTGTGCATCTTATTTATTTGTTTTATGCATTTTAAATATTTGATATGTGTTCCACTATTTTAACATTGTTTTGATTGTTTGCCATCTTGGGTGGAAAGGTGGGATTCAAATGGTTTTAAACAAATTAATTAAATAATATGTCATGTAGAACATTAAATTTTGTTTTTCTTTTCTATCCATAATTGACTAGGAACTATGCTATTTTACTATGATATTTTAAATATCTCTGATATCATCCTACTTTATTATCATTGCTGACATAGTTTGCTATCTGGTGTGATTCAGGCCAGTTTTGCCCTTGGTTCTGAATCTAGGTTCAGATCCCCTTTAATGTGTTTTTCACTTCTGTTTTCATTTATTGTATATTATTTCATCGTTTCACATACTTTGCAGTTCATGTCTGTAAACATGTAGCCATTTGCGTATGCTTAATGATAACTTTTTATAGTTAAAGTTATGGGCAGGAACTGTTTGTTGAATTTCCAACTATCTCCTTTTTATTGTTTATAATTGAAGAGGGGTTCTTAGAAACCAGAAGCTGAAAACAAGATGGGGACTTATGTGGGAAGGAAATGACATTACCTGCTCCTTATGATAGCCTCTGATACCACTCTGTTGACTTCCAGCTGTTGCTTTCCACTGAACTGTTGTTCATTCCCATTTTTCCCCAATGCCTTTGCCACCACCTTCTCCTTTCTGCTTTCTTTAAGTTTTCCAAATACCAAGTGAGGTCCAGAGTTCTCCCAGAATTACAGTTGACCTCCAGACTCTGGAGATTAGTTACTGTGAAGAAAATGACATCTTTAGAGGGTGAACTCTATTGCTTCCTATCCTTGCTGAACTCATTCCCCTCTCCAAAGTCTTCCCTTCCCAGATTCTGTTCACAAATCTCCAGGAATTCACAACCCTATATTCCTTCCCTCTCCTTTTGCTGGCTGCCATTTTCCATCTGACCTATTGGTGGTTCTGATTTCCTGACTTGCAATCCACATTCTCTCCCCCCCTTCCAGATTTTCCTCTAGTTCACCACAGAATTGGGCATAGTTTTGTATTTCCAGAGAACTCCAAAATGCTACCCTGAGGATTTTTTCACAATATCTGTGGATGCACAACATTATGCTTATCACTTTGAAAATTATTTAACTCTCAACTACTTGTTGTCAAAAAACAGATTTTCTGAGTACTGGGTGATACCTTGGATTTGTGCAAGTCTAGATGATAGCCCTGTCTGACCCCATTATGTAGATTTTTAATATACATGGAAGAAGGTAAAGGTAAAGGTATCCCCTATGCAAGCACCGAGTCATGTCTGACCCTTGGGGTGACGCCCTCTAGCGTTTTCATGGCAGACTCAATACAGGGTGGCTTGCCAGTGCCTTCCCCAGTCATTACCGTTTACCCCCCCAGCAAGCTGGGTACTCATTTTACCGACCTCGGAAGGATGGAAGGCTGAGTCAACCTTGAGCCGGCTGCAGGGATTGAACTCCCAACCTCATGGGCAAAGCTTTCAGGCGGCTGCCTTACCACTCTGTGCCACAAGAGGCTCTATGGAAGAAGGTACACATGATAATTAGATACAAATATACCAAAATCATGGCTTTGGGGTGTCACTTTTTTAGAGGGCCACTTTGTTCTGTATTTTTGGTCCTGTCTCTGAACCCTCAAGTATGAAATACAAGTGCTGTCAACCAAGAAACACAAACGGCTCACACCTGAATTTTTAACCACTAAAAGAGGAACAGAACTTAACTCAGTTAAAGTTCACAGATGCTCTGGACCAATATGGAGTTAGTTGTCATAAAAAGTGTAATGTTATGACTTGTGAAACCCTGTTAGCAAAGATAATTTTGTGGCTTATTCCTCTATACCCTTGGAAACCTGATTTTTAGATTTATGTGATATTGGAAAGGGATGTTTAAGTTGCAAATATTATTCTATAAATGTAATGTTTAAATCAATTCATTACATATGTAATGAGTGTTCATTATTCTATTACTAATAGTATATCAGCAATATGATACTTCCTGTTGATCTTCTGTTGCCACAATTGCTATGTGAAATTACGAATCACACACACATTTGGATTCCAGAGACACCTCTTAAAGAAAACAAATATTTTATTATCCTGGGAATTTTTTCATGTGTCATGTCCTGCATTTTCTTATTCCCAGTTTAGTGCACTGGGAATAAATACAAATGCATGTCCTGGAAAACAATATTAATGCAGCATATGTAACAGATTACAATGACTGAGGTGTCTAAAGAAAGGAATTTTGATTTTGAAGGGAGTTGGCATGAGGTATTTTTTTCATCCAACTAGCCTTTGATTGTTAAGCCTCTTATTGTAGTCGCTAAAATTTAAAACAAATGTATTCTTTGTTCTAAGATAATCTTGTCTTTAAAGAAAACCCCAACAATTTGTTGTCTATGGAATTTTCCCCCCTATGTAATGGAAAATGGCCAATAGTCTTTCCATGATTTATGGGCCACTGTACAGAGGCCCACCATTTCTAGATATGAAGTAATTCTTCCAGACACAGATAATTTATACCTAGAGAAGGGGAATGTTTATCCATGAAATCACTGGATAGGATACCACTACCATATTTGGAGGTTATTTGAGAAAGTGGAATGCATGTAGTTCCTAGGGTTGAACAGAAATGCAGCAAGCACATGTTGTGAAAAATGTCGCTTATGAAATTCCAGCAATTGAGTGTGGGGGGGAAGAGTGGGAGGGGAGTGAATCAACATATTTGAATAACAAATTAACCTTCATGATACTGGAAACATTGAACATTTTAACATTAGTGTATTAATATAACAGTAAACATTTCATTTAAATTATGTTGCATCTGTGTTTAGTAGATATTGAAATTATTAGCTAATGCTGTAACAAGTCATTTTGCATAACCATTTCCATGGTATACCTTCTGAATGAATGTCTCAGATTCATAGGAGACTTTTCAGTGCTCCCCAAAATTTCCCGTTTTGTCATGCGGGGGGGGGGAGTGTTTACATTCTCAGGCTAAAGTTTTTCTTGATGTTTGTTGGTTTTTCTGGTCCTTCAAATTTCTGCATATACATGCAGAAGCAGCTTCTATTAATGTATCCCTTAGCTGGCAATCCCTGGGAGCATTGAGGAGGTAGAGTCTCTAAGATGTCACTTCCTGTTTTGGAACAAGAAGTGCTGTCATAATGCTTTTTACCATAAAGATTTTGAATCCCTAGAGCATTGTGAATTCACCTCCTATTCTGAGATGTTAATTGATCACACACACATACACACAAACAACTCCCCACTGAACAAGAACAGGAGACAGAGAGTATTGCCAGGAGCTACACCACCAGAACACTGTAAGTAACAATCCCATTTATTGGCTGACAAACTATGTATAAAGGGGAGTTAGCATGTTGTTCCACCGTCCAGCTGATAGTGTTTAGACTAGAGCTCAAGTAGACTTTTTCATTTTTTATTTAATTAAATTATTCTATTTTCATGGTGTCTAATTGTGCTGATCAGCTGTTTAACAGGAGGAGCATGGGCACAGGCAGGGAAGTTGGATTTGAAATGGTATGCATTGGTATGGATCAAGATGGAATGATTTGTGGCACTCTAAATACAAGCACATCTTGAATATTCTGATTTATATGTTAAATTGCAAGAAAAGTTGGGGTTTGTATCTTGTTTCAGACTGGTCTTTTTTGTGATAATCTGTACTGTGTAATAAACCATATTGTATGATGTGAATATGCTTTATAACTATGTTTAGAGTAGCAATGTTTAAAATAAATGTTCTTTCTCACTGTCCCTTTTCCTATAAATTACACGACTATAGGTAAACTAAAATACTGTAAGAGTTCATAATGGGACAGAATCTCTGGAATCCTTTTCTTTCCGATATTCTTTTGGTGCTGTCTACATAAAAAAACTTTTCTATAGCTTGAGCTACAGAGTTTGATCTCTGAGATCTATCTCATACATTCAAGTTGTTATTTATTGCCGATGACATTGTACAATGTCATGCTGGTATAATGAGCAGCGGAGACTTACTTCGGCTGCCCAGACGCGGCTTGAGAGGCTGGCTGTGGCGTTTGCCAGGCGCACCGCGGTAGCAGCACGCATGGCGTGCAGGAGGCGGGGCTTCAGCGGCGCTACTACAAATAGTGCCACGTGCTGGGTTCCGGCCTCTTTGCCTGTGTGCTGGACAGCGGATCCCTCCCTCTCTCCCTGTTGTTTTTAAAATTTTGTTAATGATGTTTTCTTCGTCACAGCAGATTTTAACATGAACAGAGCCTGTTTATTGGAGCCGGTGTGCGATCGGACTCCCATGGGAGTGGGGCCTTCTTAAGAAGGTGATGTTTAAGCAAGAGGCCCACCCGGCGGGGGCCCTAGGTGGGGCAACCAAGGAGGTTTGCGCCCTTTGGTCCCTGCTATATGGGCCATCTCCCATGGTATAGAGTCCAAGAGCACAGGAGGCCGTGTTTCCCAGTGGGGAAGGGCGATGGATCCTGAATGCTCTTGGACTTGGGTTTCCAGCCAGCGGGCTGTGTAGGCCAGGCTGTTGAATAAACGCTGTGGCCATATTTAAGCCATATCAGGTGTCGTGACTTCACTGCCAATACTGGCCTCCTACCTGCCAAATCTAAAACCAGAAGCCAAAGATACTGAGAGAACCTGGCTGCTGAAGAGATTATATATCATTGAAACGCCTGTTTACTTTCAGTAGTTCTTCCTAACATGTATGGGATAAATATACCTAGCAACCACAACTAGAATGAGTGAGTAAGGATGGAGAGGGGCTAAGGGGGAACAGACAGCAGACTGTTCATTCCCCATAACAAACTCTTTTGATTGCTATGCTTGGTTTCTCTGTGGAGGTGAAAACTGGGAATTGTTGTCACTTTTGAAGATTTTTGAATTATTGTTACTAGTATTTTATCATGCATAGTTTTTAGAATGTTGTCAACCACCTTGAGCTAACAGGATTGGGCAGTATACAAATAAAATGTTATTTATTATTATTTCTGCTGTGAGGTTGCTGAACCCCACAAACCCCTAACGCAGAACACATGGGGCAATGTTTAATTTCTTTAGTACTTAGACTGTGATGCTGTTGTGCACAAGAAGCCACCAGGGTCATCAGTAGTATAGCATGATTGTGGAAGAAGCAGAGATGTCAAATTATTTCTTTTGGTCAAGTTTTCATACATGGCGAATTATTTTGGGAACCCATTTGTTAAAGTCACTGAAGTGTTAACGGACAAAGTATAAAAATAGGTTTTTAACAACAACAACAAAGTAGTATACAGTCCTATAACTATCATAGCTTAGGATTCATATGTTCACTCTTCTTATGTGTAATTTAAAATGTTTTCCCATGGTAACTTTGATCCAATTAAACACTGAGATACTGTGATAGCTAAGATTTACATTGTAATTATAGTTCTCACATAGTAACTTTTCATTATCCATTCACAGTCCGAATTTGAACTCAAAGCCTTTCATATTCGAGGAGAACATGCTTTGTCAACTGCAAAACTTGAGGAAGACATTGCAGACTTAAAAAATGAACTGGAGAAAATATTATACAAAAGAAGTGAGGAAGCAAAGGATGCCTGCGTATCCACTGAAGACGACTACCCACCAAAGACATACAGAAATGTTTGCATACAAACGGACAGGGAAACTTTTATAAAGCCAAGTGAGGATGAAAACCGGACAGTCAAAAGTAACCAAACAATACCTAAGAAACTTAACCTATCTTGCTTGAATAACAGCATTTCTGCCTCAGTTGATCATAAGGAAACATACAGTTCTGACCATGCCTCAGGAAGGTTTTCCCCACCACTACCACCACCACCACCACCACCTCCTCCTCCTCCTCCACTACCTCCACCACCTCTACATGGTTCAATTCCTCCAGCCCCAGGCTTTGAAACCTGTCCACCCCCACCTCCTCCACTTCCTGTATCCTCTGTGACTCATCACCTACCACCACCACCACCAGGGCCTCCTCCATTAGGAGGGGGGCCGCCTCCTCCTCCACCACCACCACCTCTTGGTGGCATGTTATCAAACCAAGGTCCTCGAAAACGTGCTGTTGAACCCACCTGTCCCATGAAGCCACTGTACTGGACTAGAATTCAAGTCAAAGATTACAGGTAACCTTTCAATACATTATAGAGATATGTGTACAGGATTTCAATCTTGGGCAGATATAAAGAGCTGAAAGTAAATTGTAGAAAAGCAGAATATATCCAAACCAGTCTTTTGAAATTGAAATACAGAAAATTATTTTAATTAGAATAGTTTATGACTCTGGAATGAGAATATTTTCTTCAAGGGGCCTGTCATCTGTCTTGTACAGAATTGTTGCCTCTAGCTTATACAGAAAATGAGTAATCTGAATTGACATGAAATATTCTTAGTATGGCTTGAGGCAGAGGTTACAAACAGCCGTATCTTGTGGGATCTTAAGGTATGAGAACAGTGAACATGATCACCCTTCAGGGTCTGAGACATAGCAGGAGGGCACTGATTTTATGACAGCTAGTAGTTTAGCACCTGAAGGGTTTAACCCATGCCATGCTTAATTAAATAAGTACAATTTAGAAGTACTTGCAAATAATTAGGAAAGTAGAGGCTTCCCTAACCACAGCCTTTCCATTATCCATCATATTGCAGCCCTAAACCCTGTGCAGTGGTAATAGGTGAATCCACAAATACAGGCTATTAAAAGTTTCAGTTACTATACAATCCTGCCATCCCTCCCTTTGACTGTGGCACTTCAAAACTCCTACTTCAAACTCCTCCGTAGCTCAGACTATCGAGACTTTCTCTATCAGATGTGTGAGCCAAATGAAATATCACAATATCAATCTCAAAGTTGGGGACAGACAATGAGAAATTTGTTGCCTTTGTGTTCTGCTTGAAGCTTATCAAATGCTTGAAGCTTATCAAATGCATTTAGTTGAACCCTCACAAACAGCATACTGGATCATAGAGATGCAGGTAACTTGCCTGAAATGGCAAGTTTAGTCCAAGGCAGAGATGAAGTATGAGACCTGAACATTAAACCCAGTTACTCTTTGAACTAGCTGCAGTGCCATGCTAAGCCATGCTAAGTTTTTCCTCTTCCATCCATACTCCTTTAGACGTATAGAAACATCCTTTAGATGTATAGTGAAACAGCTGACAAAGCAAGAAGGACATTCTCAGATAGTGCATAATTAGTATATGAAATGAAGTGTGCCATACAAGGTTGCCAGGTTTCCCCTGGCCACCGGTGGGTGATGGGGCAGTAGGGTTACCAGATCCAGATTAGAAAACTTTTGGATATTTGGGGATGTATACCCCCAAAGCTTCCATTGCTGAGAGTGAGGTGTAATTCAGGAGGCTCCCCAGGTCCCAGCTGGGGGCTGGCATTCTTAGTGTCATCCTAAACATAGTTATAGCCTTCTAAACTCATTGACTTCAGTGGATTAAGAAAACTGTAACTCTGTTTAGGATGACATTACAAGTGTCTCAGTGTATGTACTGCTGACTATTGGAGGTGGCTTTTTAAAAATTAGATTATTTCATGGTCTATTATAGCTATGAGCTCTGATAACTATATAGCCATCTTTCTTCCAGATAGCTTTGACAGTAACCACAAAAAATTCAAGATGATTAAAAATGTAGAAGTCACTTTTTACCAGCAGTTAGGTCACCCATTGAGTTTTTTTTTCATTTTATATAGTCTGGGTAGAGGAAGATTGCATACAACATAGATATATGAATTCATTATATTTATTATTTCTTAATCTGAAGATTTTTAAATCAAGAGAAGTGAGAATTTTATGTATATATATGCAGGAGGTGACTTGTGCCATTTTCAGAATTCTTTCTGCTGCAAGTACATATTGTCTGTTTAATACTGCTGGAAAAATATGAATGGCTCATAAAATCCTCCAAACCCAGAATACAGCTGGGACCTGATTTGCTCTTGTTTCAGAAGTACACCATCAGTTACATCCACCTGAGATTCTGTTGACTAAAGAGGCTGATTCCTGTCTTCACTACAACTACCAGCCCCATTGTAATTTCTTACTTCAGCTAGGGGAGGGGGTATTTCACAGGGTGATGTTTTTGGAAGGGAAAGGTTATTATCAATATGCTTCTACCATCCAAAAGCTGGTCCATGTTCTGGGAGGTAAAAACAATTGTCAGCCTGGAACTGTTGGAACCACATTAAATGTTAGAGTTATAACTTTTGTGGTTGCAAGGATGATCCCCACTTCCACAAGACATCAGCACCAGGCCAGGCCTGGCCTGATTCAGACCCTCCATTGCCCTGTGGCAAGAGAATGTGGATATTTTCCCTCCTGGATGCCAACAGGGCCTATGCCGGGGCAGGCCAGTGTGGCAGTGCCACCTGGGGCATTATTTTTGTTTAGGAATACGATAGTGCCACTGTGTTCCTAAACAGAAAATAACTGGTCCCTGCCATGCCACCACCACGCCCCACCTCTGCCCCGCCCCCACCTGCCTTATGTGGAGGCACTAATCCGGGGCGGACCAGGTCAGGCGGGGAAAATCTTCCCCGTTAGGAACTGGGAAGCGATGAGGCAAACTGCCCCATCACAAACACCCAGCAGCAGCCCAGTGTGGAGCCCGTGTGGAATAGGTCAGTGAGATTCAATCTTCATTCCAAATATAAAATGTGAACAATGTTAAATGCATTTTTAGAATGTTTTTCCTAATTAACATTTTAATTAACTTTAAGGTACATTAGAATCTACTTACACTGTAGAAAACATGTTCAAACCTGATATTATTTTATGAATTTTCATTCTCATGATTTCAGCAGAAATCATAGTTTAACCCTCTCAGATCTATAAAAACATTTGTGTAGTAGGTATGAAATGACAGGCAGGAATAAAATGTTATGTGAGTGACACCTGCTGGAAGAAAAAGATCAGTTGCTTGCTACTAAAGGCAAGACAGAACTTTGTTCCGTACTTACCTTCCCCAAAGACTTTACTCCAGTAATGAAAGTTTCTTTTGATATAGTAAGCATTTATTTCTGAAGCTGGGAGAAAAAACAGGGTCATTTACACTCAGACGTCTCAGCATTCATTGGTAGTTCATGGTGCTTCTAGTACTGCTGTATTTTTACAGAGCAGGCAAAATACTGCCAGTAACCAAGGGGGGGGAATGCGGGGGAGTAGTACAAAGTGATGGATCATTTTTGCTCGCTTTCTGCTTATACTCACCCCCCCCCCCCCCATTTCCAGTTTTTATGTATTCAGAGTAGCCCAATGAAATACAGCACAATTTACCCAGGAGAAAGAAAACATAAGTGTGTCAGCGTGATCCAGACTTGACACAAATTAGTCAAAGATTTCTCTGTGTTGAGGAGATACATAATCTATGTTGCAGAATAAATAGCAAACAAATGCATTTACTGTTCAAAAATTGTAGAACAATGCTAAGTTTTAAGGAAAGAGCTGTTATTTGAACACTAATATAGCCTAAGTGTATCAGAGATATTGCTGTAAGTACATAATAAAGAATATCTGTAGTTTTGGGCCAACTTTGATTTTTCTTTTCTCATTTTAGCCAAAATATAGGACCAACACTGTGGGAATCATTGGAAGAGCCCAACATATATGATACTGGTGAATTTGAGCATTTATTCTCCAAAGAAACAGCTCAGGAAAAGAAAAAACCATTATCAGATTCTTATGAAAAGAAAACAAAAGCCAAAAAGGTATTCTTCATTGCAATTTTATTTTTTACAAAGGAGGGGACGGGAGTAATCTGTCTGTAAGTATTTCGTTTAAGATAATTGGGGACCAGGCGTGATATGAATTGTACTGAACATGGTTGAGGAGGCTAATTTGATCCTTTGAAAATAGGACTAAGTGCTTGAATACCAAAATGTGTCTTATATCTACCTTTTAATTGAAATTTGGGGGCTTATTTCTGTATCTTGGACACGATAACTTTTATAAAAAGGAACTCGCACCAAACACTTATAGACCGATTATGCACTGGGAACTTTACTGCCCCAGCTCCCGTGCTGGAGCACAAATCGGGGCTGGATAAGGTGCACCAGGCCAAATGCTCCCCCGTGTGGGTGCAGGAAGAGATAGAGCAACCTGCCACGACTAAAACTCCAGCCTGAAGCCTGGCATGAAACCTCCAGTGCATAAACGGTCATACTGATGATAATAAATCCCTGATCCCCAATTCAGATTTAAGTAGTTCTTCAAATACTTTACAAGGGCTATGACTTTTTAATTTATTTATATTTTGACTTCTAGGCCAGCCCGCCTCACAAGCAGACTCACTACAGCTCACAACATATAACAATATTAAAACCAACTTAAAATGATAAAAACAGACCAATTTTGCATGAATAATCTGCCCCTGGGCAGCCACTGGTTGCTGGTTTTAGAGTTTCCTCCACACTATGTTGTCTGCATCCTGAGGCTGTCCAGGGGGTAGCTCGGGTTTTGGCCAGATTTGCCTCGAGATGAGGGAAATTGCCAAAACTAGATTTGCAACCTTCTATAGCACTTCACATCAGTGAGCAACCAGGGACAAACCTGTGTGGAGGGAGAAACGCATGACAGTCCCTGCAGCATTTTGCCCACCCTCACACCTGCACTCCCCTCTCCATTTCCTGCTCCAAGAATTGTTTTTTTAATGGAGCAGTCCACATTGCTGCAGGATCGCAAAGCTACTTTGCCAAAGTTAAAATAAAATGTTCCCTAAAGTGCCCATGATGAAGCAGCCCTCTCCCGAGCTGGTAAGCATCCATGCTCTTTTTTTTTAAGTGTACTGTTTCCACCCAATCATACTTTTGGGCCCAGTAACCTTTTCCAGCCTCTCACAAATTTACCCAAACATAAATAGAGTCCGAAACACCATGAATCCCAAAAAAGGCAGGAAATGCTTTATCGTTCTGGCATTTCTCCATTGCAATGCGGAAGTGTTAATTTTTTATTAAAAATGCATTTGTGTTGTGGTATTACGATACAACAACACAGAAGGTCATTTTATTTTTTCAAATAGTTAATTTCGGGGCTTGGGGGGTACAGAAGTTTGAGTCCCCGAGAGAACTGCTGTGCTGTGATTGGTGGCTTGCTGTGATTGACGTGCTGAGGAGCAGGGGAGAAGTTCGACTTGTTTTCCCTTTCTACCTCATCATAAGGCAAAAAGCCAGGATGAGGCAGAGGGAAAACGTGGGAGGGGTCTCCAATGAGGAGGCTTGCAAATGTGTTTGCAAGTAGGAGGCAGTGTGAGGTTTGCACCTCTGTGTGGAATCAATCACTGTTTATAGCTTTTGACCTTCATCACCAATTCTGCAGCCCCCATATCTCTCCAGTCATTTAGTCTACAGCTGTGGTGAATTCCACAGATGTGGGGAAAACAGGTATGAAAGATGGAAAAGAGAGAGAAAGCCATGGGAAGGGAGAGACAGGGACTCACTCCTGGAGGCATGCCTTTCTCATTGACCTGTGGGTTGGCCTGTTTCACTACAGGCTGCTCTTGTTTCCCAATGGCTGCTCCTCTGGGTTCCTGTCTTCTATGGGCAATTCCTCCAAGGACATGGCTTCTGCTTTTTCCTCCAGGGACATGACTTCTTCTGGAGGTGTGACAGCTGCCTCCTTCTGAGATAATGTTGGGGGCTCAGTTCCTTTCCCATCTGAGTCCAGAGTCCTTGTCTTATGAGGAGTTCATATTCCAGAGGCAGAATTCAGAAAAATCACATTTTGAGGTTCTCCTGTTGCCCTATGTGCCATGGTACATTGGTGGTATATGTAATCTTGAACAACACCCATATATACATGTCAGGTAATCTCAGCCATTACATTTTCCAGATACATATTTTTGGGTGGTTAAGTATGCTTGTCTGCCATTTATACATTATATGTTTATCTAGAAAAATATCCGCACCCATTAAAAATAATGAAATGCTTACCTTTTGTTGTCGTTATATGCTGGCCTCTCCATATGATGTCACCAACATGTAGCATCTGGCCAGTACATCCTCCATGCGCTAGTTGGTGAATCCAAAAAAGTAGATTCACAAGCCTATGCAGCATTATCTAATGGAGAATAACCATCATCCCACCAGCCAAAGAAAGGTATGGAGGTGAAGAAGCACTATCTCCGCCTCCAATGTCCTCCCTTTGCATCCACCACCTTCTCCCTTCTCCTAGGGATGGGAGTTTGTTTGTTTTTTAAGCAAACTGCCTGTAGCAACGAATTGACATATAAGTGCACAGGCAAAGCCAAAAATAATTTTCTCCCAAAAATAATTTTCTCCACCCCCCCCCCCAAAAAAAAATCAGGAATGAAATTTTTTATCTTAAGTTTCAAGATTCGTGATTCCATAACGGGTGGCATTAAAAAAGCACTATGCATCTATGATTAGATGCCTAAGCGTTTCAATGGAGAAAAATTGAATTTAAAAAAATAGCGGGCATTGTGGGCCCTTTAAAATATTGAGAAAGGGGATTGGTTGCCTGGCTTGATTGACAGGCAGAAGAGAGTCGTGTGTAAAGCGTGTTACTCTCTTCCGCCATTTCAAGCAGCTTGTGAAGGGTGAGAAGTGTGAAAAGGTGGCAGAGAAGAGCGAGACAGAAAAAAGGTGAGGGGGGGCTGGGAGGCACGATTATATTTAGTGTTACACTATTTGGCTAGCATAACGCTATTTTTACAGATGTGCGGAAATTACCTGTGTTTTCTCGCAATGTTAACTCTGATATCTTCATGGTAACATATTCAAACATATAGCATTGATACAAGCAGGTTTATTAAGCTACCATATGCACTCGAGCTGGTGCCATTATGTTTCCCTCCTACAAGGAAAAGGGCTAAATGTCAGGCAATTTGTGTCATCTGCATGATCTAAATAAGACTCCATCAATCATTTTTGGCTCTTTAGTGCAATGATTATCATATCAAAGACCAAGAATCACATTAAAGATAATGACTTTTCTGTTGTCCATTATCTCTAACTGGCTTCACATAATTATTAGCACATGTTCTCATTTACGATGAGTGTCAATATTTTGAATGAGGAGCATTTTAAAAAGAAGATATATCTGTCATCAGGTGTTCTACTTATTTCATAATTGTGAGATACTAAAAATTAGAACATTTCTGTTCCTTGAAAATCTGGTTTCATGATTTTCCCCTCTGGGAAAGCATGGGGGTAGTAATGCAAAAATAAATAAAGTAAAGTTAATAAGTAATATCCTAATCCTTCATTTATTTACATATGAATAAAACCCAGTGACTTTAACTGATGATATCATTTTATTAGTCTCATTCTAGGGATCACTATGAAATGTCATTGAACTTTACAATATAGCATTCCCAGTCATTCCCAAATTTATTTATTTATTTTGTGGTTTGTGAAGTGCTGAGCACATTTGTTTGAAAGGAAGACTCATTGATTTTAATGGAACTTGTCTTAGGTTCAATTCATTAAGCATACATTTTTGCATATATATTTTTCTTAGCACTAGATCAAAATGTACTCTTTATAAATCCGTCATATGAACAGTTTCTTGAAGGTACCACCCATGGGGTTTTCTGCATGCTATTATCCAACCCATTTTAGAGTTATAAGATTGTGGTGCTTGGTTGTTAGAAACTGTTCACCCCAATATGTGATGTCATCACAAACCAAGGGCTGCCTGGATTATCCCTTATTTCCAAATAGAAGAGTTGTTTTTTATACCCCGCTTTTCACTACCCAAGGAAGTCTCAGAGTGGCTTACAATCACCTTCCCTGCCTTTCGCCCCAACAGATACCCTGTGGGTAGGTGGGGCTAAGTGAGTTCTGTCAAAACTCCTCTGTGAGAACAGCTCTAACAGAACTGTGACTAACCCAGGATCACTCAGTTGGCTGCATGTGGAAGAATGGGGAAGCCGCATCTCTTAACCACTATACCAAGCTGGCTCTTGGGATCCATCTACACTGATACTTATTGAGTATTAGATGTGCTGGTTCAATGTACTTGGTGCCCACAAACTACAGTGGAATTGTGTTTGGGAATGGACTTATCGTAAAGTATGGTAAACTTTAGTTAGAGAATTCCAGAGAAGGAACCAGTTTATTTCCAACTTCCACTTGTAAAAAATGAGCTCAGGTTTTCAGCATGGGATGGTGGAGGGAGAGTTATTTTTGATAATTTTTTCATGCACTTAAACATCTAAGACTATTACTGGATATGACAATTCCCATATTTACACCAAGGAAAAAGAGAATCTGGGGAAACATTATTTACATTCTTGTCACAAGGTTAGGAGTGGAGATGCTCCATCTTTTGGGGTTATATATTTAGAAGCCTGAGAAGAGACAGACTGTTTGCTGCCTTGTCTGTTGCTTAGACATTCTCGGCTGGCTGGCTGGCTGATCATTAGCAACAGCTAGCAAAGCTAGGAAATTAACTGCTTACACTCTACTGTCATCAGTGTGCAAAATATGACTTTCTAGTAAAAGTAGATCCATCTGGGCTTTTTGGTAACTCCAAGGTGGCAGGGGAGGGGAGGTGCTTTATCAAACTGTACATGTCTGGTGGGTCATAAAGGCTTCATTTAGTGGCTTAGGGAGGAATTACAGGCAGAACTACGCTGAAGTATGTCCCATTTTGTTCAATGGATCTTACTCCCAGGCATATATTCTTAGCATTGCAACCCTGGTGTGTTTTTATATGCTTGGAAGTAAGCATTGTATATGTTTCAAAGATTAAAAACCAACAGAAACCGTTGAAAACGTAGGGCACTGTTGAGCCAAATTTAAGGACTTTTCTCCCATTGATTTCAGCGGAAGAGAAGCAAATGCTTAGGCTCCCCTGAAAATCACTGAGACTAAAAGTTATGTAGTTTGGATTCAATATTTTTCTTCTTTCTATTACAATCTTTCCCAAATTAATGATCATCTGAGAATGTCAGATGTGCTGGAAAAATAATTCCCCTCTTTCTAAGCATATTGTACTAGGAGTTTAAATCTTGGTTTATAAATCTAAAGGGGAAAGTTGAATTCTTAGGATATAGACAGTTGGTGTATTTTGAGAGGAGATCCCTGAGAATTTGTGACAATGAGCCTTATAGCCCTGGGAAGTGTGGCCTATATACCAGCGTGTCCCAGGTGGCTTTTCTTTTTCCTTTTTTCCTATCTCTTTTTCCCTCCCCCTTGCTTTCCCCACTTTTTTGGCAATTACATTGGTATCCATTGAGAAATATACTAGATTTCGGTCATCTAGAGACTTTGTTTGTTTTAGTCCAGTCTTTTCAGATAGTAAGAGCCTAGTCTGGTCATTTATAATGGTGACCATATGTTCTTCTTAGCATGAAAGGCTATAATCATAAAGCTCATTTTGTTCTGAAGTGAACCTTTGCTATTTAAAAATTATGTAATATTCAAGGTATTTGCAGTTTTAAATGAAGTACAGAAAAGGCAAGTTGTGTGAGCTAACCTGATCATATCTTCAGATCATACCTACAATTTTAAGAGGCATCATGGTGTGCTGGTTTCATATATCATATTGCCAATATGAGGTATAATCTGGAAAGGTTTTACCTCAAACTAGGCATGCCTAATAGGGTTTATGACAGCCTATGAATTTTACCCTGAAAAGGGTCACCCTCAAGGTCAGTGAATGCTATACAAATTGCACCCTACTTAAGCCTATAATTATCCCTATTAGAAGTTAATCTGCTGCCAAGTTCATCAAATAATATGCATTACTCTGTTTAACATTTATTTTGTGGTACTTTAAAAAAATCCCTATTTATAACAGAATGAAGAAATCATTAAGTTATATTTATTTTGAAGATGTATGTTTTGAGAGATCTAAGAGCATTGTCTGTACATTTATTCTGAGAATTTACTTGAAAATTGACCAAGGTACAGGCAAAGTTAAGTAATTTAAAGTCCCATTGACAGTATGCTTAAATCTCCCCCATTGAAATTGGTGGTTGCATAATGCCCCCCTGTGTTATAAACTGATGTACTCAGTCATAAAAATAAATAATAGGTTATACTTACCATATGCTGTGCAGAATCTTCCCTATAGCAATGTGACTGTTTTTATTAAGTCCTTTTCCCAAAGCAGGTTACACAGTATTAACATTTTTATCTTGATAGAGGAGGGGGAAAGAGAGTTAACACAATCATCCCATGTGACATTTAATTTAGAAATGTGAATATTAGCACTAATTAATTATTAAAATTCTTTGGACAAATTCAAATATGCTATTTAATTACAGATTATCAAACTGCTAGATGGAAAGAGGTCTCAAACTGTAGGAATTTTGATATCCAGTTTGCATTTGGACATGAAGGACATACAACAAGGTGAGTGTATCTTACAAAGCTGAAGCCAACTGAGTTCCTCGCTCCCAGTTAGAGAGCAATAGACCCATGCTGAATGGAGTGGGAGGGGAGTGGGTTATATATTTATTATCCTCCATCTTGATATTGTGTATTGTGTTTTACTTATGTTTTAATTGGGTTTAATGGGATTTATTGTACTTAGAGATTGCCTAAACCGCTGCAAGACATTTGAGAGCGGAGATATATGAATATGAATATGAATATGAATATGAATATGAATATGAATATGAATATGAATATGAATATGAATATGAATATGAATACGAATACATCTCAACCCTAGAATAATTAAATATATATTCAGAAAGTTGTTCTGCATCCTATACAATGTGTTGGATCATACAATCTGCAAAGACTGAAGGTCTTTCTTGTGTCCCCTTCCCCTAGCAGTTCTTTCTGACCTTGGGACCATTAACTCCTGAGTTAGGAAACTTTCATCATTAGGCTGCAATAGAGAGGGAAAGCTATGAACATGCTCTCTTTTTTCTCCTATTAGCAAAGCTGTTCTTATGGGAGAGATAGGGCGATATTATGATGATGATGATGATGATGATGATTCATATTATGATGATGATGATTCACAATCAGAGTAGTTCAGCAGTGGAATAGGCTGCCTAAGGAGGTGGTGAGCTCCCCCTCACTGGCAGTCTTCAAGCAAAGGTTGGATACACACTTTTCTTGGATGCTTTAGGATAGTTAGGGCTGATCCTGCATTGAGCAGGGGGTTGGACTAGATGGCCTGTATGGCCCCTTCCAACTCTATGATTTGATGATGATGATGATGATGATGATGATGATGATGTGTGGTTGTTTTTCTTATTGTCTCCATGTGCGTCACCTTACACTTACCAATTGGGGGTGTGTATTCGGCATGAACCGAGTTCTCCCAAAAAAAGACCTTACTAGTATTTTTCAGGTATTATTTAAGCCAAATGCAGATCATAGAATCATAGAATCAAAGAGTTGGAAGGGGCCATACAGACCATCTAGTCCAACCCCCTGCTCAATGCAGGATCAGCCCTAAGCATCCTAAAGCATCCAAGAAAAGTGTGCATCCAACCTTTGCTTGAAGACTGCCAGTTAGGGGGAGCTCACCACCTCCTTAGGCAGCCTATTCCACTGCTGATAAGAGAATCTGATCAGCTACTAGTATAGTTGAGCCCGAATAAAACTGAATTTTCCAGTTTCTATTCAAGTATATTCAGTTATAACCAAGATCAGATGGTGCAATGCAAGCTGACAGCCCCTTGGCCCCTTCAGCTCTTCTTACAGTTTAGTTTTAACTGAGCTGAAAGAAGAGTCAACCCAAGTAACAGCCAGGGCTTTAGGAGCTAAGAGCTTGGTTTAAACTGAACTGCAAGAGAAGCCAGAATTGGCCAGGACAGCAGGAGCTGAGAGCCCCCAGACAGTTCTTCATGCCTTATGAAGATCCTGGGGTCGGCTTCTTCTACAGCCTGGTGTAGAGAGCCAGCTTGGTGTAGTGGTTAGGAGTATGGACTTCTAATCTGGAGAGCTGGGTTTGATTCTGCACTCCCCCACATGCAACCAGCTGGGTGATCTTGGGCTTGCCACAGTACTGATAAACCTGTTCTGACCAAGCAGTAATATCAGGGCCCTCTCAGCTTCACCTACCTCACAGGGTGTCTGTTGTGGAGAAAAGGCGAATGTAAGCCGCTTTGAGCCTCCTTCAGGTAGGGAAAAGCGGCATATAAGAACCAACTCTTCTTCTTCTTCTTCTTCTTCTCCTTCTTCAGACTGATTATTCAGCCTTTTTCTTTTTTAAATCAGTATTTTTCTTCTCAAGTCTATTGGACCTGGAAAAAATTCAGTATTTTTTTTAAATCCTGGATTCCAATACTGGCATGCTATTAGGATCTATGATTTTTTCAGAAATCTTGAAGATAATTCCAGTACCACATGGATGTTTTGTTTCTCTCTGATGAAGCCTATATGGTAAAACATGTAGGGACTTTGTAAAATATTACTCATCACCTGGCATTTTTTTCCTTTTTGTTTCTTGTAATTTAACCAATTTTTAATCCGTAAGAGGACTTGTCGTCTTATCTTGTGACTGCTAAGTTTACTCAGGAGTTTTTGATGAGGTACCTTGTCAAAAGCCTTTTAAAGGCCAAGTATATAATGTCTACCGGGTCACCATTGTCTACATGCTTGTCCACTTTCTCAAAGACCTCCAAAAGATTGATGAGGCAGGGTTTCACTTTGCAGAATCATAGAATCATAAAAATGGAAGGGGCCTATAGGGTCCTCTAGTCCAACCCCCTGCACAATGCAGGAACTCACAACTGCCTGCCCACCCACGGTGATGCCAATTTCATGCCCAAGTGATCCCTCCACCAAAATCTCTAGAATCCAGCCTGGCCCGGAGGAAATCCACCTATCATGCCACAGCGGCAATTAACAATTCCCTGGGTATGCAAGAAAGGGCCACAAGAGACAAACACTGGCACATCCCTTCCTGCCCACTCACTCGCAATCAGCATAAATTCATAAAATCAGTATTTCTGCCAGATGACTATCTAGCCTCTGCTTAAAAATGTCCAAAGAAGGAGAACTCAGCACCTCCCGGGGAAGCCTGTTCCACTAAGGAACCGCTCTACCTGTCAGGAACTTCTTCCAGATATTTAACCAAAAATTCTCTTAAATTCATTTCAACCCATTGGTTCTGGCCTGACACTTCTGGGGCAACAGAAAACAACTCTGCTCCATCTTCTCTATGACAGCCCTTCAAGTATTTGAAGATGATTATCCTATCACCTCTTAGTCACCTTCTCTCCAGGCTAAAGAGACTAAGCTCCCTCAACCTTTCATCTTACAACTTGGTCTCCAAACCCTTCAGCATCTTCATAGCCATACTGATTTCTCCTTAGCAACTTTGTCCCTCTACATGCTTAACAATTCTGTCTTTGATTATGGTTTCTACTAATTAGCCTGGGACAGACTAAGCTAACAGGCCTGTAATTTCCTGGTTTTCCTCTGGATCCCTTTTCAAAAATTGATGTGATATCTGCAAGTCTCCAGTCTTCAGGTACAGCAACTTAATTTAGTGACAGTTTCCATATATGAGTTAGTAGATCAATTATCTCATATCTGAGTTCCTTAAGAACTCTCAGGGGTACACCATCAGATTCCTGCTGGATATTTAGCTTCTGTGTCACCTCCTCTACATGATGCAACACTTGCATAATTGCAAACCTTTTTGGTGTGTGTGTGTGTGTGTGCATCTGAAGCCAGTCATAAGATCAGACTGTGAAACAGACCCTGTATCAGATTTTGACTTTAATAAAGGTTGTAGTATTTTAGTGGGGACATAAAGCTTCTTAAAACTAAAAAAGCTAATGGTAAATTTTATTTTTATGTATGTTCTTGCTATTGGTCTCCCTGTGCTAAGGTAAATATATTTGCTGTTTTGGCATTGACCTGTTGTTGATGTTTGTTTAAATCTAGCTTTGAAAGCACCAGCATTTATAGAACATGCAGAGGGATTTAGGGACAAATGTTGTCAAAACTTCCAAACCCTTGCACTATAACTAGAAGACAAAGGCATCATGCTAAAGAGTATATATTTGCTCAGAAAGATCTTTTCAGGCAGTTGGACATTTCATCTATACCTAGTTTGTGTTTTTTCTTTAGCACCATTCTCTAAACTTGAGGGGGGATTCAATGCAGAGGGAGGAGCACTCTGTTCTCCCCCAAAATTGTGTGATTCCTTATCTCAAAGGGCAGCCCAGTAACTTGAACTGACACCTGAGGTGATAAAAATAATGTGGGTCTCTGAATCCAGTTCCAGAACTAGCTTCCACAGTGAAGTTTAAGAAGAAAATCTTAAATAAAATCATAATATAAAGTACAGGTGGCATCATCTCCAAGTCAGTGTGGTATGTTGGACTAGGATCTGGGAGACTAGGTTTGAATTCTCAGCCTATCGTGTGTGACCTTGGACTGGTCACTTACCCTCAGCCTAATCTGCCTCACAGATTTGTTGTAAAGATAAAATGGAAGCAAGAAGAAGAATATAAGTTGCTTTGGGTGTGTCTCCACTGGAAGGAATGGTGGGGTGTAAAGTAAGAAAATAAATAAATGTTCCTTCTAGAATCATGAATTACATAGACTCTAGGATAGTTACACATACCTTCTGCATTTTCATGTTCCTGGTGTTTCTCTTTAATCTTATTGTACTCTTTAATGTTTCCAGCCCCAGCTTCCACTGCCTTTTAACTCTTCTTGCTTGAGTCCAGAATTAAGACAAGTGTAATGCAACGGAGTGTAGAAATTGCTCCATTTCATATTTCACTGTATACTTCTCAAAGATAATATAGTTCCCATTCCATTGCAGTAAACTCAGATGTAAGTTGTTACCAAAATGACAACATAATGTCAACTTAAAAACTAAAGTGCCTGGGGGGGAAATATGGGATTCCAGTTAATGCTGCGTTTTCTACTCTGAAAATATGACACTGGTGCCCATGTAAAACACAGGAGACTGTAAAAGAGAAGTGATGGCGAAAGAATGTAGCGCTTTAAGGACCTAGTGGTTGTGTGTTTGAGAGATTTCTGCCCTTAGACATCACCAAGCCCTGTTAACTGGTGTGCTTTTTCAAGCAATGATAGTGTATGTAGTTCAATGTGTCTGGTGCACAGATGTTTCAGTTTGTATTTGATTAGTAGCCAACAAATTGAAGACTGCCACATTTGTGGAAGAAATCGGGCACAGATGTTTCTTAGGAGACGGTTACATTTGCTATTACAGAATGAGGTGAATCGGTGCTACACAGTATTTGCTGGCCAACAGGCAACCAAAGAAGAACCCTCCAGTCAGCCTTTTGTTTGTTTTGACCTGTTAATTGGAAGAAAAATGTTTCCATACATGGCTAAAATAAGATCTTGTCTCAGAAAAGAAAATGTACTAAGTATGCAGTATTGCTTCTTTGCAGGCCCAAGCTCCTATGTCATAAACTCCATAATTGTTTGGAATCAAATTGTTTTTCATTATTATATGTATTTTACTGAGGTATGGGAATGACCATGAAGGTGTACAACATAAAAAGAAATATTTGTGCCTGGCAGCTACAAAATGTAACCCATAGTAACTGAGCTGTCAGTGTGACTTTCAATAGACTATGGAGGTTAGGAAATAGATTTCTTTTATTGTATCAGTTTAATGTAAGATTGTTATTGTTGTTGTTATGTGCGAAGTCGTGTCCGACCCATCGCGACCCCATGGACAATGATCCTCCAGGCCTTCCTGTCCTCTACCATTCCCCGGAGTCCATTTAAGTTTGCACCTACTGCTTCAGTGACTCCATCCAGCCACCTCATTCTCTGTCGTCCCCTTCTTCTTTTGCCCTCGATCGCTCCCAGCATTAGGCTCTTCTCCAGGGAGTCCTTCCTTCTCATGAGGTGGCCAAAATATTTGAGTTTCATCTTCAGGATCTGGCCTTCTAAAGAGCAGTCAGGGCTGATCTCCTCTAGGACTGACCAGTTTGTTCGCCTTGCAGTCCAAGGGACTCGCAAGAGTCTTCTCCAGCACCAGAGTTCAAAAGCCTCAATTCTTTGACGCTCGGCCTTCCTTATGGTCCAACTTTCGCAGCCATACATTGCAACTGGAAAGACCATAGCCTTGACTAAACGCACTTTTGTTGGCAGGGTGATGTCTCTGCTTTTTAGGATGCTGTCTAGATTTGCCATAGCTTTCCTCCCCAGGAGCAAGCGTCTTTTAATTTCTTTGCTGCAGTCCCCATCTGCAGTGATCTTGGAGCCCAGGAAAATAAAATCTGTCACTATCTCCATTTCTTCCCCTTCTATTTGCCATGAATTGAGAGGGCCGGATGCCATGATCTTTGTTTTCTTGATGTTGAGTTTCAAGCCAACTTTTGCACTCTCCTCCTTCACCCGCATCAACAGGCTCTTTAGTTCCTCTTCACTTTCTGCCATTAGAGTGGTATCATCTGCATATCTGAGGCTGTTGATATTTCTCCCTGCAATCTTGATCCCAATTTGTGACTCCTCTAATCCCGCATTTCTCATGATGTGCTCTGCATACAAGTTAAATAGGCAAGGCGACAGTATACAGCCTTGCCGAACTCCTTTCTCAATTTTGAACCAGTCAGTGATTCCATGTTCAGTTCTCACTGTTGCTTCTTGACCTGCATATAAATTTCTCAAGAGACAAATAAGATGCTCTGGTATTCCCATCTCTTTAAGAACTTGCCACAATTTGTTGTGCTCCACACAATCAAAGGCTTTAGCATAGTCAATGAAGCAGAAGTAGACGTTCTTCTGGTACTCCCTAGCTTTCTCCATGATCCAGCGTATGTTGGCAATTTGATCTCTAGTTCCTCTGCCTCTTCGAAATCCTGCCTGTACTTCTGGAAGTTCTCGGTCCACATATTGCTGGAGCCTAGCTTGTAGGATTTTGAGCATAACTTTGCTAGCATGAGAAATTAGTGCAATGGTGCGGTAGTTTGAACATTCTTTGGCATTGCCCTTCTTTGGGATTGGAATGTAAACTGACCTTTTCCAATCCTGTGGCCATTGTTGAGTTTTCCAAATTTGCTGGCATATTGAGTGTAGCACTTTTACTGCATCGTCCTTTAAGATTTTGAATAGTTCAACTGGAATGCTGTCACTACCACTAGCTTTATTGTTGCTCAGACTTCCTAAGGCCCATTTGACTTCACATTCCAGGATGTCTGGCTCCAGGTCAGTAACTACCCCATTGTGGTCATCAGGGATGTTAAGCTCGCTCTTGTATAGTTCTTCTTAATGTAAGATAGATATAGACAATTGGCGGTAGTGGAACTCTCTATGGCCCATGATCTTCTGATCTCACCTCCAGCCGGGGGCATAAACTATAGGGTAGCTGACCTCGAGCACCCTGGGATTTCCTGAAGGAGGCAATCCTGCTCCAGCTGCCAGGTAGCATTATGAAGACACAGGACTGGTTTTGTTTGTCTTAAAGATAATAAGGGGAGGGGACCTCCTTTCTGTGAAGACACAACTGTGACATTTTCCACACCAAGAATCTGGCCTGGCCCAGTGCTCATCCAGTCGTGGTGCTAATTCCCACTTCCAGACAACATCGGTGCCAGTCCAGGGCAGTCCCAGGCCTGGCAGAATGCAGACTCTCATTTGCCCTGTGGAAACGGAACGTGGAATTATCAATTCATCTAGCCATCATGAAGCCTCAGTGGTTGGACTGAAGAATGTATTTCATGTAGTTTGCAACACAAATTCTGATGTACATATGGTGAGAATTGAGTCCAGTAGCACCTTAAAGAGCAACATGAATTTCAAGGTGTGAGCTTTCAAGAGTCAAAGCTCTCTGAACTGATGCTTCCCAGATCTTGTTGGTACTAGCTGTTTTACTGCAGGCCATCACAATTACCCTCTCAAACAATGTGATATAACTAATAGATCAAGTGGATCAAGTGAATTATAGTTAAGTGAAAGCTCAAGTTCTTCAAGAAATTCCTTCTAAGTTAAAAGCACATCAAATATACAGGTGTGAACATAAATCAATTAACTACCACATTCATATTAAGCCTTGCATCTTCTTTACTTAAAATAATTCAAGAGGTTGTTTGATTGGTAAGTAGAATTGTCAAGCTTGGCCTCATGGTTGTCTGAAAAACAAGTGGTGAGGTTTTGTTGTACGCTGGGTTCGCTAGGAAATAAGCGAGATGCGGTCGTGCGTCAAGCAGCTCTTTATTGCTTCCAGGAGTTGGGTACATGTTGAAGGTAACCACGCAGACTGGAGACTTGCCTGGGCAAGTGCCCACTTATATACATATGTACAGGAGGTTGAATTGCCCTAGGCCAGAAGATGGCTAATTACCGGCACTGGGTATGAGTGCTGCTGCAGCGCCTTGTTTAGCGTGCATTTATAGTCTGTGCAGATGTGCACGTCCCCGTTCCACTTTATGTTTAAAGCAGGTATGGACCAATTATGCATGGGCCGGGAAACATAGGCCAGCGCCTGCATGCCCCGCTTACACATGATGCCAGCACCGTCCAGGCCCCCGCCCAGCCCTGGCCTATGTTAGAGCCTCTGATGGCCCACAGCAAGGGAACATGGAATAATTGCCGTGCAGCTCAAAACATATTTGTGCTATGCTTCACACAATAATTGAATGTTCTAAAAATAAAAGAATTGCTTCTGTCTTGAAAGTAAGGATGTGTGAAGCATTACTATGATGCTGAAAAAACAAACTAGTCCAACTGAGGCTCAGCCGGGGCAGGCCCATGCATAAGGGAAGAGCCCAGCCTTTGAGGCCTGGCTCCTCTCCCCCACCCATGGCATCCCAGCACAGACACAAAACGCTCTGTTCAGCTTCACGGTCCTGTGGAGCCTAATGGGGTGTTTTTACCCCCGTTACAATGGTGGGAGAGTGACATGCTGCTCTCTCACCATTGTGCAGTGGGAGACCTGTGCCCTTCCACCCCTGCCGCTCCTGCTGCTGCATAGCATAGTAAGATCTTCCTGCCCTGGAGTTGTGCGTGTGCTCATACAGTTCCAGGGCTGACCATGTGTACCAGGAGATTTCCTCCCCCGTGCATAAATAGGAAGTGGTGGGGCAGCATTCGCAGCGACCTGTTACAGCTGCTACCGTGTATAATCTGTACCTTGTTTAAAGATGCTCAGAAACCTAGGCAGTGACCTACATAACAATGGTAAGGGCACATTTATTAAGTAGTGAGACATCTTTACATGCTTAGGTGGAACACTGCCAAAACTGCCTTCATATAGATAGAGAAAGAACAGAAATAAAGTTTATCAATGGGAGTAAAACAAATATAAGTGCTGGGGAACTATCAATATCAACCAATTAAAATAATAGCAAAAATCAACAATAGTACATAACTTTAGGTACCACCGCTCCCCCAGAGAGCTTTGTGCTCTGATGACACCAGTTCATTGGTAATCCCTTTTCAGCCTTGGCTTTAATCTGGTTGAATAGGTTGCCAGTTCAAATGTGGACAGAGCTGTCAAAGTTGTGCAGGGCCTGCAAAACGGAATTCTTCTGCTAAGCTTATGGCTGAGGCCATGGCTATTTGAAAAGTATATGGGCCTCCATTATTCTCCTTAGCCCCCTCCCTTGTTTTAGACCATCCCAGTCCGTTTAGCACAGTGGAGGATATTTAAAGGGTTGAGTGGAAGAGTACTGGATTTAACTGTGTTTTTATTATTGTAAACTGCCCCGAGCCCACTTGTGGGGAGGGGCAGTATAGAAATTGAATAAATAAATAACTATTAAAAATCTGGCCCTCCAGGAATCCAAATAGTGTATAAAGGAACAATTCCATATAGGTCTATTTGGAATTAAGTCCCATTTTATTCAGTGGAGTCCTTTTCACAGCAAGGTATGCTTAGGATAACACAGTAAGCTACTTAGTTCAAGGGGAGAGCCAGGATGTCCAGGATATAAGCAGAAGGCATGAGAATGATTCTGTGTGTTCCTAGAAAGTCCAATACGTGAACATCAAGGCACAGTCCACATGAGCAATCAGTAATCCAAAATGCAAAAAGCAAAATATGTATGATGTTGTAGTAGGTGGGGGACTTAGCCAGCCACATAAATACAAGGGGAAGGGGCATGGTAGGGGAGCAAGGTGTGTAACCTGGACAAAGAAGAAGTAAATTGTTCGGAGAATGTCTTGGCAATAGATCAAGGCCTTTGTCCAGCCCTGCTTCCTGAAATTTCAGAACAGTAAATCCTGCACTTTAGTTTTATTAGCTTTATAAATCAAGATACCTCAAATATTAATTATGACCTTAACAGTTTTTTGAATAATTTTTTTTAGCAGCTTCTAACTTTAAGGCTTCACACAAAATAGTTTTTGGCATAGTGTCACCCATTGGCAAGGAAATCATCAGTGAATATTTTACTGCAAATCTCCCCTTCTGTGCTTGTCTCCTGAAACAGAAAAAAAAGTTTTAACATTTTATAATACTCTTTATCCAGAGAGCATGTTATAGCTACAATATATGTGAGTAAATGCCAATGCATTTTTATAAATGAATTTCTGGATTTGGTAATTGTTAGCTAAATGAAGATTAAAAGCTAGCTTTAATGTAGTGTTTTTGAAACTTTCGTTTTTGAGCTTGTAAATGTTATGCCCAGTAATACTGGGCAAGCCCTACTACACAATTCAAAAGTTGGGAAACAATTCAGTTTAAAAGTTATGTCTTTTGTTCTGGATAATTTGCAACATATGGTTTTTGTGAATCTGCCTACGGGCACCAAGTTTGATGTGGTTAGGCTAACATGAGTTACCCGAATTTTTGCACATGACTTCAAATAGCAGTTCAGTTCTTGAGACCTCCTGTCATATTTATATCCAGGCTGCTTTGCTTCCCCATAAATCTTATAATTTTTTTGACATGAGAATCAAATAGGAAAAGTTATCTGTGGAAGAATTTGTGCATTTGCCCCCAAATACAATTTGCTCAAAAAAATCTAAAATAAAGATGTAAAGATTTTGCTAATATAAGATTTATCTTACAAAATAATTAATGCAACTTTGGACTGATCTGATTGGTGTTTCAGATTTAATTTATTTTAATTGCTATTAGTTCCCTCTAGTAATGAGATTAGTGTGAAACTGTACAAAATATGATATTTTAATTAATTTGGAATTACTATTACATTTCTTTGTAATATCAGCTGCTTATAATAGGTTATATTTTTTACCATAGGTAATTTATAATAAAAAATGGAGTACACAGTAGTTAACAGTCTTTAAAGATAAAGATCTTTTTAAATACAGTATGTTGAACTACTGAGTAGTCGCTTAATGCAAGACAATTTTTCTAGCTAAATCTTTAAAATCTATGAATGTCTGCATTTTATGTCCTATTGTATGCCCTCATTTTATGCCTTAAATCTTTATTAGTAGTTTTTTCTGAATAATTTGATTGAAAGAAAACTGAGAATGTGGAAAACATGAACTTTCAGTGAAAGTACAAGACACACTGAAAAGCAACTTTTAGTTTTAGTTTTTTTGTACTAACACAGTGTGTTTATAATTCACACACTGCTGCCTTCGTGTGTAATGTAGTTGGCGAGTATTTTTATGTGTGCCTGTTAGTTTGAATGCATGATGCTGATCTGTTTTTTGTCCTTGCTGACGGTTATTATATCTTAATGGGTGCAACACTGCGCTAATTATCCATGTGTATATAAATTCTTCTTGTTGTGAGCAGACACCATAGGGTCACATAAAAATGTTTGCCTCAATTTCCCTACTAAAAAGGAGTTCAGAAACCAGACTTGGCCCAGTAACAGATTTTTTAAAGGTAGAGGAACCCAATAAAATTACCAGCTTCTCACAGCATGTGTCTATTTCCTTTTGACGTATTGTGAGGTGTAGCTGAAATATTCTAACCACATTGACAGTGTAAAGAGGACAAGTCAGTAGAAAGCAAGATTAAATGTAACAATAAAATTTCTTTAGTTTTTGAGGGATACTAGATTTGGGGCCTCACTGATATAGTTTCATCATAGCAAATACAGATATAATTTCAGTAGGAAATTAAGGCTCTCTCAGTAATATCTGCAGGGCTTAGCTTTTGCAGCATGAATGCCTTTTAAAACTAAATAGGTTTTTTTTAAAGTGATGTGTTGTATCCCCGATCATTAAGTATTCTGTTGTTTATTATTATCAGTACTTAAATTCAATTTAATTGAAGTTGGAGGTAGGGGTGGAGCCTGGGAAGAGTAGATTTGGGGGAGGGAGGAGCCTCAGCAGCTGATTTCTTCACCTTCCCAAGCAGCCATTTCTGTGGGGGAACTGATCTCTCTTGTCTGGACAACTGCTTTTAAAAGCTTTGAAAAAGAACTTTTAAAATAACAGCATGCTCATTGTGTTCCATACCTGCAGTTATAACTTGACAACTTGAACATGTGAAAGAGTGCATCTATCAGGATGCACTGAGACCCCAGGAAGCTTTGGCTGTTACTATATCCAACCAATATCTTCAGTTGTGTTCTAATGTGGGAGATGATGAGGCAGTGGACCATGGAAATGTACTTTGAAAAATCAATGCTAACTGACAAAGTTAAACCACCCCTCAGTATCACATAATAAATGGAACAAAATGAAGTGGAAATCATAGTTGGAAGAAATAGAAATATACAGCATAAAAAGTTATAAACAAAGTGAACAAGCTCACAAAAGAAAGTAACAACTATGATCATGTTATTGTTTTACTTATTAAAATCTTGTTTTGCAGTTCATAATATCTACTACTTTCCAAACTAGGGAGGGAATCATAATTGACAGGCAAAATTGTAAAACATTTTAAATGTCACTGTTCCTTTTAAAGAAATTAATTAGCCTGCCACAGAGAAAATTTACTAGCCTGCTGGTTAATTTCACAATGTAAAATCATGGAGTTAGAGGCAGAAAGGGAGAAACCTTATTACTTTTAAATAATTATTTAAAGATGTGAGCCTTGCCACTTTCACATATCATGGAACAAAAGCTGAACAAGAGCTTTTAAAATCTCTTTAAATTGTGAATAGTCATGTCTCCTCTAATAGGTAAGGAAATCTATGCTGCCAAAATTAAAAGATATCATATAACAGGTAGAGACACACAAGAAATGTTGGAGCCCTGACCTAGAGCTAATGTTATTAATATTCCTATTACCATTTTAATTTAAGCAAACAATTTATATTTAAGAAGATGCAAGAGTGAACTGAAATTGTATGCCTAAGAAAGTTACCTTTGTGGATCTTAATAAAATAATTGTTTTCACAAGAAATTAAAGCTATTCAGGAATTTTTGTTCCATTACTTATAAAATCTCATTATTTATTGACAGTAGTAATCTGTTTCAGAGTATGCCTAGGACTATCAGTTTAAAATATTTTTTTTTCAAAATAATCTAAATGGATTCTCTAAATTCAGTTGTGACTGTTATTAAATAATTTCAGTTGTAAAATGAGGTTGCTGCTAAGAATCAGTCCTCTAACAATTTTGCAAAAAAATAACAAAAAACAGGAAGAAAAGCACTCAGAAAGAACATGGGCTTATCTCTGCAAACAAATATTTACTCTTAATGTTTCTTTTTTCCTACATCTGAATTTCTTTCTAATATAGAGCTGGTTATTTAATGACACAAATCACAAACTGTTGTTCCTTATGAGGTGAGCTTTGCACCATTCTTGATTCAAAGTGCTCATACTGTTCTCACAAACAAACAAGTCTAAATAAATGATGTAGACTCACAAGCCCAGGAATAATTTTTGGAGCAAGCTAGTTGTCTACAAATGAAATTCTTTTTATCTATTGTTGGCATATCAATGGCAATGTGGTATTTGCTGTAACAGCAGTTGTAAATATTCAGTGTTTTTTTGCACATAGGGCATAAAGCTTGTACTGTAAAGCCTACTGTATTGCAAAGCGTGAGAAATAATCGTGACTCACCGGCACTCCACACTTTTCGAGCTGTTTTGCATGTTTCTGGATGCTTTTCCTGCTTTAGTCTTGTTGCGCTTTGGCCTGCCTATCAGTGTCAATCACTTTAGCTAGCCAACCCCTGCCCGGCATGGCTGATTGACAGATGAACTTCTGGCAATTGCCGTTTTTCTTTTCTTTTTAAAAATAGACTAATTTAAATGCCTATCTGATTCTTCATAGAGGCACAGACAATCTCACCCAAGCCAAGTCTGCCTATTGGTTGCTCTAGACTGTTCTCCTTTTTTAAAAAAGCACTTCTCGTCTCCTGGAAAAAGGGAGAGGAAGGTGGATGTAGCACTTCTTCACCTCCATACGTTTCTTTTGCTGGTGGCCTGCTAGTTGTCTGCTAGGGAAAGCACTTTTATTTTGGTGAATTCACTTTATGCAATTCCCCAGCTAGCACTTTAAATGCCGGATGTAGTGAGCAGTTTGCTGGTCACACAGGGTGACGTCATGCAGAGCGGCCAGGGTATAGCGTCTTTACAAGGAAAGTATTTCACTATATTTATCGCGTGCAAAAATGCCCTTAGTCTGTGATACTTCAGCAAATGCAGATTTCTATCACCAAACATGATTTTCTCTCTCCCCTTCCTATAAATATAAATATTGATGTTAGCTATCCTGTGCCTATTTCTGGGGAGGGGCAGCCAATAAATCTGAATAATAAATAATAATAAATAAACATTCCCTGGAGTGGTCTAAATAATTTCTTATGGGCAGAAGTCAGAAGAGTGATGTGGGGAAAAAGTTTTCTTGGGATCTGCCTTGTGACTTTCCACAAGGTCCAGTCTTTTCTCCCACACTATTCAATCTCTTTGTAAAGCCCTTGGGACAAATCATTCATCAGTATAGACTAGGGTACCATCAATACACTGATAACATCAGCTCTACATTTATTTATCCAAATTACCATGTGATGCTATCGATTTTGTGAAGCTGGAAAGCCCGACTACTGTAGCTGAATGATTAAAGTAAAACAGATGAAACTGAATTCTGAAAAGATGACTTATTGGAAAGGCTGATATGGTGCTTCCTACTTTTGGTGGGGTCCAGTTGTCTATTACTCCTTGTGATTTAGACCTCATGCAAATTCAAGTAATTGTCAGATAATCAGAGGCCATGGATTTCCGCTGGATAAGAAGGAGTGGCCCATCCTCAATGTCATGGTTCTGGATACAAATGTCAGTTTAGCTAGGCTTTTATTTGGTTTAGTTAGGTTTTCGAGTCAGTATAAGGAACAAAGCTTGTTTTGTGAGACAACTCAACAGCCTATTAAGTGCCCTTTTTTGTTGGGGGAGGGATGCAGGAGGATGGTGGAGAGAGCTGCTGTTACTATGTAAGCAGAATATTAGTTGGGTGATTGGGAGAGCCACTGCTGCTGCTGCTTCTGTAGGGGCAGGGAAGCAGGCAGGTAGGTGACCAGGAGAGTTATGGGGCCCAGAAAAAGAGAGTGTTGGTAAATAGTTTAAATATGTTATTAATGATTTTTATTGTGCTATTGTTTTACTTGATGTTGTTCACTACCCTGAGCCAGTCTGCCGGGAGGTCGGTATATAAATCGAATGAATAGATAAATAGATAGGAACAGAGAGTGAGTGAGTGAGTGAGTGAGTGAGTGAGTGAGTGAGTGAGTGAGTGAGTGAGTGAGTGAGTGAGTGGGTTGAAAGCAGAAAGAAACTGGAAGAGTGATTAGGTGAGAAGAGAGAAAGTGAAAGAGAGTGGTGGGTGGGGTGTGGAATTAAAAAGTGGCATGCACGGGGTGGGGGGAGTAAGAAAAGTGGGTCCCCACTTGTATGTTCTGATGGCCAGATCTTAGAATACTTAAATCCAGTGACTGGTACTTTGAACAGGGAAGACTGGTATTTCTGCAAAGCTGAAAAACACCCCAGGTTTGCAGAAAAATGTGATACCTAAAAAAAAAATTGAGGGTGTTAAAAGGACAAAATGGTGAAGGAACACCTGTAGCTTTTTTAATAAATGAGATCCTCATTGGCAACTGATAAGCATCCATAGCATTTATTCATGACAATAAACAGCAGGAGAAGGGGGCAGGGCCTTTTCAAGTCTGTTTTTGGCCTTTGAGGAAAGACTCATTTGGGCCAGGCTGGCAGCAACCACTGGGTGGCAATACCATTTGACCCTCTCTGCCTACGTGTTACTGTTCAACAGCAGACATGGAATTAAAACCAGTGTGATGTGGTGGTTAGAGTTTCAGAGTAGGACCCAGGAGACCTGGATTTAAATCACAAATCCTTAGTGGTAGTTCATTAGGGGTTGCTGGGTCAGTCACATACTTTCAACATAGAATGACCTGTTGGTCGTTCCCGGCCACAGAGAAGCGTGCCTAGCCTCAACCAGGGCCAGGGCTTTCTCTGTCCTGGTCCCTACCTGGTAGAATGAGCTCCCAGGTGAGCTGCGGGCCCTGTGGGAACTGTCAGCGTTCTGCAGGGCCTGTAAAACGGAGCTCTTCCGCCAGGTCTATGGTTGAGGCTGGGATTGGCGAGGAAGAACATTGCCCCCCACTTGGGGGTTTGAATTATCTATCATTACTATCCATCCCCCAATGCCCTTGTTTGAGTAGGGGAGAGTGGTATTACAGCCGTGTTGGGTATTTTTATAGTCTTTTAGTGGGGGTTTAATGGTGGATTTTAAGACTACTGTTACCTGCCATGAGCCTGTAGGGAGTGGCGGGAAATAAATCAAATAATAATAATAATAATAATTTTTTTAAAAATCAGAAATGTTTTTTTCAATGTACTTTCCAAATTCAGACTTCCGTATCAGAAGATAAAACATTACTTTGGAAGTGTTCCATTTAAATAAAATCAGACATGGATTTAATGTGTCTTTTAGCTTTTAAAAAACAGTGTGGTCTGCATTGCTACAGGACCAAAAAGCTATGTGGTGGTGGGGTATGAACGAGGAAATAGGGGTGTGTGTGATGCAGCAGCCCTCTCCCTGTTAGCTTGGCATCCATGTTCTTTGTTTTAAATCTTTATCATGGACACACAATCATTGGGGTTCAGTTACCATGGCCAGCCTATCACAAATCTACTCAAACAAAGAGATACCATTATACAAAGAATCCCAAAAAGAGATCTAAGGAAATGTTTTTTTTTTATTGTGATCCCAAAGCAATGTGGAAGTGCAAGTTTTTTTTTTAAAATGTTTTACTGTTTTAGCATTTCCCATAGCAATGCAGAAGTGTGTATATATAATTTTGGGGCCTTGGGGGGGGAGAAGTTTGAGTCCCCAAAACAGCCACTGTAAAGAGATTGGTGGCTTGCATTGATTGTCAACCTGAGAAGCAGGGGGAGAAGTGCGGGTTGTCCACACTTCCTGCTTCTCTACCACCTCATCGGGAAGCAAGAAGCCATGTCAAGACAGTGGGATGGATCTCCCATCAAGAAGCATGCAAACCCGCTGTTACCTATCTCACATTTGCAACCAGGAGGTGGCGTGCATTTTACGCCTCCATGCGGAAATGGTCAGTTTCCCTCCACAAGGCCTTACAAGTTGCTGCTTTTACTTTATAAATGCAATGGGACCTGACCTAAATTGCCAGCCTATTTCCACATGCTCTATTTACAGCATTTCAGAAATATCTCCATATTTAGAGGCAGTAAAGCTCTGAAACTCATTGCTAGGTAGGTGGTATCATCAGGGAACACCTTGGCTTTTGCATGTTTTTTTGAAATTTTCATACTGTATATATGAGCTTAGATTGCAAGGCACAAGTTTGTACCAGCTGTTGAAGAAAGATCCTTGGGCCTTGATCTCATTTTATACACTGATTATCAGACATTTTTATTATCTTTTTTTTAGCTATACTACACGTGGATGATTCAGTAGTAGACCTAGAAACATTGGAAGCATTGTATGAAAATGTAAGTATTCAAACATTAACTTCTGTCTGATTATTTTATATACACACTGTAAGATACTATAGTTTCATGTCCTATTTGTTTCTTCATGAATATGCCTTTCTTTAGTAAAAATGCTGGTTTGTTGTCACCCATCTGGTTGCATGTGGGGGAATGCAGAATCGAACCCGGCATGCCAGATTAGAAGTCTGCACTCCTAACCACTACACCAAACTGGCTCTTTGATTTATATACCACCACTCCTAGCATTGCTGGCTCGTGGCAGTTCACAACACATATATATACAATAAAAATCAATCCATAAAACATCAATGCAGAGTAAAAACATCCTCACATTACACAATAATCTCCATACCACCCAGAATCAAGATGACGGTTATAAATACAGTATTCTCCTCACCCTCTAATGCCGTTGAACCAATAACTGGAGCCACTGGTGGTAAAGAAAATCAAGGGGTGGGTCAGTGAGTGGTTCCATGCCGGTCTAATACCTGGTCCTGGGAAATGGGGGGGGGGGGTGGACCTAATTTCACCCCCAGTACTAACTGCACCCAACCTCAACCAAATGCCTGGCGGAAGAGCGTCAAATGTCCACCAAATTCGAAAATGTGAGACCAAGCATTTATTCTTGTTAACAACAAAATAAAAATGTTATTTCAAAGAAAATAATACAACTACAAATTGTAGATAAATGATATTGGTATTTTGCTTACTCAAGTTTTAGGACCAGTTACCAATAAACATCCCTTACTTTAGGATGTTAGCCATTTTGATTATAGGAAAGGCTGAATATTAATATTTTTAAAAGTAAAATATTATGGAGATTTGCAGTTGGCTTGGCACAGTCTCTGCCACCAGCTCCACAGGTTTCTTCTTTAATATCAATGTCATCAGGGGGTGGCAAGTTTCTGCAGCTTAGGCTACCTCTTGACCATCCTCAGAAGCTTCTACAGCTGATTTGGACTTCACTCTTAGGAAACAACACACTAAAATTTCTCTCTGTAGTTTGATTGAATTAGATTGGGCCTCATCATGCATTTTTCTCAAAAACACAACACAAAAATGTCTCCCTGAGATTGCTAACAACACATATCTAAATATCATTATTGTGCATTGTTCCTCATAGCCTGTAAATTATGTAAAATGAAATAAAAAATTCTACATTTATCTTTAAGAGAAAATAATGCTAATGAACATATGGCAGCTCAGAAGAAGGCAGTAGATTGGTCAACACCATTATTGGGACCTCTTATTGGTTCTGAGCTGAATAATCCCTGCAGTGCTGGCAGTGATATCAGTGTTTGGCTCTGCTTAATCCTGACTGCCAGTGACACTCTAGTGCAGCAGTCTACTTGGAACTTTCCCACTAAGTTAGATAGACAATCTCCCCTGCAGTCTTACCACTGCCAACTCCAACAGGCATCAGCTCTCTGAGGTCTCTAGTAGAGTAAGGTCTTTCCCTGTGGGGAAGATCCGGTATGTGAAGATACAAGGCAATTATAACCTGGGGTCTTCTGGAAGGAAGTCACATATTCTAAATTAACTACTTCATGTCGTTTTGCAGCAAGCTCATCAATGCTCTCTGGAAAATGGCTTTGTATTGAGATGAATTAAAGCTGGAAAACAAATAAATTCTGTTTGACATCTGCAGATAAAGGACTATGTACATCCTTAGTACTAGCACAAATATTTTTTTTTAAGTTGCCTCAATCCAGCAAGGCATGTCTCTGCAGAGATACAGATTGTTACTTTGGGATTAGTAATAACACACAAATGCATGCAACACTGATGTTTCTTTTGGCTTCTAGCTCTACAGAAAGCTACACAAGCACCAAAGAACACAAAGGATCAGTGCTATCATTTTTGGTAGTACTGCCCTGTAGATACAGTTGAGTCACTGAATCCCTTCCTCTTTGTCAAAACAAGCGATTAGTACTCTTAAAACTGTGTCAAAACCTGATTTTTTAAAAATAAGGTAAAGAAGTGAAACTTATTGCTGATATTTCATTGAAATCACAGAGAGCACAGAGAGACGAACTGGAGAAAATAAAGCAGTATTATGACACTTCAAAAAAAGAAGAAGTAAAACTCCTGGACAAACCAGAACAGTAAGTCAGGATGGGGGAAGGCTGTCTTTGTACTTTCTCATAACACAAAAGACACTCAAAAGAAGAAGAATGGCTTATTGTGACTAGATTCAACATGAAGGATGTACAAATACCTATCCTAAAACTTGGAGACCTCAACTATCCCTAGCCTTTCCTTGAACAGAGATTTCATTATATTAGGCAGCTCATTCAATTAACCCTTTCATTTTTGCAATGAGCCTAGCTCTACCTTCCTGTAATTCAAATTTGCTAATTCTTTTCCTAACCTCAGGGTACCATGCTTTTAGTCTCTGAGCATTGCATCATTCTTTGGGGAATATCAATTTGAAAAAAACCAGGCTGTAATTCTGTGTATTATTAGAGTATCCAAAGGCACTGGATTTCAGCATGAAACTGAGCACAAGAATGTACACTGAATGTCAGTGATGCCTGTGTGTTATTCATCTAGCACAAGGGTAGTCAACCTGTGGCCCTCCAGATGTTCATGGACTACAATTCCCACGAGCCCCTACCAGCGTTTGCTGGCAGGGGCTCATGGGAATTGTAGTCCATGAACATCTGGATGACCACAGGTTGACTACCCCTGATCTAGCAGACATGATTGCATGACGGAAGAAATCAAAATGTTAAACCATGTTGTCCACATTACTCCTTCATAAAGATGTAGGTCATGTGAACTAGTTTGCCCAGATCATAGTATCACAGCGAACTATTGTATCCTTTTTGATAAACAGTATATGGTTCTCAGAGTATGCAGGGTATTCGGTGAAGTTGTGAGATTATCTATGAGAAATGCTGGAAGCATGTGAAAATGTTTGATACCCTTTGATAATAACAGCACTACTGCTTCAAATCAAATAGCCCCTGCAATAAGAAGGCCAGATTGGCAACTCAGAGTAATCCCTGATCAAACCCCTCAGACTAGTTTGAGGAAGAGTGCTTGCACTTGAAAGCTCACGCCTTGAATAAATCTTAGTTGGTCTGAAAGGTGCTACTGGACTCTGATTTTATTGCACTACTTCAGACCAACATGGCTACTCATTTGAATCTAATAGAATCCGTATGTTTCTCTCTTTTAAAAATTAATGAAAAGCTGTCTAGGGAAGCTGCTGTAGTGCAGGAATAATAAGTGGAGAGTAGATATTTAATTCTTTCTTCATTGCTTTTCTGTTTAAAATATTGGTAAACAAGAACGTAAGAGAAGTTATGTTGGATTATACCAGTGGCCCATCCACTGTATCTCTCTGTGTCACATGGTGGCCAAAACCCTGGGAGAACCTAAAGAACAATACTCCATGTGACAACGAGATTCTGTAAAACATCTGCCACTTCACTGAGGGGAGGGATGGAACACCAACCCCACTTCTTGTGGTACCCCAGCATGCTGCACATCATATTCTTCTTGAGCTTCTTCATCAGTTGCCTAATCGGGTGCAAGTAGTCTTCATTCAAGAGGGCTTGAATCCAACCTCAAGACTTCACAAGGAGGTGGCAAAGAAACAGGGAGTGAGCCAACATTGCAGGTTAGCTGGTTTTGTGCACATCTGATGAAAAAACTGGATCTCAGTGGAATTCTTTTGCTTTGTAACATTAAATCTGCCTGTATCTTGCAACAGCCAATTAATAACATCACTAAGATAATTTATGTACTATAATAAGTAACTAATTGTGAAGAAACAAAGAGCCTTAAAATAGGGTACAAATCATCACTGAACACTTCATTTGGGAAGGGGAGACCAAAAATGTGTTTAGATGACCTAAATGGTACATTGAACATTTCATAGTTAACCAATACAAAAAGGCATCTCATTCCCTGTGTCATGCAGCTTTCCAGTGCTTCTGTATAGCTTAGAATTGTATTAACTGACTAAGTATGCTTATTAGAAGCAAGTCATACCAGCATCCCTGAGCCTTATTCCCCAGGAAATGGATTTAGGATTGTGGCTTGAAAATGACTGATTTGTCACAGCCACTTTGGGATCAGTGTTGAAGCCTTGCCTTAAGAAGCAACCCAGTCATCTACATCAAACTGCTTTGGAAAAATAAGCTACAGTTCTTAGGTCCATTTCCATCCAGTAGAGGTCAGCATCTCTCTCTTTCTCTCCCTCATATATGTTAAAAGGAATATATGTCATTTTGAAGTGGAAATCTGGAGTTTATGTGTCTCTTTCTGGAGGATTAGTGATAACAAGACAAAATACTCTTCATAATTGTCTGTATGTACCAAAAGAATGTGAAATAAGATTAAATTGAACTTTTAACAGTAAATATTTGTTGTTCTTTTCACAGGTTTTTGTATGAGTTATCCCAAATCTCCAATTTTGCAGAACGGGCCCAATGTATAATTTTCCAGTCAATTTTCAATGAGGGGATAACTGCAGTACACCGTAAAGTGGACATTATTTCTCATGTTTCTAAGGTAGCATAGAAAATAAAAGTCCTTAATCCTATGCATGTTTAATTTGAAACTAAATATCATTGAATTTAATTTCAAATGAAAATACTGGGGATCCATCTGCAAATCTTTTTAAATTGTTTACTGATATTCTTTCTAACGATTTAGCATTGAACTTTGAAAATTTCAAATCATTGGAATTTTAGTCGTGCTAATAAAAATGAGACTGTAGTATATCAGTTGCGTGGTTTGTATCTAAAATGAAACACTTTAAATATTTTAATATAATATAGAATTATCGAGTTGGAAGGGATCTCCAGGATCATCTAGTCCAGTCACCTGCACAATGCAGGAACTCACAACTACCTGCCTACCCACAGTAGCCCTAATGTCATGGCCAAATGTCATGGCCCACCAAAAATCTCCAGAATCCAGGTTGGCCTGGAGGAAATTCACCTACCATCTCACAGTGACGATCAACAATTCCCTGGATATGCAAGGAAGGGCCACAAGAAACAAACACTGGCACATCTCTTCCTGCCCATCCATTCACAATCTGCCTAAGTTCATAAAAACAGCATTTGTGTCAGATGACTAAAGGTAAAAAGGTATCCCCTGTGCAAGCACCGAGTCATATCTGACCCTTGGGTTGACGCCCTCTAGCGTTTTCATGGCAGACTCAAAACAGGGTGGTTTGCCAGTGTCTTCCGCAGTCATTACCATTTACCCCCCAGCAAGCTGGGTACTCATTTTACCGACCTCGGAAGGATGGAAAGCTGAGTCAACCTTGAGTCGGCTGCTGGGATCGAACGCCCAACCTCATGGGCAGACAGCTTCAGACAGCATGTCACTGCCTTACCACTCTGTGCCACAAGAGGCTCTGTCAGATGACTAGCCTTTGCTAAAAAACATCCAAAGAAAGAGAACCCACAACCTCCCGAGGAAGCCTGTTCCACTGATGAACCACTCTAACTGTCAGGAACAAAAGCAACCCAAAATATTGTAGGAGTACTTGAGTATTATACATGCTCTGCATTTGGGAGCGGGAAGTCAGAAACTTTCACCGATATGGAGAGACCGAAATGCCTCTGTAACTGTGGGAAATTATTTGTGGCTTTTGAATCTGAGTAGAAATTTAGTAATAGAGATGCTGGTTTAAGTGTGTGTATTTAAAATTTTCCACGTTTAGATTTAACTTTTGCACACATTTGCTTTATTGCATTTGTATTCTTGATTTGACCTTATTCCATGGAGTCACATGACCCTCTGCTTGCTTCAGCATGATATTGATTTATCTTGCTGATGTCGATTAAGCTTGATGAAGCTGAATGGTGGATCTTGACTGGTGGTGAAGCAGTCATAGAACTGCTTTAAGAGACTTAAACGCAATGCCATGCAAACAGCACCATAATGGCACATGTCCATTTATGAGAAAATCAGAAATGTTTTTTTCAATGTATGTTCCAAATTCAGACTTCCGTATCAGAAGATAAAACATTACTTTGGAAGGGTTTCATTTAAATAAAATCAGACATGGATTTAATGTGTCTTTTAGTTTTTATGCTGTTGGTGTTTTTATACAATATTGTTTTATATACATATCAAAGAGGGATAAAGATTATCTAAATCAAATGCTGTCTACACTTAAACAGTGATATGAGGAGATCTGGTCGAATTTAAATATGTGTACCTTTTTCTCTGGTCGATGATGTTAAACTTGCCTTAATCTTTCAGGAGTTGTTGGACAGGAAAACAGTGAAAGAAATTTTGGGTTTGATTCTGGCTTTTGGGAATTATATGAATGGAGGAAATAGGACACGTGGTCAAGCAGATGGTTTTGGTTTGGAAATACTTCCCAAACTGAAGGATGTTAAAAGTCGAGTAAGTATTTCCCCTTTTCTTAAATAAGCTACATTAAAAGGCAGTGCTATCTCCTTGACTCCTACTGTTTGTTACTCATGAAACTTACACTACTCAGATATTGATCCTGGCTATAACTCTTGATTTGTGTTTCTTATTTCTACTTTATGCCACTGCATAAAAATCCAAGAAGCCAGTACTTGCAAGCTTGCAGCCAAGTACCTTGAACTTATGCTGGATTTTCCCATTTTTAAAAAAAGGTCATAGCTATAGAATAGTGTGTGGTCACATATCCTTGTTTTCAGTGGCTGACAGATAAAGATAGATATTCGATCCACATGCATACATGGATTACAGTTTGAGTGAGATTTGTGCAGCATTTTTAGATATCACATAAAATTGACTTTCTGCAACTCTTGTGTTGCAGAAGTGCTATCAGCTTTCATATGCAAATAACTATACTACACAGTATATTTTGACAGTTGGGCTGCTGTTAGTAATAGTAAATATAGTAAAAATAGTAAGTAAATTTTACGATAAATGGCTGTTGTTTTCTTAGGATCCCACCAAATTATGGGGGCTCATAGTAAAGACTGAACAATAAAGGATTGTTATCATCATCATGTCAGTACCAACCAAAATCAATGTAAATCAGTGAGATCTTATTGTAAAAAAATGTAGTAAATTACAGGGTCTGATTCCCCAGTCCATATATAGCTTCTAGGCAGACATCTCTGTTCCCAATAACAGTTTTTGTATTATTTTGTATTTATAACAAATAGTGGCTCTTATAGTTGACTATTTTACTGCTGCACAATAGTAATAAAATTGAAATTAGATTTAATACATCCTCTTGATTTGTTTTTATTTTTTTATTTTTTTGGCAGCTAATCCTGCTCTGGAAGCAGTTTGTATGCTCTACAAAAGCAAATATGCACTTCAAAGACATTCCACATATAATATACTTCAGTGTCTTTCTTTTTGTGCTATTTAATAATTTCCTGTAACCAGTGATTTCATACCTGAAGCACAGTTTGTCCTTCGTTCTAGTTCAACTTGGCTAAATTGATTCAATCTTTATATAGGAAAAGGAGTGCATGGATATGAGCAATATCATTTTATTTGATATATATAAAAGGGGGGTTGGCTGCGATTTATATAAGCGAAATAACTGGCTGCATGAAATGTAAGGAATACTGCCCTTGTCAGTGCATGGTAATTATTTGTATATCTTGTAGAACTGTATGCATGTTGCTTTTTTCATCTTGTAACATGACTCATGATTTCACTTATTTAGGTCTATATCAGGCAACACAGGCTCTACAAAACTTTTCTACAGAACAACATTTTCTCCATTACAAAGGCCAAGTTGCATATAACAGAAACATAAAGCTAAATGGGCCAGAGGGAAAGTATTATGAATACTGCCATGAACTTTAGTTCTTTAGTAAGGATTTTTCTGCATTCTCATTTTACTCAAAGTTAAGTTCTTATTTCTTCAAGGTGTGTGTGTTTTCTCTTCTGCATGTGTTTTGCTGCCTCTAGTGATCAGTTGACATAAAACAGGTTTATTTCCCTGCGGTGTAAATCTACAGGGAAATAAAGTAGAAATAAACCAGTTTTATGTCAAATCAACCACCAGAGGGAGTGAAACACATGCTGAAAAGGGAACACCTCCCCCACCGGACTCTGAAGAAACAGGAACTTGATAAGTAAAATGAGAATGCAGGATAGTTCTTATCTACCCCACTCCCCAATTTTAGCTAATCTGTAAAATTGTCAGTGCAGTGCTTAATAACGATGGCATCTTGAACAGCATCACAGCATCCTGTGTGATAACAAGGACAAGAATTGCTGGAATATTTTGAATGTCTATCATATTTTCTTCATGCACCTATAATGTTATATGGTTTTAAAGTCAATAACTTATGAAATGAAAGGGGATTTCAAAAATATTTTAAAATCAATCTCTAGCGAAGAGGTTGCTTTTTAAAAAAAATTATTACATCCTTATTGATACCTATTTTTATTTTATCCTTGTCTCTTTTCATTTTTAGGATAGTAGAATTAATCTTGTGGATTATGTTGTGACATACTTCCTACGCCATTGTGACAAGGTAAATTTTTAATTGGAATCAGGTTGAATCTAGTCTTTTAACTAATAAGTTTTATTTTTTTAGCTTAGGAGAAAAGCAATCCTCTGTCATGCCTATATTGTGGTGGCCAGCTGCCACATAACTATAGTATCTGTAGTCTAGTGGGTTTTTAGTGTTATCTGACCATAACTGGGGTAGTTTCTGTAGCAACCATGCCACTGCTATCAGTGGAGATATTGTACAGAGGTGGTGGCATTGTGATGGACAGGGAAACCAGAACCATCAGGACTCATGTGGTGACAGGGCAGAGTCCATAAATCATCATAGACAGAAATCCTGGCCACAGGAGTTTTGCTTGTTGTCAGCAGTGCACACCCCATCTCCTTAAAGGGACCAACTCATATCAGCAGTCCTGGACACCTGGCAGTAAGGACATGGTTCAAGCTATATGGCCTATAGGCATTCAAAGCTGCCTCAATGCTAACACAGAGCACAGGGATCCTGAAGGGCAGAATTGGAAGAGGGGTTACCATTGGTACCCTACACCAGTGGTCTGCAACCTTTCTAAGGCTGCGGACCGGTGGGGAAGGGGAGGGCGATCTGGCGGCCGCCCATGGCGCACATGTGTGTTTGCGGACACGCATGCACGTTTGCGCCATGCGCAGCCGCAAACATGTATGCGTGGCTATTTCATGCATGCACGGCAGGTCCGTGCATGCGCATTTGTGTCATGCGCGGCCACAAATGCGCATGTGCGGGGATTCCGTGCCTATGCAAAACTGCCGTGCATGCGCGATTGCGGCCGCCGGACCTGCTGCGCTTGCACGTTTGCGCCGGCGGCCCTGCTTCCCTCTCCCCCCCTCCCTCAAAAAGAAGCTTGCCAGTCTGCAAGCTAATCGGCCGCTTTGGTGGCCGATTTGCTTGCGGCCTGGGAAGTTTCTTACTGCGGGGGGGGGGGGGGGCGGGGAGAGGGAGCCGCGACCCAGCACCGGGCTACAGCCCAGTGGTTGGGGACCACTGCCCTACACGTTTGTTACCAGCAACTCAGCCACACTACTGAGGGCACCTCTGAACCCCCTGCCAGTGGTGGAGCAAGAGGAGACTATTGGGGTGTGTTCAGAGGTGGGGGCATGCAGCTTTGCCCTCAGATCTGCCAATTGTTTCCTTAATGGAGCAGAAGTAGTGTGAGACAGGAATGACTGATTCTACTCTGGCTTGTCATTCTACCCACAGAGCAATTTGTGCCCTGAGACTGTCATTTGAAATCTGTTCTGCTTATAGCATTACTGTTGTCTGGAGTAATATATTGCAATGGAACCTATATCTATATACATTACCACACACCCTGACAAAATGCTGAAGGTTCCAAAGCCTCCGATTGGTGGAATACCCCCCACCCAGGGCCAGTTGCTGCTCTTGCTCAGTGTCAAGGGCAGACAAAATTCACAACCAGGCTTCTATAGGAAGAAAGCTTTAATTGGAAGTAGATCTGAACACTTTAACATTCGAAGTCAAGACTGTTCGATATCGGGGATGCAAGCAGTTATCAATACAATTCTCCCACCAAAACCAGACCCGTTCCCAAGGGGAGGGGGTCACTCCTCACCCAGGTGCCATCCCAGGCGTCCTGCCAAGGTGCCAGAGTTAGCACGGCCTTGGTCAGGCCGGCGCCTCAGGCTACAGATAAGATGTTTACAGGAACACTGGCAACAATGTATCACAGCGGGGAGACTATGCAGTGTGAAAGCGAAGGGATCAAAGAGATACTACATAAGCATTTTGGTTACATGGGAAAGGTAACAAGATCACAGCACACAAAGATGGAGTCTCTTAGGTTCAATGAAATCAAACATGGCAGAGAGCAGAAGCTGATCCTGACACTCAGGATTCCACACATGCGCACCCTTCCCTTCAGGCCTGGTGTGAAGGGAGCCTCTAACAGCCCCTGAAGGAAGAGATGTGTTTCGAAGAGCAACCCGGGGGAGTCTCTGGTCATGTGTGTCCTTTCCTTTTAAGGGGTGGAAGCTTTCCCCTTCTGCCTAACAGTTGGCTGACAGGGAGGCCACATAAAAGTCCCTTCTCACTTACTATACTGCTGTGGCTGGCCTTGCTGCTGGAGATAAGCCATGTGTGTTGCTTCTCCACTCTCCGAACCTTTGAGGCCTGTTGCACAGGGTTGTATAGATGAAACTGGATGCTGTTGCAGGCGTTCTTTTGCCTCCTGTTTCATCTTTACAGCCACCCTGTGCAGTAGTTCTCAAGGGTTTTATTTCCACAGCAACCTGTATGGGAGGCCTCAAATGTTTCCTTTGCACAACAGCTCTGTCCTCCCTCCAAAGCAGCCATTTCTGCCTGGAGAATTGATTTTTATAGTCTGGAGATGAGTTGTAATTCCAGGAGATCTCCTGGCCCCACCTGGAGGTTGGCTACCACTGGGTTATAAGTATTTCTTGAGGTTTGGAGGTGGGGCCTCAAAATGGTACAATGCCTTAGAGTCCATCTTCCAAAGCAGCACTTTTTGCCTGCACAGGTGATATTTATAGTCTGGAGTTGAGCAGCGATAGTAGAGACAACTGTGGAGGCATCCCTTACCAGCAAGAGTTTGCATTTTGGGTGCAAACAGACAGACCAACTAAATAGTAGAGGTGATGATAGAGGCTTGCAGGCTGAGGTTGGGGTGGAGTGGCGCAGGTGTGCCCCACCTGGGCTGTGGGCTCTGGCCAACCCTTACCAGCAACAGTTTTTATTTTTGGGCAGAAACAGATAGACAGACCAGCAAGGGTCCTGCCAGTTTGGAGAGTGCAGAAAGATCTAAATAAGGAATATTTAGACCCTGTAACTGTAAATGGTGAACAAGCAACTGGCTGGAAAGAGACATAGGGAATAAAGTGACTTTGCTTAAGCCTGGCCTGATAAATAAAAATCAGTATTTGCCACAGAGGTCCTATGAAATAAAAGGCATGAGTGGCCTAGAATTTCAAGTGGAGTTCGCTTGAGAGTTCGCATACAAAGCGTTTATAGGAAAGTAGACAGTAAGATTTAAGGGGGAACTAGGTTTTCCAGTTTTATTAAGCAACAATTTGGCTTTGCGGCCAACAACAGGAACGAGTTATTAAAAAATTCAAAACACATTAGTAAAAAAAACCCTGGGTGTTGTTAATTACAACTTGAATGCATTTAGTTAAAAACCTTGAATTTTGTTATAGATCTTCCCCGTCCGTCCCCTGCCACCCTCTACTGAAATCTGAAATAGTGCCTCTGCTATTAAAGAACCATCTGTAGGCCAAAATGGACTGGGCTTATGTTGATTTTTGAATAGCTCTTCCATGTACAATTTTGTACTGTATTTATTTTATCTACTTCCCTTTTGTTGAGCAACCACTTTTCCAAGTAATCTTTAGGAGTTTTAGGCAAAGTGCTTTGGACATGTAACTGGAAACTTTAAATAAGAAAAGTAGTGATTTGGGACAGCATAACAGCAAAGCTAAATAAACAAATAATATGCTAAAGAGTATTATTAGATTTTATATTATTCATGTTCCTGTTGGATTTTTTGATATTAATATTGTTACATCTTTCCAGCATGTAAACCTGTGAATTTACTGTAACTGTGTTTATGTATCATTTATCTTCATTAATAGTTAAGATAACATTTCTTTCTTCAAAAGTTTGATTCTTGATGGCTTTGTTTTCCTCTCTTGTTTAGGAAGCAGGAACAGACAAGAGTGTGTTTCCTTTGCCAGAACCGCAAGATTTCTTCCAGGCATCCCAAGTAAAATTTGAAGATCTAATAAAAGATTTAAGAAAGCTGAAGAGAGACCTTGAAGGTAAGTTAGAACTTTGTATCATTTTCAGATCGTCTGTTCAGACATCCTGCAAACCAATCCTACCTATGTTTAATTGGAAGCCTGAAAACAAACCACTGGAAATTAGGGGTGTGCAAAAGAGAAAAAAAACAGTATTATCAGGTATATTATTATTATTATTTAGATTTATTGGACACCTCATCCTGGCAACAGGCTTGGGCCAATTAACAATAAAAATATATACAAAGGAGATATAAAAACATTTACCAACAATAATTTTAAACTTTGAACTATGAACCCTATTGAGTGCTCTGACTCTGCTCACATTGGTCAGAATAATTCTGGCATTGATATTATATCCCATTTTCAGATGCAGAAGTGGGGGGGGGGGCTTCCAAAAATATTGGTATTTCCAAGGATTCCAGAATCCAGTACAGTATTTGATTCTGTTAATATTTGAGAACAGGAATGGGCATGATTCAGAGCCTGAACCCAACCCCCCTCCCACACACACAAATATAGCCTAGGCTGTGGTTCACGAACTCTGAGTTGTCTGAGCTGCTGGTATAGTCCTCCAAAGACATGAATCTCAGCAGACATACTCGTGGGAAGATTACCTTTCAAGAAAGGAGCTGCAACCATGGAAACACCAATAGTGGCTTTCCAGAGATGACTGGCAACACTGGCCACTAATAAGAAAGCTTCCTTTCTGCTCTATAGGAGTAGAATGATAAGATGCATCCCTTTGGAAAGAGTGGAAGCAATCCAACACACTGAAAAGATTTGCAGCCATTTCATCCTGACAGCCAAGAGGCCCACACGCGCCGCTATCAGGCCAAAACTGCTGCAAGCCTTTTCAGCACACCAGATCACTTCCACCCCTTCCAAATCCCCGCACCCTAAACGGAACCAGAATTTTATGGTTTATGCCCATCCTTATTCAGAAATGCTGATTTCATTTGGCTTAATTAGAGCCTATGGGAACTAGGTTATAATGGAGAATCGATCTGAGGGTATCTGGGGCTTTGGGGGACTTTGTTTTGAGGTAGAGGCACTAAGAGAGCCTCTTGTGGCGCAGAGTGGTAAGGCAGCAGTCATGCAGTCTGAAAGCTCTGCCCATGAGGCTGGGAGTTCAATCCTAGCAGCAGGCTCAAGGTTGACTCAGCCTTCCATCCTTCCAAGGTTGGTAAAATCGAGTACCCAGGGGGGTAAACGGTAATGACTGGGGAAGGCACTGGAAAACCACCCCGTATTGAGTCTGCCATGAAAACGCTAGAGGGCGTCACCCCAAGGGTCAGATATGACTCGGTGCTTGCACAGGGGATACCTTTACTTTTACCTTATAGACCCATTATGCACGGGGGTTTTAGCGCACATTCGGGGTGGAATGGCGGCGACTAAAATCACCGATAACGCACGGAGCCGGCTGCAACTGGCCGCAGCTTCGGTGCATGCTGCCGAAAAAGCCGCGTCAGTGAAACGCGGAAGAAAGCGCAGCTTCCGGGTGACCGGGGCGCAACCAGAAGTGGCGCCCGGATCACCACGTGCATAATCGGTTACTCTGGGTTTTGCCGCCGTCGCGCCCCACCCCGTGCATAACCGGTGTGCGTTGCGTCTTCCCCCTCCACGTTTTCCATGTGACCCGAAATCGCCGTTTCGGCGGCCGTGCATAATGGGCCTTAGAGGCACTAAATTTGCTGCATAGCTGCTGATGCCTCTCCTCAAAAACTAGGTGGGCCAGTTCTGTGGGCCCCTGAAGAAAGTGTGCCCCGTTCCTCTGTTGTTCCAATGGAGGGGGTGGAAGGCATTTAAACTTTAAAGGGAATACAGTCCATTTAAACCGGGGGGAGGCGGTCTCATCTCTGCTGCTCAAACAATTTTGAATTCTGGGCTTCCAGCGAGCCTGTAATAAAAATAAGCCAATGATATAGACTGGAAAAGATACAGCTGCAGCTTGCATGTAAGATGAACCAGTATATTAGCCCTTAGGTCCCATCCTGAATCTGTGTTCCTATCGTGTTCCTATTTTGCAAATCTTTATTAATCTCATCTTCTCTAAGGCAGATTGTTTTATTTTTATGAATATGTATGTATGCATGTATGTATACTACTTCTACAAAGACCTGCTCAGCTCACCAAGTTAAGAACAACATGTACCCTAACTTCATTAAAAAATCATGAAACTGTTAGCATTAAAACAAGCCATAAGTCCAAGCCATATCTACTGCAAGACATTCAGTTTCCCAAGTGTCTTGTTCTAATGAAAATGGAAAGGGAGATGACACGGGAACTGAAATGGTAGACACGGAAGTTGTGTAGGGAAGTACTGGTAATAGTAAAATGGAGAATTGAATGAGGGTAGTTGTGGGGTGTTTAGGAAAGGGTAAAATTGGGGGTGAATAAAAGATATGTTTTGTGTTGGTAGCCAGGAATACTGCAAGATAAGGACCACCTGAGTGATTTTTCTGCACCCCCATGCTATGAAGTAAACTTGTTCCTTCAACTCAAGCAGAGCCCACAGCATTACCTGACTGCATTATGCTTGGGTTTGCTGCATGTGACTTGGATGTGCAATGGTGCAGCCATAGTGAGGTCTGGTGCATGTCTCTTAAAATGCACTGCCAGGCTGTGTGTGTGTGGTCAGTTCATTTCCTGCTCTATATAAATACTGTTTTCTTTATATCCAGATTACTGACTCACACTGAAATTGGTCAAGGTTGCTATGATTGGATCAGGGCCATTGTAAATATTTTATTAATATTTTAGACGCACTGTAGGCAAAGTTGCCTTGTGACTGCTTTGCCATATCAAAAAGCATCAGTACAAAGTTTGAGTCCAGTGGCACCTTTAAGACCAACTGAGTTTTATTCAAGGTATAAGCTTTTGTGTATATGTACATGAAACTTTATACCTTGAATAAAACTTAAAGGTGCCACTGGACTCAAATTTTGTTCTGCTGCTTCAAACCAACACAGCTACCTACCTGAATCTAATAGCATCAGAATTAAACATCATAATGCTTAAAGCTACAGTTTAAAGAATGAGAGATAAGCTGGCTTTCTTTTACATTCAGATTAGAATAAGTTGGTTCTGCTCAAGGTAGGACAATAAAAGTCATCACAAAATAATTTATCCTTCCAGTTAGATATGGCTGAATTAGATCATAGTCACCTTAAAGAAAGTTTCAAAGGTCAACAATGGTAAGGAAGTATCAGTTGTTGTTTATTCAGCCTTAGCGTACATGAATGCTCTATCTCCCCTCATCTCTTGGCTCTGTAAAACCCTTGGCCTGCCCTCTCTCGTGCTCATTTGTGCTGAAATGTGATCTGTGTTTGATCTTCTGTTATTCCAATGTGTAGTCCTGGTGCCACACATTTCACTCGTCCTGGCAGTACTTCAAGACTTTGACATTCATATGATTTCAGTGATAAACCCAAAATGAAGACAGAAAAATGAGGAAGAATACTGATTTTATTTGTAGATTGTATTTTAAAATTTGTTTAAGTAATTTTAATAGCAGTCTTTGTTTTTCTACTTTGACTGATGATCTCACAGAACATTGAAAAGAAATGCAGACACACCACTATGACCACCAGTTATTTTGCTTTGCACATAGTTTTCCATGTGTCTTTCTTGCTTTCCTCACCAATACTTTATTCTTTAATATATTAAAACTATTATGGAATACAATAATTGGAAACATAATTTTAAGAATTAAAATAATGTAATATATTTAGAGTTAGATCAAGACTAATTTTTTCTCCTAAAACTTCTCTGAACTCCAGTGGTTCTCAACCTTCCTAATGCCACGACCCTTTAATCCAGTTCCTCATGTTGTGGTGACCCCCAACCATAACATTATGCAAGTGTTTCTTCACAGAAATAAAACCGAAACTGACCAGTGGCGTGAAGATCCATTGTTCATGATTGTATATAAATTGTATAAAGGTAAAGGTAAAGGTATCCCCTGTGCAAGCACCGAGTCATGTCTGACCCTTGGGGTGACACCCTCTAGCTTTTTCATGGCAGACTCAATATGGGGTGGTTTGCCAGTGCCTTCCCCAGTCATTACCGTTTACCCCCCAGCAAGCTGGGTACTCATTTTACCGACCTCGGAAGGATGGAAGGCTGAGTCAACCTTGAGCTGGCTGTTGGGATTGAACTCCCAGCCTCATGGGCAAAGCTTTCAGACAGCTGCCTTACCACTCTACGCCACAAGAGGCTGTTATATAAATTGTATATAAATTGGTGGGCACCTTCAAGAGAAGCGGCAACAGTGGCGGCACCCCCCCCCCCGCCAAGCTGCTCACCCTGCCGTGACCCCTGTGAAGAATCGTTCAACCCCCAATGGGGTCCCGACCCCCAGGTTGGGAACCGCTGCTTTACAAGCACCCTTTGGGTATGATCTGTCAACCAGTTCTTGATCCACGTAACAGTAATAGAATCCATACCACATTTTACCAACTTGCCAATAAGAATATCATGTGGAACCTTACCAAAAGCCTTACTGAAATCAAAGTAAACAATGTCCACAGCAGTCCTATGTTCTAGCAAGGTAGTAACTTTCTCAAAAAAAGAGGTTAGTCTGACATTACTCATTCTTAAGAAAGCCATACTCACCCTTAGTAATTACAGCCATTTGCTCTAGCTGTTCAAGGAACAACTGTTTGATCATTTGTTTTGCCAGCCATAGACATCAAGCTGATGAGTTAGTTCCCTGGATCCTCTTTTTTCCCCTTCTTGAAGATGGGGACAACATTTGCCTGCTTCCAATCTTCTGGTATTTCACCAGTTCTCTATGAATTGTCCAAAAATATGGACAAAGGCTCAGAAATTACATCTGCAAGTTCTTTTAGTACCCTTGGATGGAATTTATCTGACCCAAAAGATTTGGTTTCATTTAAAGAAACTAGATGTTTATGGAATACCCCCTACAGTGATCCTAGGCTACAATTCCCATCCTTTATCACATGAAGTGATTTTGCCATGGTGAGCACGATTCCCCTTGCAAGATAAGACTGAGGAGAAGTAGGAACTGAGCAATTCAGCCCTCTCTTCATCATCTGCTACAATGTCACTTTCTTACAATGTCACTTTCTTGTCCCTATTTGTTTTCTTTCTTTGAATATAACTAAAGAACCATTTCTTGGGGGGGGGGGTAGTGTTTCTTGCTAGCCTAAGCTCATGCTGAGTTTTAGTTTTTCTTACATTGCCCCTACAAGCATTAGTTATTTGTTTATATTCCTCTTTGGTTATAAGGTCCTCCTTCCATTTCCTTCCATTTTAACATATTTATTAATGATCTAGATGAGGGGGTGGAAGGACTACTCATCAGGTTTGCAGATGACACCAAAATGGGAGGGCTGGCAAATATTCCAGAAGATATATCCCCAGAATCATTATCTAAGTACACTTTAAGAAGCTCACCCTTAAAATTCATCTGGGGAAATAACAACAGAGCAGCCATATAGACATCAAGTATCATACTCATGAAACATTATAAGTTTAGCCCTCTGTCATCTATGGGGTGCAGTTGGATGAACTCAGATGGAAAAAGAGTTGACCCCCTGATGTGTGGCTCATTTTGGCAAATGACACACCTTTTTTAGTCCCTGGAGCTGAAACTTGTCCTCTTGGCTACCTTAAAAGAAAATGTGGACACTATAAATTCCCACTCTTGACAGTAGCCTAAGAGCAGTTTACCCATTGGCTAAGCATTTTGAAATTGACCCATCCATCACCAATGGGAAGGTACTTAAATATAGGTGAAGCTATTCTGGTCACTTTCTAGAATGGGAACTTAAAGTTAATCTGGATTTAAATTTAAATTCCCCATTTTCATTTTTGTTGATATGATTTTACATGAAATGTTTTAATTGAAGGGGATATTGTTTTAGTTCATACAAGAAAGATCTGATGAGCCTCTGTAGTTTATTGTAGCCATTAAAAACCTGTGGCTGCTGGCAAAACACAATTGAAATACTAAAGTTGAAACAGATGTGATTTGCAGAAATGATGTTAAGAAATGCATAAGTGCAGCTATCCAGACAAGCACAATTTTCCTGTATAAATCTTGTGGACTATATTAACTGATGTTGCCTTCATTATAGAGATATATGGTTAGATAAGAAAGAATGCTTAGTATAATTTTAGTAACGTCCTGAGCCTACAGATTTTGATATTTGTATCTGAGTTCATTTAGGGTTATTCCAAAATACTGGATTTATACATTCAAATAAATGTTCTTTTAAAAAGCAGAAGTAGTTTGTGTGATTAAGGGAAGCAAATTACCAGGGTAAAAATTGGTGATGTGCTCATTTTCCAATAAGGAAATGCAGTTATTTCTTAAAGTGTTTTTTCCCCACATCAGATAAGGAAATACAGAAATTACTGCAAAGACAGCCAGTGCAGGTCTGATCTAAGGCATGCTTGAAATGATGTTAAGCGTCTTTTTCCTTTAAGTAAAATAAAAAGGTAGAAGTTAATCCAAATCAACACTTCATACCAGAGTAAATGACTCTCTGCTCTAAGTCTCCAGTTTTAAATTCCTAGACTCTACGGAACCAGGAGTTCAAACACAGACGGGGCACTGATATTTTTATCCTTTTGATATAGACATATCATGTTCCATGCACTTTACTTGGGTTCTTTCACTTAGGGTTTTAAAGGAATAGTATCAACCCAAAACAAATCAAAATGTAAAGATTCTGAGGGAAGCTCTTCCTTACTAATATCTCAGATAAAGTTATTTTAAAAGTATTTAACCTAGGTTGTAAAATCTGAAGAATTTGTATAATCAAGAAATGTGTTAATTTGATATACATTAGTAGCAAAATGATCAGATTAGGCTACACTTCAATCATATTAACTGGAAAGTACTGTCATTTTCTGAAAATGATCATTTTAGCAGCAAAGACTCAGTAAAATCACTGTGTTAGGGTACTACTAAGAGCATAAGCAAATAGATTAATTTCAAAGTACATTTAAAAGGCTAGTTATTAACCTGAAGCTACAACCTCATCAGGAGCTTAAGAAGAGCCCTGCTGGGTCAGACCAATGGCCCATCTAATCCAGCATTATGTCTCATACAGTGACCAACAGGGATTAAAGGCTGAGGCCTTCCCCAATGTTGCCTCATGGCTCAGGGTTTCAGAAGAATGGTGCCTCTGAATGCAGAGATTCCCTCAGTCGCCATGGCTAATATTCATTGATCGATTGATCCTCGATTAATCTATCTGTTCCCCTTTTGAAACTGTTTATTCCTGTGGCCATCACTACATCCTCTGGCAGTGAATTCCACATTTTAATCACTCTCCGTGTAAGGTAGTATTTCGTTTTGTCCATCCTGAACCTACTGCCCAACAGCTTCATTGAATGTTCTTTAGTTTTATTCTTTTGGGAGAGGGAGAAAAACTTTTGTGAGCTCCACCCCGTGCAGTTTTATAAACCTCTATCATATCCCTCTCTTAGTTGTCTCTTTTCTAAAATGAAAAGTCCCAGACTCTTCAGCCTGTGACAGCAAAAACCAATCTAAAAAACCTGGCCATTTTATTCTCAATCTCTTTCCTAATAATAACATAGAGTTTGCCTTTTTCTTTGCTGCAGCACACTGGGTTCACACTTTTATTGAGCTATCCACTACAACCTCAAGATCTTTTCCTCTCTCATTCTCAGCAAGTTCAGACCTATTAACTTATACTTGAAGTTTTGTTTTTTGTTTTTTGTCCCATTGTGCATGACCAACACTGAATTTCATTTGCTTCATTGTCACCCACTCACTCAGTTTGTGGAAGTCCTCTTGAAGCTCTTCACAATCAGTCTTGGTTTTAAACATCCTGAATAATTTGGTATCATCTGCAAACCAGGCCACAACACTACTCAACCCTAGTATCATATCATTTATTAATGAATTAAATAGTACTGGTCCCAGTTGCTAATCCATGTGGGAGCCCACTTACCTCCAGAGTGAGAACTGTCAGTTGATTGCTACTCTTTGCTTCCTGTCATTTAGCCAGTATTTAATCCCTAAGAGAACCTGTCATATACTAAGTGCAGTCAGGAGTCATTGGTGAGATGCCCTGTCAAAAACCTTTTGAAAGTCCAGAGATATCATGTCTTATTGGGTCTCCATTGTCCACATACTTATACATTTTCTCAAAAAACTCCCAAAGGTTGTTGAGATAGGACTTCCCTTTGAGATACTATACTTTGAATACAGTTATAGAAACTGTACTACCTGACGGTATCACAGAGATATAACCTGTGTTGTAACATCCTAAAAAAGAATACCTTATGAAATATGTCCTTTGTTTCAAATGAGTCTACCTTGGTGGATAGGGTGGGTTATAAGAAAGAAAGAAAGAAAGAAAGAAAGAAAGAAAGAAAGAAAGAAAGAAAGAAAGAAAGAAAGAAAGAAAGAAAGAAAGAAGGAAGGAAGGAAGGAAGGAAGGAAGGAAGGAAGGAAGGAAGGAAGGAAGGAAGGAAGGAAGGAAGGAAGGAAGGAAGGAAGGAAGGAAGGAAAGAAAGAAAGAAAGAAAGAAAGAAAGAAAGAAAGAAAGAAAGAAAGAAAGAAAGAAAGAAAGAAAGAAAGAAAGAAAGAAAGAAAGAAAGAAAGAAAGAAAGAAAGAGATTCTGAAATGCACAGGGTAATGTCCTGAAGTGCATTGATCATTAAACAAAATGCCTGACTAGTCACTCTCTGTATTAAATGGTGTACTATTAAGTGCATTATTAGCATCTAGTCATTTCTGGGGAACTGGAAAAATCCTTAAGAGGCTAGAGAAGCAGTGGGCTCGCCAGAAGGGCCAATGGTTGACAGTGATAAATCTTTCATTTTTTCCATTACCCTCAGAGTAGGGACAATCTGGAACAAGGAGGTGGGTTAAACTGGAAGCCTATTACAATAATAATGCTGCAAGAGATAAATTATAGGGGGTGTGGAGATAAAGGCATCAAAGAGAAATTGAATAGTGTTGAAGTGTTGAAAACGATTTCCCGTAATGTACATACCAAGGCCAGTGGAGATTTTTTTCCAGTTAGCACTGTTATGGATTGCTTACTCAGAGTGCTCTTTACTGGTATTTCATAATTCTCCATTTCCCCCATTTCATGTATTTGTGGGCCACAGCACTTGCTAAATCTAAACAATAGTTTTAAAGCAAATACACTGTCCAGAGTCTTAGATGTGTTGCCATGGTGTGAAAATATTTAACTTTGTTAACTTAGTTAATCTTTTAAAAAAATGTTGGTATTGTTTTGTTTGGGGGAAGCATATCTGTATAATGGAGTTACGGTAGTTTGGAAACTTAACTGTGCTGACATGATGGCCTGTCCTTTGTGAACAAAACTTATTTTTGTTTCCTTAACTTTAGTCTTATTTGCCAGATGCCTGACCTAACTTGCAAATACAAAATACATATAGTATAAGCAATACCATGGAAAGGCAATATTCTTTATCATATATTTAATTCTGAACTGGGCCATAGAATGTACATAAAATATCCACAAAATAGAGCTAGGGACCAAGAACAGGAATTTCTCTATGAATCTGAAGGAAGTCTTGGGTTGTCAGGAAAAAAGTTGAAATCTAAAGAACAAAATAGATTGGGGGATTTAAATTTCTCTTAATGGACGGATGGCCCAACTCCCCACTGGATACATTTGCCAGTTATTGGGAAGCAGTGACAGTCTGGCTCAAGCAGAGCAGCCTGAAACTTAACCCTTCCAAGACAGAGGTCCTATGGCTGGGGAAGAAGGGCCCAGATCAGGAAATGCGCCTCCCTAGCCTGGTACAGTTGGAGATTGCACCCCTATCCAGGAATTCAGGGGTGAGCTTTGATTGCCTCCCTTTCTATGAAGGCTCAGATCACAAAGGTAGCTAAGGTGGTGTTTTTTCACCAGTGCTATGCAAGGCTACCAGCATCCTACCTGGCCCTGGAACACCTAGCCACAGTGATCCATCCAAAGATGACCTCTGAACTTGTCTTCTTTAATTTGCTCTATGCTGGCCTGCCCTTATCCATGACCTGGAAGTTGCAGCTGGTACAAAATGCAGCTATGTGGGTCCTCTCTGGAACATCATGGAGGGCCCATATCTAGCCTGTGCTGCAGCAGCTGTATTGGTTGCCAGTGGTGTTCTGGATCAAGTTTAAAGTTTTGATTTTGACCTGTAAGGCCACGAGCTGTGTCCTGTGTACTTGAGGGATTGCCTGTCTCCTTATGCCCCTATCAGGGCATTATGCTCTGCAAACCAAAACAAGCTAGTGGTCCCTGGCCCAAGAGAGGTCCGCCTGGCCTCAACCAGGGCATGGGCCTTTCTGGTCCTGACCCCAACCTGGTGGAGGAGCTCCCAAAAGATCTGAGGACCCTGAAGGCTCTTGCAGTTCCACGGGGCCTGTAGGACAGAGCTTTCCCACCACAAATATGTTTGAGGCTGGGTGGCAGAACATTGATGCCCCCCCCCTCAAATCACTCCATCTTTTTAGGTTGGTGGTGGCATTCCCAGTCATTGCCTGGCCTGGGGTGTTTGGAGTGGGGCGGGGTGAGTAGGGTTGGTTGTTTGGTTGTTTTTTAAACTGTATTTTTAAGTGTTGTGAACCTCCCTGAGCCAGCTGATTGATTGATTGATTGATAAACAAATATAGAAGAAACAATGCACCCAGAGTGCATTAACCTGCCACATGAGCAGATTGGAGAGCCAGCTGTTCAGTGCTAGACAGATGCCCCTGAGCTGCCTGACCAATCCTTTCTCCAGCCCACTTTTGCTGCCAGTCTTGTGAGCCTGGGCCCCAGGATAAAAGTACAAAGTAGCTGGGTGTTGAGGGCTCTTTCCTTCCCCTGAATCACCATAGAGGGGAATTAGGAAGGCAAGATGAACTAGCCTCCCCATCTGTGGAAGCAAGGTAGTGGTATCCCACATATATAAGGGTATCCAGGTTAAACAAAGCCAAGCCTGATAAACTGGAGACACCTATGCAGCAGCAGCCATCTCTGGCCATGGTTAGCAGATGATCCATGGTGGTACAGTGCTGGGGGTTCAAGCTAGAGATCATTAGCAAGTCATCCCATCACCATACAGCAGCAGCTGTCCAAGGCCAAAGGCTACCAGATCACTTGATGGAGTACTGCACACCACACACACAAAGCTGCTCATATGGCAGAAGGCCCAAGTCACCCAGTGACCTGTACAGCTGGAGATTGCTGGCATTGCCTCACTCCAGGAGGTGGCAGGTGCCTATAGCTGAAAGCTGCTGGATGTTCCAAAGGGAAGGGAGGCCCAGCCACCAAGTTGCCTCTTAGGTGGCAGGACTAGGCCTCAGATGTATTGATGAAACTTCTGAAGTACTGTGTATTTCTCCACTATCTCTTTAGCCATCTCCCCATCTTTTAATCATCTTCAGTCCTCCAGTAAACCAAACAACTACTTAGTTGCAATTGTGTCAATTACCTGGGTTATTTCTCCATTCCAGAGGTCAATCAGTGCATCAACTGGAAAATTCCTGAATGCCACCTGAAAACTTAATGGATCCATCAAGCCATAAGTATTGATCCTCCACCCCTTGTAATTCTAAACCCCAGTAAGTAATGATCTGTCCATGACAAGAAGATTGAATTCATGCACCACCTCTAGATCACTTTCTTCCTGCCAGAACAGAACACCAGATCAAGAGTGTGACCTGAATAATACATGGGGCCTTTAATTAACTGAGATAAGCCCATTGTTGTCTCCCTGAATCCTGAGCAAATCATGGGTAGCTCTTGACAAGATAAATTTGGCATGGATGCTGAAATCCCCCAAGACAGCCAGTTCATGATTCCTCAACAGCACATCTGAGACCACCTCCACAAGCTCAGGCCATGAATCAGCTGAGCGGCAGGATAGCTGGTACACCAACAGAATCCCAGTGTTGCCTTGCATTCTCACCACTATATGTTATTGTTAGGTGCGAAGTCATGTCTGACCCATCGCGACCCCATGGACAATGATCCTCCAGGCCTTCCTGTTCTCTACCATTCCTCGAAGTCCATTTAAGTTTGCACCTACTGCTTCAGTGACTCCATCCAGCCACCTCATTCTCTGTTGTCACCACTAGATACATACTCTCAAATGCAGCTGCATTCTGGAAAGGGCATCAGTCCAGGGGGGATAGGATCCCAATAAGCTATAGTGACACCACTTCCTCACCCACCAGGCCTGCACTGATGTATCACTGAGGACCACGGGGAGGCATAGTTTGGAAACATTAATACCTGGCCCTTTTCCCCCAACCAGTTCTCAATGATACTAGCCAAATCAGCCCTGTCATCCAGAATTAAATCATGGATGTCTGCCACTTTACCCGTAACTGACTTGGCACTTAAAACAAGCTATTAAAGTAGGACATAATCACAGAAACAACCAGGTCTCATCGGGTACAAAACAGACAATAGGAATACCCCACTTTCCCTGGCTACTGCAGCTCTTCACATTTAGAGTTCAACAGTTATCTAGTCCACACACTAAGAACTCTTTAGGTTTTACTCTTCAGTTCTCATCAGAGGCTTTTGCTTTATCCTGAGTGCCTGTTTAAATAGACCAAGCACCTGTGAAAGAACCAATAGCACCACTGAGCCAGCAGATTGTGCCACCTTAAGGGGCGAGGTGTTAAAAAACAAGTAGCACCCCTCTCATTCATCCCCCTCGGCATGTGTGCTGGCTTAAAATAGACCACATGGAAAGATGTCTTAAGTCCATTGAGTTAGCAAATTGTCAGTAGACAGGGAGATGCTGAGGAAAGGGAAGGGTATAAAAGATCCACTTCTGCAAACTCAGTTTCAGCCCAGTGTTTCTACCTGCCAAGATAAAATGTTTTCATTATTTTAGTCTTCAGAAGGGTGTTCCTAATAGTTATATCAGACTTTCTCAACTTTTTTTTTGAAACATTCTTCAGACTTCGAGAAAGCCCAGAAGTGGTATGATCATGCACAACACTGTTAGGAAGCATTGTGGTAGAAACACCTACCTGGGGCCCTTCTCCTTCCCACCGCCTCCAAGCCCATCATTGGTTATTTTGGGAGGGGGGAAATGGTTCAACATGACCATATTCTCTGACAAATGCTTAGCACGTTTTAAAAATATATTAAAATTAATTAACTCCCACCCATTAAGGAAACCCAGGACCATCAAGAAACCACAGGGTTTCATGAAACACTGATTGAGAAAGCCTGAGTTATTATTTATGCTGATCTGATAACGCATGGTGCTGGATACAATACTCGACGTCTAAGAATTAACTGTGGATAAAGGAATAAACATTGCATCTTCATTCCATGGCTCAATATCTTTGTCTTATTTTAAATTTCAATTTAAAGTTTGTGTCATCCGTGGCAAAGAAACATCAATTGGTACTTCACTGATGTATTTAAAAAGCACATATACAATTCCATAGGAACAGTTTAATAATATGAATTACAGTGCAAACCTAGGCATGGCTCCTTAGAAGTAAATCTCATGGCTTTCAGTGGTGCTTGCTCCCAGGTAGGTGTGCATAGGATTTTACCTGTAAGGAGAATCATGCTAGCATTGTTCCTTCAAAATAGTAATTCTTTTCATTGCCCTTTGTTTTTGCTGGACTAAGCTAAAAAAAATGTGGATCCTCCACCAGCTTTCCACTTCTGCAACTCTTACTTTGTTGCACAGTCAGTTCATCACTGTGGAACACAGGTCTCTCAGACCATGTGCTCTTTGGCTCCTCAAAAGACACTTATGTGAGAGGAAGTACCTAGTACCAGATGAGTATACTCTCCACTGGTGAGGATCGCAATGAACAAGGAAGAGTATAAGCAGAAAGAAAGTATATGATTCAAACCGTAGTTAACAAAAATAAAATAGTTAAAAGTAATGGTCTTATTTAATTATAAATTAATTTTCTTGTATTCAGATAATTGACCCTTCTTATGAGGCATATAAGATCAAATGAGCTATCAGATTAGTACATCCTTAACAACTTTACGATGGCATTACTCTGAACTGACATTTGGAGAATCACAGGGAATAGCAGTTGTTAGAAACTTTCCCTGGAGTGTATAACTCATGAAGGGCAGTATCAGTGACAGCTTTACAGGGGTCCATGCTGTTAAATGCTTGGATTCACTGTCGGGATGATTCCCATAAGTGCTACTGGAAGGCTCTTGTATTTTTACAGTAATTCATTCTTATCAACACTGAACTATTTCTGGTTTTGCATTTACTTTAAAAATTAAGTTTAAAAATTCCAACTCCAACCTGATTGACGTTGCAATCCTCCTTATGTGAGAGTTTGTTTATATGTAATGATTCCTCAGACAGATTTACAAGTGCCTGTGGAGTTTTAAAAGACTATTGCTCAACAGGCATTAGGGGAGAAGTACTGAGCTTTATAAACAGTTTGGTTTGTTGGGTGACTTCTTTAAAAAAATTAAATCAAATGCTGCATTAAATCTGCAGTAGAAACAATCATCCAGGCTTTCTCAACCAGGGTTTTACGAAAGCCTGGGTTACTTGATTGCCCTGAAAGGGTTTCCCAATTGGATGGCAGTTAATTTTTTAATTTGTTAAACATTTACTGTGTGATATAATCATATAGGACTGGAAGAGAGCAAACGTTATTCCGATCTTCAAAAAAGGGAGGAAGGATGACCCGGGAAACTACAGACCAGTGAGTCTGACCTCTGTTGTGGGGAAGATAATGGAGCAGATATTAAAAGGAGCTATCTGCAAACATCTGGAGGACAATTTGGTGATCCAAGGAAGTCAGCATAGATTTGTCTCCAACAGGTCCTGCCAGACCAACCTGGTTTCCTTTTTTTGACCAAGTAACAGGTTTGCTTACCGCACCATTGCACTAATTTCTCATGCTAGCAAAGTTATGCTCAAAATCCTACAAGCTAGGCTCCAGCAATATGTGGACCGAGAACTTCCAGAAGTACAGGCAGGATTTCGAAGAGGCAGAGGAACTAGAGATCAAATTGCCAACATACGCTGGATCATGGAGAAAGCTAGGGAGTACCAGAAGAAGGTCTACTTCTGCTTCATTGACTATGCTAAAGCCTTTGATTGTGTGGAGCACAACAAATTGTGGCAAGTTCTTAAAGAGATGGGAATACCAGAGCATCCTCTACCATTCCCCGGAGTCCATTTAAGTTTGCACCTACTGCTTCAGTGACTCCATCCAGCCACCTCATTCTCTGTCGTCCCCTTCTTCTTTTGCCCTCGATCGCTCCCAGCATTAGGCTCTTCTCCAGGGAGTCCTTCCTTCTCATGAGGTGGCCAAAGTATTTGAGTTTCATCTTCAGGATCTGGCCTTCTAAAGAGCAGTCAGGGTTGATCTCCTCTAGGACTGACCGGTTTGTTCGCCTTGCAGTCCAAGGGACTCGCAAGAGTCTTCTCCAGCACCAGAGTTCAAAAGCCTCAATTCTTTGACGCTCGGCCTTCCTTATGGTCCAACTTTCGCAGCCATACATTGCAACTGGGAAGACCATAGCCTTGACTAAACGCACTTTTGTTGGCAGGGTGATGTCTCTGCTTTTTAGGATGCTGTCTAGATTTGCCATAGCTTTCCTCCCCAGGAGCAAGCGTCTTTTAATTTCTTTGCTGCAGTCCCCATCTGCAGTGATCTTGGAGCCCAGGAAAATAAAATCTGTCACTATCTCCATTTCTTCCCCATCTATTTGCCAGGAATTGAGAGGGCCGGATGCCATGATCTTTGTTTTCTTGATGTTGAGTTTCAAGCCAACCTTTGCACTCTCCTCCTTCACCCGCATCAACAGGCTCTTTAGTTCCTCTTCACTTTCTGCCATTAGAGTGGTATCATCTGCATATCTGAGGTTGTTGATATTTCTCCCTGCAATCTTGATCCCAATTTGTGACTCTTCTAATCCCGCATTTCTCATGATGTGCTCTGCATACAAGTTAAATAGGCAAGGCGACAGTATACAGCCTTGCCGAACTCCTTTCTCAATTTTGAACCAGTCAGTGATTCCATGTTCAGTTCTCACTGTTGCTTCTTGACCTGCATATAAATTTCTCAAGAGACAAATAAGATGCTCTGGTATTCCCATCTCTTTAAGAACTTGCCACAATTTGTTGTGCTCCACACAATCAAATGCTTTCGCATAGTCAATGAAGCAGAAGTAGACGTTCTTCTGGTACTCCCTAGCTTTCTCCTTGATCCAGCGTATGTTGGCAATTTGATCTCTAGTTCCTCTGCCTCTTCGAAATCCTGCCTGTACTTCTGGAAGTTCTTGGTCCACATATTGCTGGAGCCTAGCTTGTAGGATTTTGATCATAACTTTGCTAGCATGAGAAATTAGTGCAATGGTGCGGTAGTTTGAACATTCTTTGGCATTGCCCTTCTTTGGGATTGGAATGTAAACTGACCTTTTCCAATCCTGTGGCCATTGTTGAGTTTTCCAAATTTGCTGGCATATTGAGTGTAGCACTTTTACTGCATCGTCCTTTAAGATTTTGAATAATTCAACTGGAATGCTGTCACCACCACTAGCTTTGAACACAATTACACATACTGTAGCAAATTACCCCATTTAAAACTAACTTTGGAATTGACTATCTTAAGGTATAAATAGAAGAAGAAGAAGAAGAAGAAGAAGAAGAAGAAGAAGAAGAAGAAGAAGAAGAAGAAGAAGAAGAAGAAGAAGAAGAAGAAGAAGAAGAAGAAGAAGAAGAAGAAGAAGAAGAAGAAGAAGAAGAAGAAGAAGAAGAAGAAGAAGAAGAAGAAGAAGAAGAAGAAGAAGAAGAAGAAGAAGAAGAAGAAGAAGAAGAAGAAGAAGAAGAAGAAGAAGAAGAAGAAGAAGAAGAAGAAGAAGAGTTGGTTCTTATATGCCGCTTTTCCCTACCCGAAGGAGGCTCAAAGCGGCTTACAGTCGCCTTCCCATTCCTCTCCCCACAACAGACACCCTGTGGGGTGGGTGAGGCTGAGAGAGCCCTGATATCACTGCTCGGTCAGAACAGTTTTATCAGTGCCGTGGCGAGCCCAAGGTCCCCCAGATCGTTGCATGTGGGGGAATGCAGAATCGAACCCGGCATGCCAGATTAGAAGTCTGCACTCCTAACCACTACACCAAACCAGTACTGTTAAACATTTGTTAATGCCAGTAGTATTCAAAATGCTTTCCAGAGCCAAAGAAAAGTGAAATCCAAGGTGTCTAACAGCATTTCATTTGAAAATGAATCTGCCTATAGTCCATGGGGTGTATGATCTGAAGACCTTCAAAATCGCTGCAAATATGTTTGTTGATTTGGGGGGGGGGGGTTTGCTGAGGAAACAGAAACCAATGATGGTGATGAACAAGGAAACCCTGTTCATTGGCAGACTATCCTGGTTGGGAAAAGCCTGGAATGACTAAGGCAGGGGTAGTCAAACTGCGGCCCTCCAGATGTCCATGGACTCCAATTCCCATGAGCCCCTTCCAGCAATGTTGGCAGGGGCTTATGGGAATTGTAGTCCATGGACATCTGGAGGGCCGCAGTTTGACTACCCCTGGACTAAGATGTTGCCTTCTATTGAGTGGCACTCTAATGCAGAGTTTATGTATCACAGCCTGCTAAATATGCACACACAAAGCAATGTTCAGGATATTAATAGTGTTATTGCAAGTGAACCAGAGATCCACACTTGTGTAGCAACCAGCCTCTTAAAACAAACAGTGGTTTTCAGTCTGCCATTTATATCACTGAGTCTGGCTTGGGATCTCTGGCATTCTTTGGCTGTAGTCTATGTATGTTGTGTGCTTCAGCAATACCCTATTAAAGTACTTCATACCTCTCCAGAGCAAATGGGCTACACTGCCAAGATAGATTAAGAATATAAAAAGAAACTTTGTTGGGCCATCTAGTCCAGCATCCTGTTTTCCACACTGGTTGACAAACACATTGTAAGATCCACAGTAGGGACACGTATCCTCCCTGCTGATGCCCCCCAGTGAATGACATCCAGAGGTAATTGCCCCTAGACATGGATGTGCCACTTACCCAATCAAAGGGAAAAGGAAGAAAAACTTTACCCAAAATATACTGATAAGGTAGCAAGGGTCAAGCTTCCTCAAATAATACAATGGCAAAGATTTAAAATATAAGGTCTGAATATCATATTCCATAGAACATCAAAATAGTCTTACATAAGCCATAATAATTTCATTTCACATGCAAAATATTTCACATATACAATTGATGAATATATCTAATGATCAACAAGACCACATGTTTCTGCTTATAAGACCTTCATCAGTAATCAGTAATATATAATATTTCAATATATAAATCTACAGCAGGAGTTGCTTCCTCATATCTTGTGTGGTTGATGAAAATTTATAAAGCAGGCCATGGACCACTTCTCATGATAACTGCACACACTGCACAAAACATTTCAATGATACAGCATTAGTATGAAATGTCCACCCTATTCTATAGTGAATTCCCCAAGTAAACTGCACATTGTCTGAAGTACTTTTGTTCAGCTGTCTTTAATTTAAGTCCATCAATTTAATTGCGTTCCTCAAAATTTCAGTGTTTGGGAACAACGTTTCGGACATTGTGTGAAGTTTTATAATTCTTTTTAATGTCCCTCTTTTTTCTAATTGAAAAGCCCCATACTTTTTAGCCCTTCCTTATATGGACGGTTTTCTATCCCTCTGGTAATTTTGGTTGTCTGTTTTCTGCACTTTTTGCTCTCGGACCATCAAAATGGAATGCAATATTAACAACTGTGGCCATACACACCATACAGATGTCTACAAATATGGCAGTTTTGTTTTCAATGCATTATTCAGTAAGGATTTTTATCTTTACATTAGCCATCATTTCATGGTGGCCACAGGATGAATTGTTTACTGCAGGACATTTCTGTATCAAGGGAGAAACCTAGAAGGAGCATGAAGACTCAGTAGTGCAAATTATGGTTTCTTCCAAACCGCTCTAAGAGTTCACAGATCTGTCTTTATTTTTTTCAGAATCCAGAATCCTTTAGAGCCACTTATCAGTCATTCCTCTTCTCAACTGACTAGAATAAATATATCAGTTTCTCCTTTTGCACAGCTACTATTACTATAAACTCCCTAACAGTTATTTTTTAAAAGTCTATCAGGAAAATCTGGACTTAACATCTCATGTGTATGTATTATTATATCTCCTGATCCACAAAACTGTAGATATTCCTCCCATTTTCAAAAACAGCTACATAAATTGTAGCTGTTGTATTCCCTGAGGCAATTATCGGTAGTAATGACTGTGGGGAGTAGTTCACTGAAAATCATACCCACAACTGTGAAATATATTAAGTTACACAAACGAAGAGCACTTATCCAAGCACTTACCACCACTCTCCTTAGGGTCTTTCTCACATTACTGCATACACCTCTGTGTACGTGTGATAAGTGTATATCAGCCGTTTATCTAGGCACTTTTCAGATGCTTTAGAGCTAATTAAAATAAATATTAACTGGATTAGCACTGACACCAGAAACTGTTTGGTTCTTTGGGTTCCTTTTCAACACATAGCACCACAATGAAAATTTATATCAGACAGTATCACTACTTACAAATGGTTCAGTGCATCATGAAAAAGCACCATGGCCTATGAAGCATCTTATTCTGCACTCCTCCATGCCCCATTTCTTCCTTTTGTCAAAATAATATTAAACATAGATCTAATACCTATACCTAGGTTGATTTTCACTTTTATTATGTGCAGTCTGCCTAGCCTGTGCTAAAACAATTTGTATAGTACATTTTCAGGATGCTAAAAGCAGACTTTCTCGCTTACTTCTCCATTTACACATCATCTAGAAAAGTGGGCACTCTGCTCCTAAATGGATTTCTTCAGCATTAAGTCCCACTGGTCAGTTTTCTAAATAAGGCATGTTCCGATCATAGTCAATACTCACAAAAGAAATATGCTTATAGTTTTCTAATGCCTTCTTGGGATTACTTGGGCCATCTAGATTGCTTTACTAAACTGGTCCTTGAACTACATAGACACCTCTGGATTGAAGTGCATTGTTGAATCTTATGGTGTTACAGTGTATAGATGTGTGCCTAGTGCAGATTATAGGGCTGCTCTCCAAGAATTACATCTGATCACCAAACTACAAAGATCAGCTGTCCTGGAGGAAATAGCCACTTCAGAGGATAAAAATCATGGGACTGCATTCTAAGCTTCTTCCCCTATCGAAACTCTGCTAGCTCCTGGCACCACCCAAAATCTATAGGAATTTTCCAACCTAGAGTTAGCAAACCTTGTTGATGATGAGGCTAATTTGTGGGTGGGTAATGTGTAAAGCAGTGGTCCCCAACCTGCGGCCCGCGGCCCGGTGCTGGGCCATGAAGGCCATGGCACCGGGCCATGGTTCCCTCTCCCCACCCCCCCACAGTAAAAAACTTCCCAGGCCGCATGCTTGCGGCCCAGGAAGCTTCTTACTGCGGGAGGGGGGGAGAGGGAATTAGGGCCGTGCCCGCGATTTCGGTCGCGCATGTGCGCATGCGCGAGCGCGCATGCGCGATGCACGGTCGGGGCAGTTGCCCTGCCGGTCCCCAGCCTTAAAAAGGTTGGGGCCACTGGTGTAAAGAATCCTGCTACAGGGCATGGCAACAGACAGCTCATGAAGTTAATCTAATATGAAATATGCTGTACTCTATTATCATGGAAGCATAGAGTTGGAAGATATGTTTATATCTTGCCAGAATTGTCATTGCTTAAGCATGCAGTAGCTTTTATTTAAGAAGAGCCCACCCATCTTCCAGCATTCTTATCCATGGGAGTTTTTAAAATCCATCCAAACACATCTGACTACAAACTTCCTTGGTTCCCCATCACAAAAGGAATTCTATGAGGACATGGTCATTCCCCTCCAAATCTGCTTATTTATATGTGTCTTCGTGCTTTATACAGCCCTATGATGCCTCTTAAAACATCTTTTAAAAGATAACGAAATTAATGGGGCTGTTGATGTGGATCAGAAAAAAATCTTGTTCTACAGGAAATGTATTTAAATCCAAAGTTCTTTGCTGCAGTATGAAGTATCAATATTTGTGAATGTCCAGATGTCATTTCAGTCTATATAAAAATACATACAATAGTTTAATCCAATACTGAACTTGTCCTTACAGTTTGTGAAAAGCAGATGAAAGTGGTTTTCAGAGACTCACCAGAAGAACATCTCCAACCCTTCAAGGATAAATTGGAAGTTTTTTTCCTCAAAGGTATGTGATTTAAAAAAGCTGCTTATTTATATGTTCACTAATGCTTTATACAGCTCGATGATATTGCCTCTTAATTCACTAGGCTTAGATCTGTGACTGGATCTCCATTTTTTCTTTTTTTCATATTTTACTTCTAATGCTAGTACTAATGCAAGACCAATGGAAAGCCTCAGCCTCACTGTTGTTGGCCTCCCAGTATAACTAGTTGTGAAATGGGGGTGGACAATATGGATCACAGATCTGATCCAGGAGGGCTCTTCTTATGTTCTTACCTTTCCCTTTTTTCTTAATCTAAATCATTAGTTTCATCCCCATAAGGGCTGGAGGAAGAGCTCTGTCTTAAAGGCCCTGAAGAACTTTGCAAGGCCTTCAGTTCTTCTGGAAACTCTTTCCCAGAAGATAATTATGTAATTAGGACTCTTCAAAGATTTGGAGAACATATTGCAGAGCTTGTATTATATCCATTTTTTTCTTTATAGCATTTAAAGTACCTGGGCAAAACTGAAATGAGCTCTCAGTAACATGGTCAGAACCTTGTACTATAAAGCATCTGTGATATTAAGGTGGCACTTTGGAATTTTATTATTGATTAATTAGGGCTAGGGCTCCATTATGTAGAATGTTTTATTCTGTTTTAAGATAAGGTGTATAGGGTTTTTATTAATTATATATGTAAACCGCCATGAGCCAGCATTGCTGGGAGTGGTCGGATAAATATAGATATAGATATAGATATAGACGTAGATATAGATATAGATATAGATATAGATATAGATATAGATATAGATATAGATATAGATATAGATATAGATATAGATATAGATATAGATATAGATATATATATAAATATACACACGCCCAATTTTATTTCCAGCCCACATGCCTAGTATGCTGCTTTGTGTCAGTCCCGACTTTAAGGCATGTGAGCCATTTGCTCCCTTGTGGAGTAACTAATCAGAAGACTGCTGGAGAAACTAGAGCTCTGCTATTTGCAGTATGAGTTTGCTGCACCTTGGCCCAAACACTGTTCCATCATCACCTTTTGAGGGGCTGAACAGGAATTGTTGAGCCTCCTCCAAACTGGCCTGAAAGAGGGCCTCTTGGGGGGAGCTATTCCATGGTATCTGCAAGAGTGATAGAATCTCTTTATTAGGCCTGGTCTTTTGACAGTTTTAGGTCATAACTAGTTTTATTCATTTATTTAACTGGATTTTTATATCGCCCTTTCCATACGGCCCAGGGTGGTTAACATGGAACATTTTAGGAAACATAGAACATTATATTAAATAACAGTCACAACATAACATGACAGTAACAGTTCTAACAATAAATAAATATAAGTTTAACAGCTTACTATAATTAATTCATTAAATATTTCAATAGAACAGCCTCTAGGGAGAACAGAATCCTTTGGATTATGGAGGGTATGGCTTGAGGGGGACCACCAGATTTTTTTAGGTCAGATGTTTTGAAGTTGGATTAACCTCAGTCAAATGCCTGGTGGAGGAGCTCCCTTTTGCAACCCTGTGGAATTCAGAGAGTTCAACCCGGGCCCTGATCTCTTGAGGGAGCTCGTTCTGCTAGGTGGGGGCCAGCACAGAGAAGGCTCTGGTCCTTATTGAGGTCTGCCATACTTCTTTGGGGCCATGGATTACTAGCCAGTTGGTGGTAGCAGAGAATAGTGTTCTTTTGAGGGTATAGGCAGAGAGACGGTCTCTGAGGTACACTGGGCCCAGACCATGTATGGCCTTGAAGATAATTACCAGAACCTTACGCCTAATCCAGAATTCAGTTGGGGGAGTTGTTGGAGTACCAGCCAGATGTGGGATGCCCATGATGTATTTGTGAGGATCCTGGCTGCAGCATTATGAACCAATTGTAGTTTCCGGATTGAGGATAAGGGTAAGACTGCATAGAGTGAGTTGCAGAAATCCAGTCTAGATCGCATGGATCATTGTTGGTAGGTGTTCTGGGGCCAAGTAGGGTGCTAGTAGCTTGGTTTAGTGTAGGTGGTAGAAGGCCTGCCATGCTGCTCTTGTGACCTGTACCCCCATAGAGAGGGAGGCATCGAAGATCACACCCAGGTTTCTGGCATAATAGGGTACTGTTAGTTGCATACTGGCCATGTTGGGTAACCTTCTTACTTGGTCCCTTCTTACCCAGTCACAGGATCTCCGTCTTTGAAGGGTTGAGCTTCAGACAACTCTGCCTGAGCCACTTCATCATTGCTTCCAAGCATCTGGCTAGAATTCTGGGGGAGAGTCAGGGTGGTCATCCATCAGGAGGAAGAGCTGGGTGTCATTCACATATTGGTGGCAGCCCAGCCCATACTTCCGCACCAGCTGAGCAAGAGGGCACATGATGATGTTAAATAAGATAGGAGAGAGGGTTGCTCCTTGTGGGACTCCACATGTGAGCTGGTGGCGATTAGATACAATCTCTCCTATTTCTACCCTCTGTCTGTGACTCCAGAGGAAGGAGATCAACCATTTGAGGGTTGTCCCCCATATAGAATCATAGAATCATAGAGTTGGAAGGCGCCATACAGGCCATCTAGTCCAACCCCCTGCTGAACGCAGGATCAGCCCAAAGCATCCTAAGGCATCCAAGAAAAGTGTGTATCCAACCTTTGCTTGAAGACTGCCAGTGAGGGGGAGCTCACACCTCCTTAGGCAGCCTATTCCACTGCTGAACTACTCTGACTGTGAAAAAAATTTTCCCTGATATCTAGCCTATATTGTTGTACTTGTAGTTTATCCCAATGTCAGAAAGGCAGTGAGCTAAGAACTCATGATTGACTGTGTCAAACACTGCTGATAGATGGGGGTGAAGAGAATATCTGGGAGCTACCTCATTGAGGGCATCCAACATTCTGTTGTGCCAGTTGCTGACCAGTCCATCTAGAGAAATGCTGGGAAGCATTGAGCCCTGCAGAGCATTCAGGGTTCCGATTGGATCCATATGTGGGCGAGCTGAAATCTCCTTGGTGCCCAACTGGGGAAGGTGGCAACCTTAGCCGGGTCTTAAGGGCACAGTGGTCCGACCATGGCATAGCAGAAGCTGTGACTAGAACCACATGCAACCTTGCATTGAAAATGTGGTCCAGGATGTGGCTTGCTTGGTGGCTAGGGCCAACAACAAATTCCGGGAGCTCTAGTGTCGCCATGCCTGACACCAGATCCAGCCCATTGGTAGGGGATGGTACTTCCGCATGGACATTAAAGTTCCCCATAATTAATAGTCTAGGTAATGTCCAGGTGGTGACCGCCTCCAGCAGGGCTGGCAGGGCATCTAGAGTTGCATTGAGTGTGCAGTATATTGAAGGTGCATTGAGGGCTCTGAAGGAGATTATATCGTGGATGAGGATTGCCACTCCCCCTTCCTGCCCCACTGCCCATGACTGATGGTAGACAGAGAACCCGGCAGGGGCTAGTTCTTTGAGGGCAACTGTTTCACGATCCCTGGTCCAGGTTTCCATCACGTAATGGAAAGGGCTCACTGGCAAGCACCCTAATGAGATGGACTGGGGAAAGTGGGGATCTCTTTATAAGATAACCCATGTTTGGCTTGAACAACTAGGTGGACTGGGGGGAGGGAATGCCTTTGGTGGTTGAGCAGCAACAACTGAGCCCTTTCTTGCTGGAGTGGCACGTGGGGTCTGAAGATTAACACCTCATGGGAATGTTTTATTTGTGAGTGAGAAAAAGTGAAGCTAGTAGTAACACTGGGTAAGTGTAGAGCCGGAGTAGATTTTATGGAAATGCTGGTAGATGCGGTAGGCTGTTTGTCAGTGGCAACTCACACTGATACATATCAGCAGCCATTAAAAAGTAGTTAAATCATATATTAGTGTCTTGCTTCTTTATATGGAGGTAACGGAACAAAAAAGTTAGTAGAATTACAGAAGTAATGGAGAATTTTTAATATATACCTGTAAACCTATTTGGTGTTATTGTATACAATATTAAACATATATAATTATGTTTAACTTAAATATAACTTCTGGTGCTATAAGTTTCTGGTGCTGTTTCTAATAATTATGGCTCTAACACAATTGTAATTTAAGCTTCAATTCTATGCACATTTATCAGGGAGTAAATCCCACTGAAGTTTCATTGATACCAACAGAAGTTAAATGTAATAAACTTTAGTTGCATTGCAGCCAACTAATATTCTAAAATATCAGCTAATTAAATTATTTCACCTTGTTTATCCTTGATTAGATTGCTTAGAAGTATTTTAATCTTTGCTAAATAGCTGAGGAACAATGCCAAGTCAAATTCCCCTAAATACAAGTTTTTATACACTCAGCTTTTTTCTGGATTGCACTTCTAGACATGATGAACTACAATTAGGAACACAGATCTCATATTGTCATGGCAGTTATATGAGACGCTCCAAAGGCAAAGCAGAGCCAATTGTAACTGTTGTGGTGCCGATACAAGGAAACTGATATTCCCAAATGGGCAATAACTCTCACTAAGTCTTAAGCAATTTAGAACCAAGTGTCTGAGAAATCTCATGCACAGTGACTCGATTTTATTTTGTGATTGGGTATATTTACAATTTATTTGTTCTTCAAAAAAACATAGCTGTTTGCTACATCTTAATGTATGCGCTCTTCAGACACAGCTTGACAGTTCTTCCCAAATTCATATAAGTTTACTTGCTATTGAGAAAGGAAGTTTAATATGTAAAATTACAAAACTATTTGTAGTTGATGTACATCTAATAAATAAATATTATTTATTTTAAATATTATTAACATCTAATAAATATTTCATTCTTCTTCAAATTTGAGGTATGCATTTGTGTTAAATTTTTCATTATTTTTTATCTAGACCTCAATTTTTTCATCATGTATTTCAAGCATTCACTAATGATAAGTTTCCAAATAATGTAATATAAGTATTAAATTTCGCAATAAACTTAGCAGGGTACCTGCAAGAAAAGGCCTCCACAGTGGGACTGTTTGAGTCCTGGGTATGTCTGTTCTGGTGGTCTTTTCATCTCATTTAATTAGCAGTTTATATTTATGGCTCCAGCAGTAAGTGCATTTCAGAAAGTGCTGTGTATATGTGCACATTAACACCAGCAGTCTCCCGCACTTTGATATATATTGCCTTTCACTAAACTTTCTATGCCAGTCTTCTGTCCAAATTAAGCAACCCTAAATAACAAACTAAAAGCATATGGAGAAGTATTTGCTAATATTTTCCTAATGCTGCTTTCTGCAAGCTAACAATTTGTTTTTTTTCCATATTGTATTATATTTGTATTTTGATAATGAGAATGGCTGCTCTGCTGAAGCAGTACAGTAGTCTAAAAGCTCAGAATAATTATTTTAGCTTCAAACGTGATCAAGTAGGAAAATGATAACTACCTCAAACTATTCCATTGTCCAATTGATTCTTGCCTCTGTTAGTAATCTGTTCCTAGAAATGTATACATTGTATGCATTAGTCCAGTAACCAGCATAGCTGGAAACCATAAAACAATTTTTCATGTGTAGTCCTTCTACCTTGTCCCATTCAGAACATTCAAAATCTCTTTAGACAGCTGCTATTGTGTCCCCTAACCAGCTTATACATAGCTTACAAAATTAACATCCATAAATGAGACCTGATTTTCTTTTTTCAGTATTTTGTTATTAAATAAAAGTTAATACTAACAGTGTGATTGACTCAGACAGCAGCACATGTTCTCCAACTTCCTACAGTGTTGCTCTGCTTCACCATATATTGTAAAGATGTACACATTTATACCACAAGTAGTATCAAAGCCATTTTAAAAGTGGGCTTTGAAAGGGGCGGCAGGCAGGAGGGCGTGAGAGGGTGGCCGCAGCTCCCTTTGACCCACAAAGCAGCTAAAGGGAGTTGAAAGCCCCCCCCCCTCCCTACCGGCAGCAACAGGGCTTTGCGGCCCACAGGGAGGCTGCAAACTCCCCCCCCCCGGCTCCCTCCCAGCAGGAGGGTACCTGTGGGCCACAAAGCCCTGTCACTGCCTCTCTCCTTGTGGGCAACAATGGAGGCTGCAGCCACAAGGCTTCTTGCAGGCAAGGAGGGAGGGTGGGAGCTGAAGGGGGAGGGCCAATCAGGGTGGACCTGGACGGACAGGGCCCCGGGCAGTCTCCTCCCAGGAGGCTGTTTCCCAAATATATATGGGAGCAAAATAGTGTTAAGGATTACCAGCCTCAAAACTGAGCCTGGCATAACTAAAACTGATCCCTAGGTTACAATCATTTCTTCTTTATGGTATACCTCAGAGTATAGCAGATACTGAAGTCCTAGAGTTGCTGGTGGGAGTGGATGTCTAGAACTTGTACTTCTGAAATGGCCTACTATTGACTGGTATTCTCCTATGACTCTTCAGTTAGACTTTCCCCCTTAAACCCAAAAGAAACCTGAAGATTCTGAAAGTTTTTGAGACTAAGACAATTAACCAGCATTAAGATCAAGGTGTTAGATGACTTACACGTTTTTTTTAAAGGGTGAAGTAATATGAGGTGGTGAATTTAAAAACTGAATTTTCTGGGAAGAAGTGAATGGGAAGAGTTGGAGGAGCTCACAATTGATCTTTACATGACACTACAGCATGTGACATCACAACCGTACTGAGTTCTATTCCAAAAGTCCATTCTGCCCATATGCCATCCCAAATCTCCAGAAATTTCCCCAGCTAGAAATGATACAACATAGATTTACACGTTGGTAAATAATTTTATGAAAATTGATTGTGATTTTTAAGACTTTATTATTACCTTAGACAATTATTGTTTTGGCATAGTACCACAATAGTAGGGTCTGCATTCCTCCCTTACACATATAACATTTATAAAAATACAAAGTTTTTCTACCTAGTTAAATGTTCTAGCTCACTGAATGCCTATTTGGCTCAGTTTTACAAGTGTGAATTCTGAATTCCCAAGGCTAAAAATATACATGAATTTCACTAGTTTGGGTGGCTGATGTGATTTTCTGGAACAGTAACGCAAATCCAGGATTCTTAAAAGGTAAAGGTAAAGGTATCCCCTGTGCAAGCACCGAGTCATGTCTGACCCTTGGGGTGATGCCCTCTAGCGTTTTCATGGCAGACTCAATACGGGGTGGTTTGCCAGTGCCTTCCTCAGTCAATACTGTTTACCCCCCCCCCCCAGCAAGCTGAGTACTCATTTTACCGACCTCGGAAGGATGGAAGGCTGAGTCAACCCTGAGCCGACTGCTGGGATTGAACTCCCAGCCTCATGGGCAGAGCTTCAGACAGCATGTCACTGCCTTACCAACCTGTGCCACAAGATGCTCTTTCTTTCTTAGGATTCTTAGGCATTACAATACACACCACCCTCCCTCAAAAAATGGCTGCTTACAGAGCAGCTGTCTTGTTTGATTCTCTTGATTTGTCAGATAAGGGCAATCTCCCTTCTTGCAAAGGACCATCAGGTGAATAGTCCCAGTCAATCAATCATTTTTGATACAAGTCCAAGAAGGAATTCCTCTCTATGTAGAGCTGTTCAGAGAACTTCATGTGCAACTCCTAATAGCTTCCCACTGGGGTCTCAGGAACAAGGTTGGAGGGAAATCCTCCACCTGTACTGCCCCTTGTCAGCAAAATCAGCTTCTGTGCCTGATCAATATGGTGAATCCAGAAACAGCTATAAATAAATAAATATGTTATGCTGGTTAGCCTTGGAACTCCCATGTCCCAGCCATCCACTGCTACCATCTCATCTTCTTCCAGAAATTCCATAAATAAGTGTAGTGCTAATTAAGGTATCCCCCCAATTAGTGGAAACCTAGCATGATGACGTGTTTCATAGCATAGTGCCCTTACAATATTTGGCAAATATAAGCATACAAACTTCCGTGTAGGCCACTTACTCGTAATCCTTAAACCAAATTTAAAACCCTCTTAGGAAAAAAACTGAAAATTTTCTTCATCTGGAAATGTCGTGATCAGTGCTGCTTTCCAGTCAACATCTGCAAGTATTTTTTGCTTTAAATAAAGTACTGCCTATTTGTAAGGGGCTCCCTGTCTTCAAACTTTCCCATGCAGTGATGGCTAGTTCTTCAAGATGCTGTGCTCTGTCCATATATAACCTCCAGTAAGAAAAACAAGCCTTACTTTATATAATTTGTTACAGAAGATGTTAACATATCTAAGACCAGCTGCTCCTATTCATAAGGAATGAACTAGAAAGACATCTCCTGGGTGGATATTAGGAGCAGTTCCAAAGCAGAATACACCACATTACTATTTTTAATGAGTAGATATTGATTAAACATAGTGGGATAAAAATGTGAGGTTATTAAAAATAAGTTTCCCAGTTCATCAGTATTTCCATCTTTGCATGAGTTTGTTGTGAACCAGAGAGTGGTTGAATAGCCATAATTTCAATGTTTCTCGTTGCAGTTATTGCTACATCTTTATTGCAATCCTGATTTTCATTGCTCCAGGCTCAAGCTTTTTCCCATTCCTTTCCATGGCCATGACTTGCAGCAGCTGCAAGCAAATGGAAAGGTAAATGTTAAAATATGATAATTTACAGATTTTTGGCAATAGTGATTTTATGTTGACCAGACTTGCTTCTTTGCCCATGAAATTGTTGTCTGCCACTAGGAAAACAAAAGGGTAGCCATGTTGGTCTGAAGTAGCACAATAAAATCAGAGTCCAGTAGCACCTTTAAGACCAACAAAGATTTATTCGGGGTGTGAGCTTTCAAGTTTAAGCACTCTTCGTCAGACTATGATCTCCTTACATGACAGGGAATATATAGCAAAAATCAATTCTGTTACATCAGTAGACAGCCAAACACAGCCAATGATAATCCTTTATCAAAACAGCCAATCAATCCTCTGAATTCAGGGTAGTTTACAAAAACACAGGTAAAGGTAAAGGTATCCCCTGTGCAAGCACCGAGTCATGTCTGACCCTTGGGGTGACGCCCTCTAGCGTTTTCATGGCAGACTCAATACGGGGTGGTTTGCCATTCCCTTCCCCAGTCATTACCGTTTACCCCCCAGCAAGTTGGGTATTAATTTTACCGACCTCGGAAGGATGGAAGGCTGAGTCAACCTTGAGCCGGCTGCTGGGATCAAACTCCCAGCCTCATGGGAAGAGCTTCAGACTGCATGTCTGCTGCCTTACCACTCTGCGCCACAAGAGGATCTACAAAAACACAAGGAGAGACCAAACTGCCTGTTATCAGTGATCAAAGGCTCTCACCTCCCCATATGCTGCTGTATCCGTCTCCATACAACTGTGAAACATTCCTGTCAGGGAATTGCTGGTAACTATCTATCCCAAGGCTAGGGAGTCAAACTCAAAATTCCATTACATTGCCATATCTTACAGTCACATTATCACAAATAAAATATATAGTGAGCCAGTTCTTGAAGCTCCTTTGTAATACAACAGCTACTTTCAGGTCCTTTATTGAATGTCCTGGAAGATTGAAGTGTTCTCCCATAGGTTTTTCAATGTTGTGGTTTTTGATGTCAGACTTGTGCCCATTTGGCATAGGGTTTGACCTGTTTGCCCTATGTAGAGAACAGAGGGGCATTGTTAGCAATTGATGGCATATACTAAGTTGGAAGATGTCACAATTACTGGACCTAACAACATCACCTATGCCATCAAAGACCTATACACCTGCTCATCTTCTAGAATTCATTTTTGCTATATATTCCCTGTCATGTAAGGAGATCATAGTCTGACGAAAAGCTTATGCCTTGAATAAATTTTTGTTAGTCTTAACTGATTTTATTGTACTAGGAAAACAAGTTCATGATATAGAAATACTAGCCTTAAAGCCCCTTGTATCCAGGAATGCAATGGGCACTAGTGGTGTCCTCCCAGCGGCGTGGCCGCTGCCTTATGGGTGGGACGACAGTGGCACAGGTGGTGGGGCAGGTGGCGGTCAGGCTGGAAGGCCTGATGTCGGCCAGTGCAACAGGTGCCCAGGTGGTGCAGCCGCCAGCAGGCAGGTCATTGGACAGGTGAAGCAGGGCAGTGCGGGAGCAGCCACCTCAGCGGGTAACAGGACCTGGCCAGGAGGCTTGGCGAGCACCACGTGGCCGGTCGAGCAGCTTGCAGTCCCTGATGCCGATGACAACGGGCAACCTCATGTTCCCGCTGGCAGCTGGGGAGATAGCCCTGCAGCCAGTTGGCCTGGTTCATGGCAGGCAAGGTGGGAAGCATGTTGCTGGCTGCAGGAGGGCAGGAGTGTCCTCCTCGGCAGCCCAGCAGGGTTTGGGTGTGATGCTGCCAGAGCACCTCATGGCCAACTTCTGGAGGCGGCCACTCCAGCTTTGCTGGCTGCAGCCAGATTGGCCCGTGCAGGTGGAAACGCAATCCAGACAATTGGATGTGTGTCCCAGACAGCGCTCCATGTCCTGGACAGCGCTCCTCCCATAGGGCCGTTTCCCAAATATTAGATGCAGTAATGGTTAGGACAGATAATGTGAAATGTGGGACTTAATTTTCAAATATCAAACTATACTCATATACTTGTGTTTTTATGTTAAATATAATATGCTGGTCATTTTTTCATAGTTGGAGTGTGTATTCAGGGTTCAAGAATTAAACTGAACTTGTTTGAAATGTCTACTTTATATAATGCAGTTGTTCTTAACCAGGAAACAACCATTGTGCTACTTTCCAGAACAGAAGTACTCAAATAGCTCACTGGAATTATTCATATCCTCAGTTAGAATATACAGTTCTAACCATAATTAATTGTCATTATTGTGACGTCTTTGTATTGTCATGATCCATCTTTTCAAAATGTAACATTCTTATGCTGCCACATCAACAGTGTTTCAGCGTTTACATTTGTAAAATATAAACTTGCAGGGCATTTTTTTTTTTTACTGGAAAGTGAGTCACTGACTATTTACATTGTTTTAATAAGACTTACAAGGCATGGCAGCCTTAGAAGGCTAAGACATATCTTCTGTTTAAGATGAGCCTATTTGCTTTAATCTAAGCAAAGCTCAAATGTCTGCTTCACCTTTATTTGTTTATCAGCCCAGATGGTACACAACATGACCTGACATTTATTTATTTATTTATTTATTTATTTAGATTTATATACCGCCCTCCCCGAAGGCTCAGGGCGGTTTACATTAAAACTAATCAACGATACATGAAACAACCATTAACTTAATTAACATGGGCACAGGGACCAGTTGAATTGTATGTGCATTGTTCCTAAATTGTCTGTAAGGTTCCAGATTGGGTACTTTGTATTCTAGAGCCATGGCTGACAATTAGTTTTATTATGGAGGCAATTTCATAAGAAAATAAGAGTTGGAGAGCCAGGATTTCTGTCTCAACCTTTCAAAAAGTCTTGTCAGTACAATCATGTTGCCATAGATTATTCCTTACATCCCTTATTTATTCTAGATTACCACCTATGAAGAGGCACTCCTTAGGAGATCTGGTTTTATCCACATACTTTCAGCTGGAGATTCTTATACTAGGGCCAAAAGAGAGGAACTAAAATTTGCTATTTGTAACATCTATAGTTGAAAATAATTTATTGCTAAAGAGTGAAAGCGGAAATACCTATACGATAACTAGTGTTCGTCTGTTGCTTTCAGACTTACTCAGCGTGTCTTTTGCTGGAAAGCAGGGGACCAAAGGATTGAGTGACATGGAAATGAAAATGTTTCTTGAATGCATACTTGGCTTACATTTAACTATTTGACCTATACCTCAGCAACTTTAACAATCTATTCTTTATCAAAGCAAATGTGAAGTTTGTTAATATCAACTAATCTTACTATTTATTAATTTAATGAAAGCAAAATGACTCTCAGAATACTGCTGATGAGTGTCTTAGTGTGACAAAAAAAAAGAAATAAACGTCTTCCAATAAGGATGCTAACATTGCATGGATCAGCCAAAAGCATCCTGTTTTCCATAGTGGCCAATAAATATGCCCATAAGGCTTACACACAGGCCCAGAAGGCAAAACTTTCTCCTCTTGTTCCATTTATCCATTATGGCTAATGGACACTGAAAAAAGAGGAGTCACAAGTACTCGTATGACACATCTCATTGTCAACACCCTCACTGTTTCCCATCCCTGAAAGCCCCCATACCGTCTGTGTTTTCCTTGCTTCCTTCACCCACCAGCCAATCCGTCTTTTACTTGCCATACATTTCCAGCTATAGTTCTTATTTATTTATTTCATTTATATCTCACCTTTCTTCGCACTGGAACCAAAAGCAGCTTTCATCATTCTCTCCAGTATTTGATCCTCACAACAATTCTATTAAATAGGTTAGGTTGAGAACGTGTACATGTCACAAAATCTCGTGGTGAGGTTCAACAGCGGAGAGGGGATTTGAACCTGGATCTCCCAGATCGTAGTTGGAAACTACAACCATTACACACACTAGTTTCCATGGTTAATGCTGGGAAACAGTATCAACATGAATATAAGAAAAAACACTGTGGCATAGCTGGCAAACACAACCATACAACAACCACAAATTTCAAAAGTTTATATGCAAGTTGTCTTTTTATTTCAAGTTGCATATGTTTTTCCATAACAGACTGGATCCATGCTATGCACATTACTTTACCACCTGGGAACTACATTTTTTGTCTGTGCTAATGAAATATGTTGTGACTAAGCTCAGGCGAAACAAGGAATTCAATACCAGAACCTTGTCATATCTTAATACAGAAAAACATACACAACTTGAACAAAAAAGAAGACAATTTTTATATGAACTTTTACATTATTTGGTTGTTATATGGTTGTGTTTGCCAGCTATACCACAGTATTTTTTCTTATTTTGATGTTTTAACCAGTTCCTGTGGCTGCCTATATTTATTTGCAGTAAACAGTATCAAGCAGCCAGGTCTAGGTGCATCTTCCTCATCCTCTTCCTCTATATTCTTTTATGCCACCCCATCCCCTCACTGTTGCCCCTCACTGCCCAGAAAACCCTCCATTGCAACTTCCCACCTGCTTTTGGGGACAGCCGAACCCCTGGGTCCTCTACCCCTCCCCTGTCCTTTCCCACCATTACAGGGGCGGGGAGCTGCTGGGTTTCTGTGCGAGCTCCCTACCCCCGCCTGAAGCCATTCACACAGGATTTCGGGGCCTGGGTCAGCAGCCACATACCCACCAGCACTAACTGCTGCCACACATCCCTACACTGCCCGAGGAAACCCCAGCCAGCCCCAGCCAGTTGATTTACATGACAGCCAACAACCACCTTCCCTGCCGCCCACACAGAACTCATGGAGCACTCCGCAAGACAGAGACAAGGAGAGACTTCTGCTGCTTTAGACAGGAAAGGCTGAGCTACACAGGGAAAGAGACAGAGACTGAGGGAAAATTTTTGAACAAGAGAAAAACAATACAGGCTGCAAGAGGCTTTTACACACAAATCAGGGGGCCATGGAAAGAGAGCCACATTGGCCCATTATGCACAGAGTAGAAGGTCCGCATTCAGGGTGGAATGGCAGCCGCTAAAATCACCAATTATGCACGCTGCAGGCGGCAACCGGGCGCAGAGTCAACATATGCCGCTGAAAAAGCCGCGTTACCAAGATGCAGAAGAAGTGGAGCTTCCCAGGTCCAGGGCACAACCAAAAGCGGCTCCGGAGTAGCCGCGTACATAATCAGATACTCTGGGTTTTGCCGCCGTTGCGTTCAGTCCCGTACATAAGCAGTTTGCTTCGCTTCTTCCTCCTCTGCGTTCTCCATGCCGCCGTTTCAGCGGCCGTACATAATAGGCCATTGAGATACAAATGGGGAGATTTAGAACGAGCTACAAAAGCATGCCAGACATACAGAGAGAGAGAGAGAGAGAGAGAGAGAGAGAGAGAGAGAGAGAGAGAGAGAGAGAGAGAGAGAGAGATGGGAGGAGACATTTGCTCAGAGATTGGAAAGAAAGACAGAGGCTACGGAGATTGAAAGTCAGACAGAGAGGGGACAGAGAAGACATCGAGAAAGAGGGACAGAAAGCATGAGAGATTAGCTGTTATTCTGCTCTGTGGAGAGAGATGGAAAGACATTGAGAGTTCAAGAAACTCTCAGAAATAACATTCTAACCCATTCTAACTCTTTCCATCTCTCTCTTCTTCTGTGATACTGTCTTTCTTTCTCCCTATATTTGTCTCTCTCTTCTTCTTTCTATCTTTCCCTTTCTTTTTCTCTCCCTTTCTTACTTCCTTCCCATCTCTCTATTTTCCTTACTCTCACTCTCTTTTCCGCACCCTCACCCCATGCTAGCGCTCATTGTATTTCATGGTACAATAGGCTTTTACTCTAGTCTATGGCCATGAGGTCTATTGATTCTCAAGTAGGGAGGCAAGTATTTTTGATGTTATTTTCCTGGCCTCAACCTTCAGCCTGGCAGAACTGTTCAGTCTTACAGGCCCTTAGGATTTTTTTTTTTTCAAAAAATCGGATATAGTATTTTGGGTCATCCCTGGCATTTCCAAATTATATGAACAGGGCCAGGCAACTAGAGGTTTTTTGCCTAATATACAGGGTTGGTGCATTGGATAATAGGATGGGGTGAGTGTGGGGGGGTGGCAACACATTGTATGAGGGAAATTCCTATTTTGGTAGCAATTTCAACACTTTGTCATTTATAAACGGTTCATTAGAATCCTAGAGTTGGAAGGGACCTCCAGGGTTATCTTGTCCAAATAGGAATGACATGCCCACCCACAGTGACCCCAATTTTATACCCAGATGATCCCCTCCCCCCAAAAAAACCCCAACCAGAATCCCTGGCCAGTCAGACATGGAGGAAATTTGCCAAATGGCGATTGGCATGCAAGAAAGGGCCACAAGAGCCAAGCATGGATACAATCCCTTCTGCCCAGCCACTTATATCTGCCTACATTCACAGAATCCATTCTAAACCCATAATAATAATAACAACAACAACAACAACAACAACAACAACAATAATAATAAACAGACTTATTGCCAGCTTGAGACTTTTTTCTTCTACTAAATTCACAGAATCGTCATTTCTGTGAGGTGGCTATCTAGCCTCTGCTTAAGGAAAGAGAACCCACCACCTCCAAGGAACCCTGTTCCACTGAGGGACTGCTTTAACTGTCAGGAACTTCTTCCGTATGCTTAACTGAAAATTCTTTTGATTTAATTTCATCCTGTTTGTTCTGGTTCTACCCTCTCGGGCAACAGAAAACAACTCTGCTCCATCCTCTATGTCAGCTGTCCCCAACCCCTGGTCCAAGGCCACAGCTCCTTGTCCTCCTCCCCGGCTGTTGCCTCTGGGGCTGCCCTGACACTCTGTTGCTGGCTCACCTTTGGTGCTCTCTGGCAACCACTATGGCTGGGGCTCATCCTTGGCATGGCACTGCACAGCTGCTGCGGCGGCAACGTCCCTTGGCAAAAGACTACCCCCCTGGGCCTCAGCAAAATTGTCAAGCGTTGACCGGTCCCCAGTGATAAATAGGTTGGGGACCGCTGCTTATGTGACAGTCCTTGAAGTACTTGAAGATGGCTATCATATCAACTCTTAGTCATCTTCTCTTCAGGCTAAACAGACCAAGCTCTCTCAGCCTTTCCTCATATGTCTTGGTCTTTTAATGAAAAACCAAGAAAATGAACAAGATACTTTTCTGAAGGCCTAGTTTAACATATTAACCAGCAGTTTACAGAGCAGTCCTAAGCAGTGTCACACCCTTCTAAAGCCATTGATGTCAATGGCCTTAGAAATGAAACTTTGCTTTAGATGACAGTGTGAGTGTCCAGCTCACAGCTATAATGGAATGCAACATGCTGTAAATGATAACTGACATTGGATCTTTCTCAAAGGCTGCTTTCCTCTCCCTTTCCCCCAGCCCAACTGCTAAAACAAAAGGCTGCCAAAAGGCAATCATTCTTTCAAGCAACACTTTTTCAAATATAAAAAATGTGTATCTTTTTTCTATACTTTTTCATTCATGCTTTTAATCTTTTTTCATTGTTTTAGCTTCATTTTTTTAAAAAAATGGGTAAAGAAACAGATGTGCTGCATTTAAAATATGCTATAAATCTTGCCTTATGACTTCTTTGCTCCAAACTCCCTGTCAGAAACTGTCAAATATCCAGTTTTCATTCTTTCTGGTATAAAATGGTCATTTTGTGTCATGGCGCCAACCACCATATGCTAGAGTAAAGTCAGTAACCGGCAGTAAAACGGTAACATGAGCACCTATGCAGTTGTACAAAGCAATTAACAGTGGGGGGAAAGACTATATAAATCGTTGGAGAATTAATCAGAGCTTTGCCACTGTCCTGCTGTGTATTTTCATTGCGCCTGTGCCCCTGACCACCCCACCAGAAGTGAATTACTTTGTTAAAGGAAAATGCTCTAATGAGGGTGGGGAATATATAGAAATGAAAGCAATCATTTGTAATCCTTCCACCTCCCCTAAACCTTCTCAAAAATATAGTTTGAGTATGTTCTGATCTGTGAGTCGTCTACACATCTTGTACCTTTCTATTTTAAACTGATCATGCTAAACCAATCTTTACTAAGTTTGTTGTGCAGAAATAACTTCAGATTCATAAATCATTGCTAGTATCCCACAGGAGGAGGTAATGCTGTGGTTTTTATCTTCTAAAATATTTCAAGCTGCCTCTTTCATATGCTTTGCTAAAATTCATTTAATTCTATTCTTCTTCCATCCCCACTACCATTACCCATTCTTTACAAATAAGGCTGAATATGTTGTCCAATTTACTTCTTAGCTGGGTATTTATAACTATCTCATCTCATGTTTTAAAGAAGACCTGCTTCCTATTGCTATTGGCCATCATTCATCATACTTCCAAAGACATTTCGTTTTGCTAAGAATGTGCTGATCTTAATAGTTTTGCTGCAGCCCAGTTTTTATGGTCAAAAACTCCAGTCATGCTATCTCTGCCTAGCTTTTTCCCCCAAATGCAGAGCAGATTGGTTTCAAGTTATTCTGTTAGAAGGGAATTAAATAGTTTTCTAAACAGTTAAAATACTTCCCATGATCTCCAAAATGTTAATCAACAAAGATATACTTGGATATAAGTAAATGAAGAGCATATTCAGTTAAAGGATAATGCATTCTCAAACTTATTTTCTGTCTATAGCTAAGAATGACTGATTAATGTCATTGTAATTTAACAGTTTTTAAAACTCAGAATGTGGGATAAAATATTTTAAATACATAATTGCACAGTCAGCTTTAACCAATTCCACATAATAACTTTTCTAAAATCTGAATGCTGTAGTTGCTAGGCAGAGAATATCTAATCCTAGCAGAATCTGAGGGGGTCTCCTGTTAGCCATAGTATATTTTACTAAAGCATTAGGGAAGAAATTAATTGAAAACATTTTAAAAGATCACCTTTCATCTTCTGAGCGCAAATAAAACAATTGTTTTTTTTTTAACTTGCTGTTTATATTCAAAGATATATGGGGGGGGGAAGAAAAATGAAAATATAATATCTGGCTTAGCTGGCTTTACTACCATAATGATCTAGTAAACTAACCTTCAACACTTTTTTGACAAATTTATAGGCAGCATTATTCATTTTTAAACAAAGCATAATTTCTTGGTTTCCTTGTATTACCTCTGATAATAAACAGTTGCATTTGTTCTGTGGCTGGAATGTATAAATATAACTAGTATTTTTGTGTTCATGTTAAGAGTACTTGAGATTTATAGAATGTGTTTCATACATCATGTACTTGAAAAATGTTAGAACTGTACCAAAAGCCCTCTAGGGTAGGGGGCTAGTAATATCTCACTGTATACAAACCCACACATAAATAAGTATGCACTATACTTACTGGATAAGTAGATATGTCATGTGCATGTTTTAAAAACTAAACTATGCTTCCTTGAAAATTGCTTGTGTGGCATCTATTACATTTTTAAGAGTTGGTTCAAACCAGTCTTCTTGCAGCACTTGCACAAAATATTTTGCTTATTGTTCCTAACTTTTAGAGCTGTTTTGGGCATTGTACAACTGAAGCCTTAGTTTCAGTATATTTGTGGTACTTCTTATTTCTTAATAAATTAGTACTACAATTTAGCATTTCTGGCATATGTTCTTCCCCCCCCCTGCAATTTGCTATGAATACCATTGCTGTTTGAATAAAACATGATAAACCAAACTAGGTTTCATGAAATTTAACATTTCTGACATACTAATAGTAATCCTGCATCTTTGCATTTATTTGAGAGGCTGGTATAGTGGTTACAATGCATAAGATCTGGGAGACTCAGCTTTGAATTCCCATTCTTTCTATAGGAGATTGCAAAGCAATGTAAGTCACTTTGGTTACTATGGCGATATCACCCTCTTCCCTCCCTGACATGCAGGATTTTCCCTTTTTTCTTCTTACTTTCTTGTTAAGCGCCCCCATGTCTGTTTTCTTTTTATTAGTTGGTCTATAACTGTTCCACCCTGTCACGTTATTATATATTTTGATTGATGCTGGCCCAGCCCAAGAACTTAAGGGAAGAGACAAAGTCATGTTCTTATATTTTACTCCTGTAATGGCACACAAGAGGCTCTTGAAAGTTCAATATAAACAAAATATTTTTTAACTTGGAAGTGCAAAGATCAGGTGGAATCAGATGTAGGATGTATGAGATGAACTGATAATAAAAACTTAGATAACTTTGTAATCATACTAAATCCAAATAATACATTGCCAGCAAGTAACTATTTTTGCTTTTCAAAAAGGTCTTTGAAACCTTGAGGAAAGAGGTTTTCTTTTCAGTGTCTGCTTGGAAGAAGAAGAGCCAAGGGTTTTGTAGCCCACTTTTTACTATCTGAAGGAGTCTCAAAGCGGCATACAATCCTTCCTTTCCCCACAACAGATACCCTATGAGGTAGGTGAGGCTGGAAGAGCCCTGAGAGGAACTGCAACTGGCCCAAGATCACCCAGCTGACTGCATGTGGAAAAGTGTGGAATAAAACTCAGGGCCATTCCGCACCCAGAAAATGTAGTGAAAGGGCTACTTCTTGCAGACACTTTTTTTTTTTTTTACATTTTACACTATGTCATCAGCATCCAGAATTCCAGCAGCAAACCAGCAGCTCCATCTTCCATTTTAAAATGCTATATGGGGAATCCACAAAAGGGGAATCCACAAAAGTGGATTCCCCCAAATATATTGCATGAGTGGGAGGAGAGCAACCAGCAACCACAGTAAAATGGCTGTGTGTAACCAAAGTGGCCAGAAGTAGAGTGATCGCCATCTCCAGCACCCGCCCTTGTACCCACCTCCCTTTCCCTTCTCCCTGGAATGGGGCTTATTTGTTTATTTGTTCGTTCTTTTGTAGCAAGCTGCTTGGAGCAATGAATGCACATTGCTCCATAGAGCTAGGACAAAAAAAAAATCCCACCCACCAGTTTGCACACAAAGCATGCCTCTCATAACCCCCTCCCAAAAATCAGGAAAAAAATTACTTCTATTCATCTTCAAATGTCAGACTTCCAAAATGGGCTGGCATCTATGCATCTATGATTATATTCATAGATATAGCAATTGAGAAGTTTTACGTTTTTAAAAAGATTGCTTTCCTTTTAAAGCTAGGAGAAAGCTGATTGGCTGGCTGCCATGATTGACAGAAAAGAGGAAACTCGCTGGTATTGCGAGTCCCTCTCCGCAGCCATTTTAATCAACTGTGCGGAGTGCCTGGAAACATCAGAAAGTGGGAGAAGAAAGCGAGAGAGGAGGCGGTGAGAAATGGCGGGGGACACGTTTTTTTATAGCGTTAAGCAATTGTGGTTGCTTAACACTAAGTTTTTAGAGGTGCAGAATGGCCCTCAGTTCTTCATATTAGAGTTCACTGCTCTTGACCACTATACCATGCTGGCTTAAACACTCAAGCATAGATTCCTAAATTTCATTGACTCTTAAGGTTTAGAAGGTCAGAATATACAAACAAGTTCCCAAAATCCTTCTCTATACATAGACCAGGGATCACTCCTCATTTTAGAACTATTTCCCTTTCCACTGGGCAAGATTACTCTTCTTGTGTAGAAGCTCTGTCCCTTTTTGACTTGAATGAGGATCCACTGTGATCCACTCACTGCAAACTAAGAAAGTCTGCAGTCAGTGCTAAACTCTATCTTCTTCAACTGTCAGTTGCCAACTGTCATTTTTTAACAGAATTAATTCCACTTGAACATCCTGTCACTCAAAGTTTCTCAGACTCTGTGGGGCATTAACCTGTGACAGAGTCACAGTTTCCTGTTTGAAGGGTATAAAGTAAATAAATAAATATTGTATAGCTACAGTAAACTTTTGCATATTTGAGGTCTCCTATTTGTATTACTGATGATATATTTTAACTCTAAAAGTAACCACTGGAGCTGATATGACTGCTCTTCTCTATGGTAAATGATCCCCCTGGGTGTTTTTATGCCCTAATGCCTAACTGATATTAATAATATACTCAGTATATATGGTGGTAATTATAAGGTCATTCTCAGACTATTGTATTGTATTTGTTTTTAAACAAGTTTTTGCTCTTCATACATAAGACTTCCAGCACAGAAATAGGGGGAGTGTGCAAGTTTGTTCTGTGCATCCCAGTGTATATGGTTGTTGGAAGGTATATGGAACTGCTTCCCTCCTTTGGGATAAAATGAACAGGATTTCCTTACAACTAGACATGGAGGCCAAGCTGCTTCTTAGCACTGGTAATAAATAGTTTATTGCCCCTGAATGTAAAGATTCCCTTTAGACATCATGTCTAGTAGACATTAATTGACCTGTGTCCAAATCTGCTGTAACTGATGGACATGTAGGTATTTATTTCAATGAGGTGTGAAAGTGCACTTAGTTTGGTTGTTTTTAGGTGTCAGTGGTCTCTGATTTGTTGTGGTGGTAGGCAACAAATATGATTCTCCTTCTGGAATTTCCACTCAAATCATTTTCAAGCAAGATTTCTGGATGTGATCCACTACTTTAAATAGGAATACAATTCTCACACTCAGAAACAAGTTTCCAATGTGCCTTTTAAATTTGTTTTGAATTAATTTCTCTCTTTTCCCTAATTCAATCTCCCCTCCGTTGTAGGCTCCCTCCTACCTGCCCACTATCATTAATATGGCTGGAGGTGGAGGGGATACCAGCAAGATGATGGCGACTTTAACAAAATGGCACAGTGAAAAAAGGGACATTTCTTAGAAATGATACATTTTAAATAACTTTTACTGTATTTTGTATTTTACCAAGTGCTGGTTTTAAATGTTGTGAACTGCCCCAAGTACAATAACAAGGAGGATGTAGTCAAGAAATTGAATATTAAATTTTAAAAATAAAAAATAAAATTGTATTTAAAATCTTTCAAATATATTTTAAGGTGTTGCAGTATCTGTGTGATTCTGTCCTATGTGAAATGATCCCTTTAGATATTTGTATGTCCTAATTTTTCACTAATTAAATAATGTGAAGAATATATTCAGTGCAAAAGAAATGTCTGTAATTCAATGACAACATGCTATTCTCCAACCCCCCCCCCCTCCACACACACACACACAAACACATACACACTAAGGTCATATTATGTTACAACTCCAGAAGAAATTTCCCAGATAATGGTTTTTGGCTAGAATTGATATGAGAGCAAAACCTTCTTTTCTGGTCTGATGCCAGACTGTCTGGAGATATGTGTTATGTTCCTTGTCAGGAACTGTTGAATCTTTCATTGATAACTCTGGCCCTGGGTAAGATGTCTGTTGGCATCTCCATATTTGTCCTTCCTACCATTAGAAAAGCAGCACTTGCTGGGAAGTATACAGTTGCTTGCTTTTTTCTTTTTTAAGAAGAGATGGGGAAGGAAGAATATGTATAACGACAAAAGCATTCAGAATGTTATTTGGAAGAGAGTGCTTGTGTGTGTATGGTGAGTCCTGACCATTGCTACCTGTTCACATCTCATAAAGCAACAAGTGTGGGACAAACATTTTTGTATACACCACTCTTTGAAGAAAAGATTCTTAAATGTACAAATTTTTGCCTCCTTGGTATTCTGATTTTTAACAAGGAAGAGCCAAATTGAAAGTTTTTCATATCCGCACTGTAAATTAACTATTTCTACATCACCAAAATGAATGCTATTTTCCTTTTAAAGTTTCTATAGACAGACAACACCCTTCTGCTGATTAGTACCATCGTAGAAGTGCTTTGAGATTACAAACCTCAGGGTAGAGTTATGATTACAGCAGCTCTCCAGACTACATAGATCATTTCCTCTGAAGAAAATGGTCGAAGTAGAAATCCTAGAGTGTCATCACATCCCTGCTGATTCCCTTCACCCCCAACTCTGGTTTTCCCAAGAACCAGTCCCAAATTAGGAATTTTCCAGGCTGGAGACAGCATCTGTAATGTATATGCAGCTGAATTTTGAGCCTTCATGAATACGCTGACATTGTTACACTGGAATTTTTTAGGTGGTGGACATTTTACATTGGCATTATTTAGGCGGTGGAAAGTGGAAACTGGATCTGAAAGGAAAGCATCGGGATTTTTTCTCCTGCAGAGACTGCAGTTGCCACATCATTGCACAGTGTTCATTTAGACTATAAAGCCCAGATCCCTTTCATATTGGCTCTTTAACCCATGTTGGATTCTGGAGGCAAACAGATTTTTCTAAGGGTTCCCACACTGTGAGGAAAAACTGCTATCCTCCAGCAGTCAATGAAGTCTTAATCTGGGTTTCAAAACCTGTTTTTATGCAGGTTTTTGTTACACTTAATCCTTTAGATGTGTGATGTCGTTTACTTGCATTTTAGTAAAGCTTTTGATAAGGTTCCCCATGATGTTCTGATGGATAAGTTGAAGCAGTGGTCCCCAACCTGCGGGCTGCGGCCCGGTGCCGGGCCGCGAAGGCCATGGCGCCGGGCCGCAGCTCCCTCTCCCTGCCCCCCCCGCAGTAAAAAACTTCCCAGGCCGCAAGCTTGCGGCCCGGGAAGCTACTTACTGCGGGAGGGCGGGGAGAAGGAATCGGGGCTGCGCCCATGCAGGCCGTGCCCGTGCGGCCCGCGGGTGTGGCCCGATCAGCGGGCGTGGCTCGCGGGTGCGGCCCGATCCACGGGCGTGGCTCCCGGGCGCGGCCCAATCCGCGGGCGTGGCTTCCGGGCACGGCCCGATCCGCGGGCACAGCCCGATCCGCGGGCGCAGCCAGAAGCGCGGGCGTGGCCCGCGCGGGCGCGGTCCCCGTGGGCGCGCCCCGATGTCCTGCCGGTCCCCAGCCTAATAAAGGTTGGGGACCACTGAGTTGAAGGACTGCAGTCTGGATTTTCAGATAGTCAGGTGGATAGGGAATTGGTTAGAGAACCGCACTCAAAGAGTTGTTGTCAATGGTGTTTCATCAGACTGGAGAGAAGTGAGTAGCGGGGTACCTCAGGGCTCGGTGCTCGGCCCGGTACTTTTTAACATATTTATTAATGATCTAGATGAGGGGGTGGCGGGACTACTCATCAAGTTTGCAGATGACACCAAATTGGGAGGACTGGCAAATACTCCGGAAGAGAGAGACGAGATTTGAACACAATGGAAAAATGGGCAAATGAGAACAAGATGCAATTTAATAAAGATAAATGTAAAGTTCTGCATCTGGGTCAGAAAAATGAAGAGCATGCCTACTGGATGGGGGATACACTTCGAGGTAACACTGTGTGTGAACGAGACCTTGGGGTACTTGTGGATTGTAAACTAAACATGAGCAGGCAGTGTGATGCAGCGGTGAAAAAGGCAAATGCCATTTTGGGCTGTATCAACAGGGGCATCACATCAAAATCACAAGATGTCATAGTCCCATTGTATACAGCACTGGACAGACCACACCTGGAGTACTGTGTGCAGTTCTGGAGGCCTCACTTCAAGAAGGACGTAGATAAAATTGAAAGGGTACAGAGGAGAGTGACGAAGATGATCTGGGGCCAAGGTACCAAGCCCTATGAAGATAGGTTGAGGGACTTGGGAATGTTCAGCCTGGAGAAAAGGAGGTTGAGAGGGGATATGATAGCCCTCTTTAAGTATCTGAAAGGTTGTCACTTGGAGGAGGGCAGGATGCTGTTTCTGTTGGCTGCAGAGGAGAGGACACGCAGTAATGGGTTTAAACTACAAGTACAACGATATAGGCTAGATATCAGGAAAAAAGATTTCAACAGTGGAATAGGCTGCCTAAGGAGGTGGTGAACTCCCCCTCACTGGCAGTCTTCAAGCAAAGGTTGGATACACACTTTTCTTGGATGCTTTAGGATGCTTAGGGCTGATCCTGCGTTGAGCAGCGGGTTGGACTAGATGGCCTGTATGGCCCCTTCCAACTCTATGATTCTATGATTCTAAACCCTTAAAAACTTCTGATTAAAGAGGCAATGTTCAGAGCAGTGATCCCCAACCCGCGGGCCGCTGTCCGGTGCCTGGCCGGGAAGGCCTTGGCGCCGAGCCACAGCTCCTTCTCCCCCCCCCCCCGCAGTACAAAACTTCCCAGGCCGCAAGCTTGCGGCCCGGGAAGCTTCTTACTGTGGGAGGGGGGGAGAAGGAATCAGGGCCGTGCCCGCGCATCGCGCATGCGTGGCCGGGTCGCACATGCGCACATGCACCATGTGGGCCGAAATCGCGCGTGCGCTGCACTTTTGTGCATGTGAAAGTGCCGCACATGCAGGATTTCGGCTGCGCATTGCCGGATGTGCGCGGGCGCGGCGGGCGCGGCATGCGCAGGCGGGCAGTTGCCCTGCCGGTCCCCAGCCTCAAAAAGGTTGGGTACCACTGGTTTAGACTAGGACTATATTTTTATTATTTCAAAAATCTGATTACAGATTTGCATTTAATTTTTTTATTACTGTCACATTTTTCATATTAAATAGGCTACCCTTTAAATCTTATTTTAGGATTTGTGTGTTGATTTCATTTTGTGTGTGTGTGTTATAGTTATGATTGTTGCGAGCCGCTGTGAGCCCCCAGGGAAGGGTTGCATACAAATGGAAAAATAAATAAATACTGAAGGGCCTAACTATACAATATACCATACCAGTTCCCTCCCTGGATGTGTCATGGGTCCTTGTAATATAGAGTGATTTAGACAATGATGCAAAGAGAGAAGAAGCTTAAACCTTCTCTCTGTGCTGTTTTTGCCCCAATGGGAAAATGGCATGTAGCCTAGCAGTACAGCTATTAAAATACTAGTCTAAATGCAAATATGTAAATCATATTTCTAAACATAAAATAATTTTTTAATGTATAGATGTTTTCTAAATCATACAAAAATAAACAAACAAAAAACTGAATAATTAAGATGGTTTCTCACAAAGAAAGTTGTGGAAACCAATAATACTGCTAAGCAAATCCTGCATAATCTAAATTTAAAGCAAGGAAAAAATTATCTTTGCTCCAAGATGAGAAAGTGCTTGGAAACAAGCCATCTAATAGAGGCTTAATGTATGGCATTAAGGTAAATAAAAGGTAAAGGTATCCCCTGTGCAAGCACCGAGTCATGTCTGACCCTTGGGGTGACGCCCTCTAGCGTTTTCATGGCAGACTCAATACGGGGTGGTTTGCCAGTGCCTTCCCCAGTCATTACCGGTAAATATCACCTAGTAAATAACATCCCATTGAACCTCTGTTAAAGGGACATGACATTTTTTCTCCAGGCAGTTAGCAACCTCACTTGGGCATGGGAAACTACCACAAGTTTTTGTTCTTAATTCTGTGCTTAAAATAAGAGCAGGATAAATTAACTTTTCATTTACAAGGCAAGAAATGGTACAGTCGATGTTCTGGTTCTATATTGATGAATGTCCTGACCTGCTTCAAAGATGAATTCTCTGGGGGAAGAAACTAACATTGGCCAATGATAAATATCTCTTGCTTTAAAAAATTGTTCTTTTTGTAGCTGTAGAAGAACATAAGATCGAGGAGAGCCATTTGGAGAATGCACAAAAGTGGTAAGCATTCTACTTTCATTTAGATAATGTATTATATTTGCTTATTAAAGATCTTTTTCTTCAGCATTGGGATGTCAAAAATCATGTGATAGAATTTCAAATACATGTGCTTTTGAGATTTTGACATGAATATATTTGACTCTGTAGGACAAGCCATGTAATGGAGGCTCATTTAGTTGCTCAATTGTTAGATTTATTATAGTTCTTTAGACAACAGGCAAGGGGTTGCCTTTGGGTAAGGGTGGCATACAAATCTGAAAAATAAATAAAAATAAAAATTAGATATAAGTAAATGCTTCACATACCGGGGGGGGGGGGAAGAGAATGTGCTAATAGAAAACCACTATATTAGCTGGAAGACTAGGTGAAAATCATTTTCACAGACATCTTGTTTTGAGCGTTCAGGTTTGTTTTTTTCTTTTTTTACATGACAGCATGTTCTGCCAAAAAATTGTCCACTATCAGTCTGAAGCTTTTTTATCCATTAACAGTTTTACACATAATGAGCTGCTTTTTAGACTGATGAACATCAATGTTATTTTTTGTAGTTTTGTTTCTGTTTAAGTCATAAGTTTAGGCCTATGTCAAAATGTCAGACTGGTATGTCTGGGGAGCAGAAAGTTTCAGAATAATTGTTCCAAGTCAAATAACACTGGCTGGGATAAAAAGAAGTTAGTAGCAGTCACAAAGGTGCCAAAGTTACATTCATAAAACCAGAACATAGTCTACCTTTCTTTTGGACTATCCAAATTACACGAGAACAGTTTGTGAGCTTTCAAGTTCACCAGAACTCTTCATCAGGCTAAATATTACATTTTTAAAAAATCTGAAAAGGGAAAGAAAAGTGCTGGTTAAGTCTGCAGCCTCCATGGCTTTTATATGTAAGGCAGTTGCCAATGACATTCAGCATGTCATTGGAAGTCCATGCACATTTTATATGTTACTACCAGCTAAGCCCACTTTAAAAGTGGGCTGGGAGGTGGCAAGAGGCCACCTCGCTGACAGTTCTTACTACGGGAGGCTGGGAGATGGTGACAGCACCTTCCACAAGCCACCAGGTCTCGCTGCAGGAGGTTGGGAGCGGGTGCCCACAGTAGCAACTCAACACACTTGGCCCCACAGGGATGCCAGGCAGATGGACAGGTGCCAGCCCACTGTGGAGGGTTACCACATTCCTTGCCCCACATGAAGGCAGGGAGGCCAGGCAGAGAGGCAAGTGGCCACCACAAAGACTGGCAGCATTACTCAGCCTGCACAGAGGCAAGGAAGCCATCCAGAAAAGTGGGTGGCTATGCCAGAGGCCACCAGGACTTGTGGCCCTGAGGAAGCTGGGAGGAGCCTCTGACTGGCCCTCAGTGGGGGACAAAGCCCTGATGGTGCACCAGCTCCTATGAGTGGCCCTCCTCCCGAGCGCCAATCAGATGGCTGGCATGGTGTCAGAAGTACGCATCACGTTTTATTAATATGACTAGCTTCAAAGCCCGTTCCTAAGAATGGTTTGGCAAGGCCAGAGTTGCCTGGGGCAGCAGGATCACTGGGTGGGGCATTCCTCCCCCCTCTCCCCATCCCAAGACCACAGCTGGCGGGTTCTGGGCCAAGCACTCTGCCTGGGAGCCCCAAACCCCAGGGGGATGCTGCTCTCCCAGGCAGGAAACTCACAGGCAGGCACAGCTCTCACTGGGCAGGGACTCTGAGCCTTGGAGGGATGTGCAAGGAGGAGGTGGTGTCAGAGGTGGGAACCAAAATGGATGGACAGGCAATCCAGTTGGAGGAGGGGGCATGCAGGGGCAGAACAGACGCCCTGAGAGGCAGTTAAGCCATGAGACCAACTCCTCCCACTAGCCCTTACCAGAAATATATAGTGGTACAGATGCTTAAAGGGCTGATTGGTCTATACTTGGGCCAATGTGGCAGTATCGTAGCCAATTAGGCTAATTCGAGGCGCGATTATTGCTCATTGAAAACTTTTCCCTATACTTGGAGGAGTCATTTCTACTGCCATTCTTGTAGAATGGAACCACAACTGTCTTCCCCCAATCCATAGGAATGTGGCCAATTGTGTCAATATATGTAAGGGGGCCCACCATTTCACACTTTATTTAAGGTATTCAGGGAGGATCCCATCAATTCTGTGAGTTTTCCCTTTTTTAAGCCACCCAATATGGGCTTTGACATCCATAACTGTAACTGGGGGGCCAAGGAGGCAAGTCAGCAAGCTCAAAAGAAACTGATTGGGGGGGATGATCGCTATAAATGTCCTCACATAGTACACTAGAACAGGGGTAGTCAATCTGTGGTCCTCCAGATGTCCATGGACTACAATTCCCATGAGCCCCTGCCAGCAAACACTGGCAGGGGCTCATGGGAATTGTAGTCCATGGACATCTGGAGGACCACAGGTTGACTACCCCTGCACTAGAACATAACATCATTTGGGGCTTCCAAACAATGATTTAGATCTGAAGACCTGCAAATGAAATAGAGTTGTTGATAACTAGAATTGTCCCTTTCCTCTGAAGTCCCTAATTGAACAGCTGCTTCTAAAGGTCTATGGCAGCCTTTCTAAACTTGTTTACTGTTGAGAAACCCCTGAAACAGTCTTCTGGCTTTGAAAAACCCTAGAAGTGCTACGATTGTGCAGAATATAATTGGAAAACATAGCCTTGTACTTGCCCAACCAGGGCCCCTCCATAAACTCCCACCCATTTAAGAAACCCTTCCAAGGCCATCAAGAAACCTCAAGGTTTCTTGAAAGTTTCCTCAGGGTTTAGAAAGTCTGGTCTATGGAGTGTCAGGAACAACATGGAATACAGTTTGGTTAAGGGTCAAGGGAAACATTTTGATTTATATACAAGGATGTATAAATGAGGTTCTCAACCCCAGGAACAGCTTGTCATGAGAAGGAAAGCATTGGGAAGGGGCAGCTCGTAAAAGTCTAATCTGAAAATTGTATTGTCTTCTAAGTTACCTGGGATCTAAGACATTGAAAAGTAATAGAAATGAGTAAAATTCTGCTAAACAGTTGTCTTAAAACCAGAATCATTTTTTAAAATCGTTTCCCTCACCCCACTTCTGTGTTCATATTTTGTCTTACATTACCCAACCATCAAAATATCACCTTTATTTTCCTGCAGAAAAGTTTTGAAAGTTTTGTTACATTTGTTGTATATTGCTCATATAGTTTCCAGGGTTAAAGCTGATTTATGTTAATTACCAACCTAGGCTACCAGGTCAGAAATCTGCCCTGGGGGAAACTGAATTTCCCCAGTGGGTTTATGTGCTGACAGTCTTTCTCCCGTACACTGTAGCTTTGAAGAAATGTTGAGATATTTTGGGATAAAGCCGAAGTCTGGTGAGAAGGAGATCGCACCAAACTACGTTTTCACAGTGTGGTATGAGTTCTGCAGTGACTTCAAGACCATTTGGAAACGAGAGAGTAAAAACATTTCCAAAGAAAGGTAAGGTTCTAATAAAGTCATTAATACTATTTTAGATGTCTGGGAAACTGTTCCTTTTCAAACTCAACAAATTATACTCCCATATTTCACAGGCGTCATTGTTTTCTTTCAGATCAAATGGACATCAAGGAAAGATTATTCCCTCAGGGTACCTAGGAAAATTCACCAAAGAGATGCTGTCCCCACAAAAAGATAAACACATATAATCTGATAAATTACACTTTCTTAACCCCTTCCAATTACTAGCTAGTAAAATGAAAGGGGAGCTGTGCTAATTTGTAACAGATTGTTTCTCTTTGCATTTTCATGTTGGGCTACCCTAAATGAGGCGATATTGCTCTTGCAGACAGCACAGACAAATAAAAGTAATGCTTTTTCCAGTTAATATACTACACTTGCATCAAAGGGAAGCCCATGAGATTTGGGCCACACTTAGCACAGTGTTGAAGTCCCATACTGAATTTACAATGCTACTTCTTGGTAACCTGCTGTGGACATCAAACTCAGTGCCGCTGCATCTCCCACCGTCTCCTGATTTTATTAGGTTTAGCTAAAGGCTTTCTTTTCTCTCTTTTTTTAAAGAAAGCCTTCAACTCTAAACTTCATACTTTTTTCAAAAGAAAAGTTAGGCTCTATGTAATAAACAGACAAATTTTACAGTGTACACATGTCATAGTTTGGTGACTGCTCTCTCCTGTAAAAGCACTAAGTGAATTACACTGTAGGTGTTTCCAGCCCTGCTCTATTGCTGTATTTCATTTCAGTTTTGTCTCCTGCTCTGCAGTACTAAATGCACATTTCCTGTGCCTATATGTGTCTTCCTTTTGGAATTAGTTTATTTTTGTGCCTTAATAAATATTAATATGAACCCCTGCTCTCATGCTCTCTGATAAAAATGCTGCCATTTATAATTTATGATAGAATTATAAAACTGTTTCCCTGAAAATGAGTTTCTGCTAAAAACAAAATTGAGCAAGGTTTTTAGGTAAATGGAAGCACAGGTAAAAAACTTCAAATTCACTATTAAAATTGATCATAAGGTAAAGGTCTCCCATGTGCAAGCACCAGGTCATGTCTGACCCTTAGGGTGACGCCCTCCAGCATTTTCATGGCAGACTCAATACAGGGTAGTTTGCCAGTGCCTCCCCCAGTCATTACCGTTTACCCCCCAGCAAGCTGGGTACTCATTTTACCGACCTCTGAAGGATGGAAGGCTGAGTCAACCTTGAGCCAGCTGCTGGGATTGAACTCCCAGCCTCATGGTCAGAGCTTTCAGACTGCATGTTGCTGCCTTACCACTCTGCACCACAAGAGGCTACAAAATTGATTATAGTAAAATACTAAGAAAGCTGTGGTAATGATGTGTTGGCAGAGTTTAAATAAGTGAGAGAGAAGCACAGCACCAAGCTACTTAAAATAATAAAATTGTTTTATTGTGATGAGGAACAACTTTGTGTGGAAAGAAAAGAGAAGAGAGACCTAACAGTCTAGCTGTTTATTCAGTCTATTCAAGAAGCAAGCAGGGAGGAAGTGTGCTCAAAGGAACAGGAATCCAGTCATGACACTGGAGGATGTTATTTGAAAAACATCAGAAAGGTCCAAAGCTATGCTAAATGCACATCTCCACCAATGTCCCCTGCAGGACATGCTTCATATGTTTCAGAATCATGAACACTACAGATCTCGCAACACCTCTTCTCAAATCCTAGCATGCAAAGTCCTTCAGGTTCATTTTCTTCAATAGAATCTCAAATTTTCACATGCAAGTGGTTTCATAAGTTGCAACTATGTCTCCAGTGGGGCAATACTCCAATCCAATAAGCCCTTCCTTCTGCATATCCTTTAGAACAGCGGTCCCCAACCTTTATCTGGTTGGGGACTGCCTCCTGGGGTGGGGGAGAGCCAGCAGCCCGGCTGCCGCAGTTGCTCAAAAACGCACACGCGAGGAACTGCCGTGCATGCACGTTTTGGCCACCAGGTGGCGCTAACACGCATGCGCAGAGTTTGCCACGCGTGCGTGTTTTGGCCACCAGGGGGTGCAAACGCGCATGCGCGGCAGTTCCGCACGTGCGCATTAGCGTCGCTGGCGCGCCAGCTGCTGCGCCGGCTGCCGTGCCGGCCTCTTTCCCCACCTCTCGCTGCAGGGGGGGGAGGCAGGCGCGGCCGCTGGCGGCCTGGTACGATGGCCTTTGCAGCCCGGTACCTTTGCGGTCCGCGGAACGGGGGTTGGGGACCCCTGCTTTAGAAGGTAATGTATCTATATGCTTGGTTCACAAATTAAGTCTTTCCATCTGTGTAAACCTTCTACATCCCAGATTATTCTCAAAAAGTGGCACTGAGTTGGGTTCTTCAGTTCCAGGGTCCTGTATCAAATGTAATATCTACTTCAGCTGCTTGCATGCCTCCACGACCATACAAATTCTGCCTCTATGGAGGATATGGCTACAGTCTCTAGCTTTCTACTGGTCCAGCTTGACAGCAACATCTCCATACAAAAATAAATTTTCTGAGTCATTTTCTGTCCTTGATATCTCCTGCTCAGTTTGTATCCATGTATCATATCAGTTTTGCATTGTTGTTTGCTGGCAATTTGAGTTTTAAATGAGTAGTGCTTTGAAAATATCTGACAAGCCTTTCTACCGCATTCTGCCCAGTGCTTTTCACTTTCAAGCTTGCAAGAAAAGTACGGTTATTGAGACCATAATAGGCAGTGTAACGTTCTTGGCATTCTTATGTTTTACTCTTGGACACTATACATTTTTATACACTATAATTAATCCTGTTTTTATATTTTAAGTTTATTTGAACTCTGGAAAGGCACTGTAGAAGTATTTTAAATCGATAAATACACTGCTAGTTTAAATACATTGCTTTATCTAGTTTAATTAATGTCACATCAATTGCATTTGCTATTGAGGAAAGGTATATAATTACTTGCTGAATAAAAATCCTGCTCTTTCTCCAAAGAGACCAGGGAAATATGGTTCTGTTCTCCATTTTGCCTTTCTAGAATGTAGGTTGTACTCAGAATGACTGTCCCAGAGTCACCTAGTGAACTTGATGTCTAAATGAGGGTTATGGACCTGTACCTCCCATGTCCTAGTCTAGCAGTTTAGCCTTTATACCAACCTGGCCACTTGATGAATTTGGATGTATGTTGTTATCTAAATTCTACAGGCTCTTAGGTACAATAACAAAAGAATATTTTGTTCTATCACAACTGTGCCCCAGCTAATCTGATAATACAGTAGCATTGCGTACAGTTTTAATTCTTTTAAAGTTAAGCTAGCTCCTATTTTAAAAACAAATGGGCTATTAATAGTTAAGTATAAAATCTTTGTGCAGTTTGGAGTGATCTTTAGCTAACCATTTCCATTGATGTACATTTTACACTATTGATTATTCTTTGGTTTCTAAAGTGAGACACCTCTTAATAGTGCAGGAAAAGACAGTTGATAGTAGCTCCATCTAAGAAGCAGGTTTGTTTTGTCTGAAAACTACTTGACTTCTAATGTAAGAAAAGTGTAGAATCTAATTAGATTTTTATCAGACATTTTAGAAGAGGAAACACTTTAACTATGCTGCCCTACACTTAGCCTGCCATGAAAATATATTAGCTGACTGTGTAATATAGCTGATTCCCCAAAGACAAAAATTTACATACCATATAGGAAGGATTTACAAATATATAGCCATTATGTATGGATAAAAAACAGTGGTAATTTTTTGCCTTTCCTCCCAATAAAGAGTCCCCAAAGTGGCAAATGCAAACCATAACCCAATTAAGATTAAATTCCTGGATTACACATGTTACACAAATATAATAAAATATATGTTAAAAAAATCAGCAGAAATAGATTTTAAATAACCAATATTCTTCAGATTTGGAACGTCTGGTTTTTATAAAATGACTGTTTTGCTCAGTGGAATTTTCAATGAAATATCTTAAATTACATCTTACTTTCTTTAATACGTATAGGTATTATTTATACTACAGAGATGCGATGCTGTCTTAGGGTTGATTTATACTTTACACAAACAATTTAGGAGGTTATTTTTGTTGAGCATGGACATGTGAAGCAGCCATTGCTGAACTTAGGGTTTTTCTTAATCATCCATTTTCATTGGTTACTCAACTGTTAGGAAGGATCCAAGTGTCCCCTGAGGAAGTACTTGTGTTTGTAGGGGCATTGCGTTTTTCCATTCCTGAAAACGATGCAGTATTTTGATCCCTAAACATTTTAATTTTGCCACTGGTTTGTTTTATTGTCACAGACATCTGCTATATAGTGTCTATGATATCACTGATGAAAAGCAACTTGGGAAAGTCATTAGTTATGTTTTGTTGAGTTTATTTAATTTTCGTGTTCATTAGCCTGCTTACTCTGCTATGTAATATTTGAGACAGGAGCACTTCCATTGTCTTTAGGAAGAGAAGAATACTAGCTCAACATGATTTTGTCAACACGATTTCTCTTTTTTTTCAGTTGTAGTGTTTTCTCTGGCCACTCTCTCTAGATCTGGAGCCCAATTTATCAAGAATTTCTTTCTCTTAAAAGGGATAGTAGTCATCCAACTTCCCAAAGGAAAGATATCTTCCCACTCTTGAGCAAGACCACATAACTTTGCTATCTAACTTTGGAAGGGGCTTATGAGACACAAAATCGAGCATGATTTTGTATCAGCACTTTTAAAGATAACATACCATACTGCAAAATAAGGTTAGTATCCTCTGCATGTGCCACTAATTCAGAACACTATGATAAAATTCCATAATTAATTAAAGCAAAAACTTACATGTTTGATAAGAAATGTAAGTTGCAATCAAAAAATCAAAAACTATTGAAAACATGCATGTTCGTAACATAAGCTATTCTTGGTTCCAGCTTCCTTTTTTGTATATGTATAAGTCTGTTTTGAATACCCTACAAGGTCATCCAGACTTTTACTCTAATATATTATAAAATGCAGTTGGTACCCTGGGTCGCCAATCCATCTTGATGGAACTTAATATGGTGCCGAGAGTATATCATGCCAACAAGCATTTAATTGTGCTTGTTGATTTAAGGCCAAATCAATAGTTGCTGCTCCAGCCTGGAAGCGAGTCTGTGGCTAATAATCAGTCTCTAGGTATCGTATCGCTTCATGCCTTAATTCCTATTCTTTCCTCCCTCAATGTCGAGAAGGAAAAGAGGCCATGGGGTTAAGTAAGCAGTGTTTTTTCCCCCTAACCTTGTGGCACAGCTATATGTGTTTCTTTAAAGGTGAAAATTATTCTCCTACTTGGTATAATACTGTTTTAACACCTCCATTGAATTTGAATCTTTTTTTCATTCTCCATTTGAATCTTTAAGAAACAGAAGAAATTAACTATCATTATAAATTTTAATAACCCACATTTTGTTTCCAAATTTGCCTGTGGTTCCTTTATTTAGTTTGAATATTTCAATTTGCATCATTAACTGAGCAATCCAGAGCAGGTCTGCCCAGAATTCTACTTAGGTCTCTTCAATGGTGCTTACTCCCAGAAAAGAGTTCTTGGGCAACAAACTGAATTAACTGGAAAGTATCAATACTCTTTTCTCTTTGCAGGTACTAACATGGTTTATTCTTTTTTAAAACTATAGGTTTTATTGTTGCTTTCACAATTCTGAGTTTTTCCACACTGTGTGGTAATTCTTTGCAGTTTAAAAGCTTAACAGCATTGCTGACACCAGCAACCTTTCTTCTCTATTCTTTAGTGAGTTTTGACCTTCTTTGCACGATGATGAGTGATCCTCATTTTTCTTTGGAAAATATTCCCCTTACATATGGTCAGATTTCATGGTTTAAGGAAGCTGCATTCCTCAAGCCTCTGCCCTCTTCCTCTCTACCTGAAGTTTCAAAAATTATTAATAGGTAGTGTCTTGACTATAGAGTAGGCACCAGCTGTGTCACTTATAGACTAATGGAACTCAAGAGGATTAAGCTGTTCTCTTAAAAATTGAATATAAATAAAGATGCATATAACTTATAAGGAGGGAGTGGTCTTCTGTTGACTGCACAGGCCAGCAAAATGTCAAATTTCACAAGAGTAGCAAATGACAGTGAAGCATTGTCAAGGCACTGGCTATAATACCAAGTAGCATAGGTGAAATGTATAAATTACAGTGTAAGGTATTCATAAAGTGTAAGGTATTCATAGAGTTCCCAATGAAAGAAAAATTAGATTGAGTGGCTGCTATGAAGAAAGAATTTGTTTCAAATTCAGCTTAAATTTACCTCTCGAAAGTACTGCTGGAAAAAGCCCCCAAGACTCATCTAAAGGGGGCCATTGCCACTGCAGGGGAGGAATGCCAACAGGGACCTGGCTGGTAGGAGAGAACTCCCAGCCCTGGCATTCTGGGGCAGTGTGTCTGTGTTGGCATGGCAACAGGGTGTGTGGCTGAGCTAGGCATCAGTTAAACGGATGGCCTGACATTGCTCGGCCTCTTTTTCCCCATCAGGGCACCCAAAGATGCATCGCTCGGTGGGAGGAGCCGTTTTTCTGGCCCAACCGCCTTGTGATGTCAGGAAAGCCCAGCAGTTTTGTTTTATTTTACTTTGTGAGGGGAAAGGGATGCTAGACACGCTGTGGAGGCATTGTTTGTTTTAAAAACAAACAAACAACTAAGCCTCTCACAGGCCATTTTGGCAGGAGAGAGAGAGAGAGAGAGAGGAACAAGCGACCATGGCGCCAAAAAGGATGCCAGTGGGGGAAAAGTGATGGGTCAGGGCAGGCTGTGGCAGTGAAGCCCCAACTGCCCGTGAATTGTGCTGCGCTGGTGGCGGCTGCTGGTTCCAGGGCCTTGGGAGCATGGGATGGGATAGGCACATTTAATGATGCAGCGGCAGCAGATTCCTCTGCGATTCATGGGATGCTGGGGGCATTAAGATGCGTGGCAGTGGGATCTTCCACCTTGATAGAGGAAGGGGTGTCTAGGTGGGGGAGATGAGGCTTCTACCCCCCTCACACCCCCTGCAGGTTCCAACAATTATGCAGGGGGGTGGTTTTACTCTGCAACCTTTGGAGGTGTGGTGGATCCTGGCTACAGTTCTACAATTGGGGCAGGACTGGGGCAGATTTTTGCAGGCTCATCTTGGTGGCTGGAATCATCCGGACCACCAGCCATGGGAGAAGGGGTTTTTCCAAGAGGGTTGCACAACCAAGCCTATCAGGGGTGGTTTTCAGGTTCACATGTGTTCAGCCACCGTGGAAATGGCAGTTCTTCATCTTTCTCATCTGTGGCTCTGTGGGGTCAAGGATACCACAACCCACTATGTGGCAAGGGGCCCATCAGGCTTTGTCTGCAGGGCCTGAGAGCCAATGTTTGGCTAACTATCAAGCTTAGGGTTATGCTGTGTGACTGCAGGCATGGAGCTGCACAGCTGCAGGTATCACCCTGGTCATATGGCCAGGAGGTAATGCCCAGGCACAGCTGGTAGCAATCTGGCCGTACAATGACTAGGTGGTACGTAAGTTGTGGAAGCAGACGGTGTTGGCCGTCTCTGCATCTAGGTACGCAGACTGTACATGTGGGCATTCCTCCTACGGAAACTGCTATAGCAGCACAACAGGGACAGGCAAGTGCAGGTGTGGTTAGTGCTCCTAGCTCCTCCAGGAATATTCATCAGGGAGGAACAGAGCAACAAAGGATGACTGGGCATAAGTGTAAAGAGAAGCAAGGAGAATAGTGATTCAGGGTCCAGCAAGCTGCCAGTACCTTCGGCTGAGTCATCCTCATCTGGGATCAAAACCCAGATGAGAAAACACAGAAAAGAGTGTTCTTAAAGGTCTTACAAAAGACGACTGAGATTTGTACTTTCGAAACTGCCTCTGGTAATCTGCTCTATAGTATAGAGGGAGTATCTTAAAATCCTGGGATGGAGAGAAACACCACACATGGATAGAGACAAAAAGGAGAAAATAATGCAAGGGATTGATGTACGATGGATGCCTTATACTCTAAATGGTTAATGGTTTACCTTTGACTTCTGACACTTAGCAATTCTGAATGTTTTATGGACATAACTGCATTGAGTTAGGGATGCTCAAACAACTGCCAGTTCATCTCACTGCCAGATAATCCATAGGCTGTTTGCCTGTTCTGAACATCTTTATGTGTATTCACAGGAACTGGCTACTTGCAGCCATCAAAAGCCAAAGCCAAGCTGATGAGGGATCATATAGGAGGTGACTTCTGATCTTCTGTACCCAGTAGGGGACAGGTATCCTGCTATCATAGGAGACCTCTAGGCATTGTCTCCACATTCCCCATTAAGAAGAGAAATCTCTTCTTCCTACCCCAAGCTTGGGCTATAGAGAAAACAAGATAAATATGCTCTTTCTCCTTATCTGTTGCCCTGGCAGGCCACACAACTAATTATGCCCTCGGCCAGGAAGCTGAGACCAAATTGTTAGACAAGTTCAGAGTCCAAAGTCAACACCAAAGGGAGTTCCAAAGCTGTACTGTAGTTGAGTAACCAAGAAGCAAAGTTAAAAGCTGAGCTGGAGTCAGGAACCAGGGATGAAGTCAAGAGTCAAGCCAAAATCAGGAATCAGGATCAAATGTCCATATACAATCTTTAAACTATTATATCTTCATTCTGTTTTACACCCAATTTCCTTCCTGTGTTTTCTTTACTCCAGCTCTCCTAATTTCTAAAGCATAGTTTATTATTTGATCAAAAAGGATAAATGCAGTATGTTTTTTCCACTATACAATTAATTATTTCCATCCACAAAAACACCTATGAGAGGTGTATTCTGTTGGTGCAAGGTGCATTTTATCAAACAAGAGATTCTAGTATCAGTGGAAATCACCTTTGTGCGACCCTTCATTTAGCACAATTGTCATTTTCCAGGGCTATTTAGAATTTTAGAAGGCCATTTTTCATTTTGTTATCTACTTATTTTGAGTAATATATATACGACATTTCCACACGAGAAATCTGCCCCTGGACAGCCTTTAGATGTTGGTGGCTTTTAGAGCCTCCTCCACATGTATCCCGAGGCTGTCAAGGGGCTGGGTCGAGTTTGGGAAATTTTTAATTCGCAATGAGGGAAGAAGAAGAAGAAGAAGAAGAAGAGTTGGTTCTTATATGCCACTTTTTCCCTACCCGAAGGAGGCTCAAAGCGGCTTACAGTCGCCTTCCCATTTCTCTCCCCACAACAGACACCCTGTGTGGTGGGTGAGGCTGAGAGAGCCCTGATATCACTGCTCGGTCAGAACAGTTTTATCAGTGCCATGGCGAGCCCAAGGTCACCCAGCTGGTTGCATGTGGGGGAGTGCAGAATTGAACCCGGCATGCCAGATTAGAAGTCCGCACTCCTAACCACTACACCAAACTGGAAATCACCAAAACTGGATTTACCATCCTCAGTCGTACATCCCATCAATGAGCAACCAGTGAGCAATCAAGAGCAAGCCTGTATGGAGGAGAAAAGGTGTGGTAGTCTCTGCAGCATTGTCCCACCCTCGCAACTGCCCTCCCCCTCTCCTTTTCCTGCTCTAAGTAATTTTTTTAATGGTGTGGCCCACATAGCAGCACAACTGTAAACCTACATTATCAAAGGTTTTAAAAAGTCTTTTGCAAAGTGTCCATGGTCATTTTGGGATCAGGCAGGCAAAACATGGTCCCTTTTCTGTTTTCTGGAGGTGGGGAATGAGCTGGGAAATAGGGGGGACAGGTGGTTGAGCAGCCTTCTACTTATCATACAGGAGTCTGAGCACTTAGTTTTTAAGACAACCATTACCACAAAATGTCTCTTTGGACTCCAGGGACCATGTCCAGCCTTCTCACAACTTGGGCAGGCAAAAACAGCCCTGTTTCTGTTTTCTGGAAGTGGGAAATGAGCTGGGAAAGAAGGGAGGCAGGTGATCAAGCATCCTTCTCCCGATCATACAGGGGTCTGAGCACTACATTTTTAAGCCAACCATTAACACAAAATGACTTTTTGGGCTCCAGGGACCATATTCAGCATCTCAGAAATCCACTCAGACAAAAATAAAGTCCAAAAACGTGAATCCCATAGGGGGTGGGTGCTGTATTGTTCTGGTATTCCTCCATAAAAACTCAGCAGTGTTAATTTTTATTAAAAATACATGTGTTGTGGCATTACTATATAGCAACATGAAAGTGTCTTTTTAAAAATAATAATTTCGGAGCTGGAGAGGAGAAAGTTTAAGTCAATGAGAGAACTGCTGTGCTGTGATTGGTGGTTTGCTATGATTGACAAGCAAAGAACTGGAGGGAGAAGTTGGTTTTGCCTTCACTTGCAGCCTCCTTAGGAGGCAAAAAGCCGTGATGGGGCGGAGGGAAAACACAGGAGGGGTATCCCATGAGGGGAGCTGCAAACACGAGGTTTACCATCCCGCATTTGCAAGCAGGAAGCGACTCTCATTTTACCCCTCCATGCGGAAATGGTCATAGTATCTCTTTACATTGGTATCCAAAAATCAGTGTTGTCTTTAACTATTTAATAATCTGTTAATAATTTTACAATAAATATCTCTAATTTTAGTTGTTTTTTTTAATTTGAATATTACTTGGGAGAACTATCAATTTTTTAAAATGGAAGATACTAGATAAGTGTACATTTTTCATAAGAACTATAGTAATTAAAATTCATATAAATTACATTGTTTATTATTCTTAATGGAATGCATGATTGTTCTGATGAGATATAGGCTGTATCATGACTTTGAGTGACTAAATTCATCAACATATTTTAAGAATTAAGAATTTTCTGATAAAACAAATACTTCAAAGATGTTTTAAATTCTTTATAATAAGAGCACATTTGGAGCTTGTACTTGAGAATGAAGAGAAAAATCTGACTAACATTAGTCATATACCCTAAGTTAAGTCTTTGAGATTTCATCTCTGAATATTTATGATAGTGTATTTTTATATTTCTTATCAGCATACTACATAAGAATGGTTTGAAACAGGGCCACAAGAAAGTAATATAACTCTTTCCTTAAACAAGAATAATGAAGTTGTAGACATTTAACAGCTGTCCAAAAGTAACATCAAACATCCAAACTTTAAACAGGAAAATGTAGTTTCTAAAAAGAAATCTCTGGACATCAATGCTGCATAGAGCCAATAAACCATCACTGCCATCTTACTGAATTGCTAGAATGCAAGGATCTGTTAGTCAAATAAATTATCTGACTACCAACCTCCCATTTAGGAGGATAGATTGGCATATCTGCCTATTCCCTGGAGAGCCAGTGTGGTGTGGTGGTTCAGCCTGGTGGGAAATAATATTGAGAAGAGGGTGGGAGTCAATCCAGTAGATCTAACAAATGATCTTGATGTTGGAAATCTCAATATTGGAGAATCAGATAACATAAAACAAACCACAGTGTTGTTGATTACAACTGATGGAGCATTGACATAGCATAGGATATGGATCCAGGCATTGGGCAACCCATCTGTTAGTGAATGGAACTTTTCTCCAATTCATGTGCTGGAGGAGGAGCAGTGCCACCCATGCTGTTTTGTGCTGCGTGCTTAGCCCACACAACTATAGCAGTGTGCAGGCTGGCTGCTCTATAGCTTATATTGTTTCTCTTGAGTGGCATGCCTAGGAAGCAGGATGATGTCAGTAGAGAGCTAGATAAAAGGTCACCAGATCTATCGTAGCAGTGGCCCTCCATCTCTCAAGACTTCACAGCCTTAACCTGTGAAGACATAAGGACAAAAAATGTCTTAAACCAAGGGGGCTGGTGCTCAACTGATGAAGAAAGTCCACATGCCAAAAAACAAAATGGCCACCACCTGAACTATGAATTTAGGATAGCGCTGGGCCCTAATTTCAGCTCTAGGGAAAGAGGACTGAGACAAAATAGGTGAAGAAAACAAATGACCTCTGACTTGACCCGCAAGTAAGAGCAACACCAAGGCACAATTCCACCTCTGGAGGGGGAGCAGAAAGGCTTCAACTCCATGATTGAAGCCCAGGGAGTGATTTCAGCTGGGATGGGGGTTAAGGTGTATGCTGGTAAAAGGGCAAGCCAGGAAACACACAGCAGCAGCAGTTGCAAAGACCACCTCCCAAATACCACCATTTCCTTTTATTTATATTCTCTTTGTGTCTTCCCTCTCTGTTTCTTCCTTCAGTTGGTCTTCATTTTTCAATGTCTGACGCTCAGTTGACCCAAGGGCCCAACCAGTTAGGCTTAATAAAGGTGAAAAGTGAACCAGATTGAAGACTTTGTTTCTCTGGTCTGTCTCAGCCCTGCTTCTCTAACAATTGGCTAGCCTGAAGAGCATGCCACCAGGCACCCCTGCATATGATATTTAATCATCCTTTCCCCTTGCCTGTTCCCTTGCTCAGCAGCCAAAAAGTAGCCCTGGGTGTGTCCAGGCCCATAATTTGTTGTTATTCTAGTATTGAAAGTACATATTCTGATAGAAACAGCTGCTGCTATGGTAATATAAGTCATGGAAGAGCCCTCTTCAGGTCTAAAAGTTCTGGGGTGTGCAGGCAGCAAGCTAGGAATAAGTATTTCCAAGAACAGTATTCTGCTTCATCTAGTGCTAAAGAATCTGAGCACAGATTACTGTTGCTGTCATGGGACAATGATTTCAAACATATACTTTTCTATAGAACAAAACAACTATTCTATAGTGTAATGTATGAGTTTTGGTGGATAGAAATAGTGTCTGCACAGTAAAGGGCAGGATGGGTGAAATTCAATTTGTAAACTATCCCAATATTGCCATCAAAGAAGTCAGACATTTAAATTGCCCTTCTGTGCTTTCCACATATGCATACCAACATCTGTAGAGACAACCATCCTTTCTCTGATAATATGATACAAAGTGTTCAGAATTTTAGCAGGAAAGTATGAGTACCAAACCTGGGAATCTCTGCTTATAATTTCAAAACATTGGGATGGTGTGTTTCCATCTGGTATTCATGTGACACTTATCCCCAGTTCACCATATATCACTTCAAAGCCAGTGAAGTATACTGGTTAGAATGTTGAATTAGGATTTGGGAGACCCAGGATGAAATATCCAGTCTGTCATGAAATTTACTGGATATTCTAAGACCAGTCATTTTTTTCCTCTCATCTAATGTAGCTCAGAAGATTGTTGTGAGGATAAAATGGAGATGAGGGTATGCCACTGTGATGTCCTAGGCCATATGCTTTCATCTGTAGAAAGCAGTGCCAAAATCATCTGAAAATCTGTTTAACATGGCCTTGAAAATCATTGTATCACCTAGAAATGTTCACTGGATGAACACTTACAAACACAGTGTTTCTCAAGAGCTACTTTCATATGCCAAGAAGATGCCATTTCTTAGATTCTAAGCAGACATGTTGTATTTGTGTTTTGTTTCAGACTCAAAGTTGCCCAGCAATCTGTGAGCAAGTTAACTGCAGAAAAGAAGGTGGAAACAAAGAAAATCAATCCCACTGCCAGTCTGGTATGACAGATTCATTCGTTTGTTTGTTTGTTTGTTTATTATTCATTTATTGCATTTATTGCACTAATATACCACCCTCCCATAAGGCTCAGGACAGTTTACATGGAATGAAAACAAGAATAGTACATCAAACTTAGTGATTATATCGAATGAAAGGCAATAATAATAATATAACAATAGAGAAAATAAAATTTTAACAAAGTAAACTGTCTAACAGATCCATGGTTAGTCAGGTCAGTCATACAGGTTCAAGGGAGGGAGGTTCGGGGGCGCAGTAGATGCTGTTAGCTTTGATCAACCTCAACCAAATGCCTGGCAGTGGAGCTCCTTTTTCAGGCCCAAAGAAAGAGCACTAAAAGAATGCTTTTTAGTTGAATTCAGGTGTAGTAGTTAACAGCGGCGGCTTCTAACCTGGCGAGCCTCCACATGCAGCCAGCTGGGTGACCTTGGGCTCGTCACAGCCTTGATAGTGCTGTTCTGACTGAGCAGTGATATCAGGGCTCTCTCATCCTCACCTACCTCACAGCGTGTTTGTTGCAGGGAGAGGAATTGAAGGCAATTGTAAGCCACTTTGAGACTCCTTCGGGTATTGAAAACCAGGGTATAAAAAACACCTCTTCATATATTTCTTCTAATCTCAGAGCATTTATCTTAAACTCTTTCTTTTTTTTTTTACAAGTGGAATAATTTTGACTAAGATTCACAAAAAGGGGGGGGGGAGGCTTTGCAGTCCTTTGCTGGGAAAAAGACCATGCCTGAAAACAATCCCCAAATGTTGCCTCAGTTTTGTCACTTTTCTCTGACTCATCAGTGCCTGTGTACCTAATCCACAAAATATTTTTACAGTCTTATGTTTCCAAGGAACCCCTTTTATTTTACATTTCTGAAACAGGAAGAAGAAGACTGAAAACCTAGCTAATAGAGGATCTTTTTATGTTCTTGCCATTCTGTTGTTGCTTTTTTGGCCTTACCGTTCTGTTTATTTATGCATGAGTCTCCCTTGTTGCATTTGCTGCAGTCTAGGCTAGCATCTTGTCATGTGTGTGAAGACAAATGGAAAATTCTTACACTTCATTTGTAAGCAGCAAATACCCAAATTAGATGGATTCAATTTAGCAGCAGTATGCATAAAAGCAACTCTTAAATTAGAAAGTATTAATAGATATAGTATGGTATAGTATAAAGAGACAGAATTAGGGCAGTTTGTCATGGGTCAGTTGGTAAGAAAAAACTGTGGACAATTTTAATTTTTGCCAATCTTGGCTGCAGACCAGTAATTTCAGAGGACATTAAGTTCTTCACACAAACATAGTCTTCTCTACTGTTACCATGGGTACTTTCAACTTAATAATATACATACACTTAATATACATTCCTACTTGGAAGGAAGAGAATAAGAAATCCTTGCACAAAGTGAACTTCAGATCACATATATAATTTTTCTACTTCTGTTGCTATATGTATTCCCGCCCCTCCACACACAAAACTTTCTTGGATATTGAATTTACATGACGGGTTTTTTTAATCACAATTTTGCCTAATATTAATATGAAAATTATTCTAGAGCACAGTAGAGGCATTTTCAGGAGTCTATGTAAAGGAGTGAACTAGTACCAGTGGTAATGAAGGTCAAAGTCCCAGAATTCAATAAAACATTTCCTGAGATTCTATTTAAATTGGAATAGCTTTCACGGTGTGGTATGCCAGGAGTTAAATTTCTGAAGGGAAAAAATGCCTTCTGTCTACTCTGGTTTCGGACAGCTCCATTCTTCATCTGCTAGACCACATACTCTTTGCAATTTGAGAACAGATGGAAAGTTAAAGAAAAGAATGATAATAAAGTTCTTTTTTTCTTAAACAACAGAAAGAACGACTACGTCAGAAAGAGGCCAGTGTGACCACCAACTGAAAGAAGACACATGAAAATAATGACAGTGTGACTTAATACCTAGCATGATGCTTCAGTCTGCCCATCTCCCCAGGGACCACCTTATTTTAGATGTTACGGAGTTCTTCTTTGCTCTTCTTTTCCTCAGACAATCCACAAAAGACTTCTCAATCCCTTGGTTTATACAGAAGTGGGGACATGAAGAAGTTTGTTTACATGCAAATTATGAAGTTTTATATAACACTTCCCTTATGTGGCTTTACATGCAGCTCTTTTCATGGAAGTTATTGAAGTACTCTATGCAAAATGTGCAAAGTTGTAGAAGGGAGTCAAATTTAGCAATTTATGTAATAAACTTAAGCAGCTTTGTGTCAGGAACAACAGGGATGTGGACTAATTCTTGCACCTTAAGTTTGTAGGCTGCGCCATTTATTGAGTGCAATGTCTGTTTAAAATGATTTTGATAGTATCCAAAAGATGAATTTTACCTTCTCTAAAAATGGTGGAAAGTTATGTGCATCAGATGTATTCTCTATTTTATTACAAATATTTTTATAGGAACTTCCATCTATGCCATAGAAGTAGAAATACTGTTTTGCACATGTGGAGAGATAAAAACTCTCACAACCTCTGATCCTGTTAAGTTATAGATAAGATGTAAGTTTTGTATTAAGTAATGGTTTATGTTTCATTCCTTCTGTCCTCTTCCTGTTGTCTAAAGACAGAAGGAAGACTTTCCATGTCAATATGAAGTCAAATTAATGGTATTCAAGAATGTTTTATTTATAATCAGCCTTCTGGCAGAGAACATACATCTTTATAAGGTTATATATTTATCATTAACCATTGTCAAAGCCTGTAAGTTTTCATAGTCAGTATTTGATTTTGAGTATGTTTTCATAACCTATATACACAAACATATGTAGATACATTACTCATATTGACTCCAGTATGTTGCCTTGGAATAGAGAGAGAGAGTGTTGGTCTCTTGTGGTATAGAATAAGTGCCATTTAGAATCTGGGAGATTTGGCTTGGTCTTTATCCTCCAGGATGTAGCTGGGAGAATATAATGTCTCACAAAATTCACACTCCTACAAATGGAGAGAGAACAATCCTTGAAATGAAGATGTGATCCAGTAGAATAGGATGATGACTGATGAAAGGGAATTAAGGCAAACGTTAGGTAACTATAGAAAGTGTTAAGTAGATGACCCAGGTTTCTGCATGTGAGTGGAGGCTCTAAACTTTTTACCCTATTTTCCTCCAAACAGTGCCTAATTCTGCATTGCTTCCAGGGCTCAACCACGTACAACCTGCTCTCTTTATCTTCTTCCCATAAATTGCTACCTCTGCTCTAGAATATCCCTTGTATGTTCAAGGGAATGATCTACTCATGGCAAGTGTCCATGCTCAGTAGATTCAGATCCATTGTTCACTGCTGAAAGTACAAAAAAGTGTCTCTGCACTGATTAGGGACAGGAGATGTAAGCTAAGCCTGCACTTGCACGGCAGCAGGGCTAATCCCTGCTGACACACGACATCACCATCAGCCCAGTTCCCTCCAAGCCCTGGCCTCTGATGCCCCACATTAGAGGAATGTGCTTAATGCAGGCGCCATCAGCACCAAGGCCAGGCCTGTACGTAACATGTCCCAGTAGGGACACAGAATGCCCCATTCAGTTTCATGCTATCATGTAGCCAAATGGGACATTTTTTTATCCCCATGAGTGAGGGAAAAAACTCCAGTGCACGCACAGCTCCAGGGCAGACCAAGTGTGCTAGGGGATTTAATCCCCCGTATGTACACAAGGAGCAGCAGGGCATGATGATGTGCTGCATGGAACTGCCAGCAGCCTAGTGTAGCCACCACCATTCATAACTGGTTTCTGGAGAGGGAAGGGCCCTTTTCCTCCCATACAACCCCTCTCCCATCTTTTCAATGATAACAGAGAGGCTGCTTGGTCACATTCTACTGTCTGCATAGGTCTTGTCACTGTCCTTGAAATCCGTCTGTAGTAAAGGTGATTTTCACTTTTCATAGAGTACATGAAGACCCCTGAAGTAAATATTATGTACATGATGGTCAGTTCCACCTTTTGTTGTATCTTCTCTCATAGATTTGGCCTTGCTGATACCCCGAGTTCCATGCAATTCGATTCTATACAGTTATGGCCTCTAAACTTGTTTCCTCATGTCTTACTTTATACAGAAATTAGTAATCCTGGGCAGAATTACAGTCTTACTAACTCTGTTTAGGACTGCATTGCTAGTCAACCAAACATTACTTGTCAGAATCAGGGCTCAAAGAACAGAGGTAATGTATAGAGTATAAAGTATAGAGTAATGTATAGAGTATAAAAATTAAACTGATAAAAGTATACAGGAAAATATTTTATCGTATAGGTAAAATTAGAATTCATAAAAAGCTAAAGCAAGGTTGCTGTAAGTTAACAAATATAACAGTTTTTAAATATTTTTCACTTATTGTCATAATTAATATATAATTACCTAGTTGAAATATTTAATATGTAGATTCTTATTTATCTTGGCCAAGAAGAATTAAATAAAAAGTTTCTAACAATGCCATCCTAAGCAGAATTACAGTCTTCCTAAATCCACTAAAGGAATGGGCTTAGAAAGGTGCATATCTGTTTAGGTATCCTATCATTCAACTACCCTCCTAAACAGAATGATTGTAGAAATTAAAACAGGGGGGGTCATCCCTCCAGTATGGAAACCTTGATTTTATAGTTTTCCATAATGAAGGAAAGCAAATTCTAAAAATGTACCCTGTTTTTCCTTTGCTTGATATACAGAACTAGGGAAAAGTGTAGCATCATTGTTTGAGAACTTGACAGTGCAATCTCAAACAGAACCCTTGAAATCAGTAGGCTTAACTCTGATTTAAGAACACTTTCCTGGAAGTAAAGCCTATTAAATACAATTGGACTTATTTCTGAGTAGATGGTTTTAGGATTGGTGCCCTGGGTGATATGCATCTTTTTGTGTGTTTGTTTTTAATCCATACACACACACAAACACAAAAACTAGTAGAAATGTGTAGTGGGAAATATATCCATATTTCCTAATTATATATTTTATGTAGTTCTCTGTTTAAACCATTTAGTAGCAGCTATACTATTATTATATCAGCTCATAAAGATGTGGGGCAAGTAACCTGTACTTTTACAAGAGATGTAATGAAATCTCTGTGCTTGGAAAATCTTTTTGGCAAAACACCATTCTGAAATACATGACCAATATTAATGGCGGTGTTACTGGCTGATCTTATTATGATATGCTATCAGTGAAAAGGTGATATCATTGACTATATTGTTTTGTAGGCCGCACAAGAATGGGCAAATGCACCAATACAAAATTCAGTGGCTTCATTTACACTAGTTTAATATATGCCTCATAGTTATTGAGTTGTATTTCGAGGGTATGCTATAGAATAGTGGTTCTTAACCTTCCTAATGCAGCGACCATTTAATACAGTTCCTCATGTTGTGGTGACCCCAACCATAAAATTATGCAAGTGTTCTTTCACAGAAATTAAACTGAAACTGACCAATGGCATGAAGATCCTTTGTTCATGATTGTATATACATTGTTTTTTCCCCGGGGTTTCTCAGTTCAGTTCTGCCTCTTGCCAATCTCGCTCTTTTCTGCTGCTCCAGACAGAGGAATGCTCTATCTTGATCTACCCTGCAAGGCTGTTGTGTTGATGGTGCCTTCCAGCCAAGCTGCTTGCCCTGCTGCGACCCCTGTGAATGTGTCATTTGACCCCCAAAAGGGTCCCGACCCCCAGGTTGAGAACCACTGCTATAGAAAGAAGAAATAGATTAGAAGGGATACAAAGTGTCTGTCGACAGAGAATGAGGTGGCTGGATTGAGTCACTGAAGCAGTTGGTGTAAACTTAAATGGACTTCGAGTAATGGTAGAGGACAGGAAGGCCTGGAGGATTATTGTCCATGGGGTCACGATGGGGACACGACTTCGCACCTAACAACAACAACAACAACAATGAAGTGTCGGTAGCACCTGATCCACAAACTGGGTCTCCTATGAGGTTCTGGTCCTGATTGTTGTCCAGTGAATATTAAGCCATTTATGATATATTTTATTTCACCCTTGAAAACATTAAGACTTGAAAGTATATTCAAGTGGGTAGCTGTGTTGGTCTGAAGCAGCAGGACAAATTTTGAGTCGAGCGGAACTTTTAAGACCAACAAAGTTTATTCAAGGTATGAGCTTTCATGTGCATGCACATTTCCTCAGATACAACTTGAAAGTAATTTTTGCTGTATCAGGCCCTCTTGGTTTACTTCCCTCCGCTCTCATCTTTCAGGCATATATAAGGAAAATATGCTTGAAGCCAAGAGACAATGAGTCAACAATGCTAGTTACATGTAACTGCTTTTTAAGTTGATTATTCTTGATGTCTGCCAACAGATGGTATGTAGAAATTTACCACATATCTGCATTTTATCAAAAGTCCAGGGATACAGGAGAGCCGTTAGATTCTCTACAATGTAAAACAGGTCAATACGGACAATCACATATTCATTGGTTAAGTAGATGGTTAAGTAAATAGGCTATCATTGGGTTGGTTGTCTCTTTTGCCCTGTGTAAGGTCTGAATGACTGTTTAAATGTGAGGACACAAACTGCATTGCCTGAGACTAAGAATTCTGAAAATATAAACACTTGTATTTTGGGATGTGTTCTTGCTTTATTTCAGTGTTTTAAGAGATATGAATAGGGAAAAGCAATATTTAAATTTATGCTTAGAAAAAAAATATCAAAACAGTACTTCATTCAATTACAACTAGCCATGTTTAGTCAAAAATGCTAATAAAAATATAGTACTGCAGAAATGCATGTGTTTTATATTTTGAGACTGAGGGGAGAAACCTTATATTGTTATTACTTTGTAATGTTTTCAAAATGGAACAGGTTATTTTGCATATTTAGGAGATATTTTAATAATTAAATTATATGCTTTTGAATCCAAAGAACCCACAGCACAAGAAGAAAGTGCTTAGGAGATCATGCGTTCTTCCTGCTTGTCATCAACCCCTGTTACACACACACACACACACACACACACACACACTGCTTGGAAAAATTACTCCAGAGGGTTGGCAACTCTCCAGAGTGGCCTTTTATGGTGATGGAAACGGGAGAAATCTTTGACATCCACACATAAAAGCTCAGTTCAGACTTAACAAAAAATAATTCTTTAATTGAAATAATTAGTTAGTGCAGTGGTCCAAAAACAGGCAACTCAGCTATCTTTGTTTTCATTGTGCCCATTAATCCCACCATTCTGCACCCTTGATCACCTCCCCCCTTCCCCCAAAAGTTATAACTCTTTTATAAAGAAGAAGACTTGGTTCTTATATCCTGCTTTTCTCTACCAGAAGGAGTTTCAAAGTAGCTTACAATCGCCTTCCCTTACCTCTTTCCACAATAGACACCCTGTGAGGTGGGTGAGACTGAGAGAGCCCTGATATTACTGCTCCGTTAGATCAGTGCTGTGGTGAGCCCAAGGTCACCCAGCTGGTTGCATGTGGGGGGAGGAGCAGGGAATCAAACCCAGCTCCCCAGATTAGAAGTCCGCGCTTCTAACCACAACACCAAGCTGACTCTCAAAAGGGGTGATGACATTACAATGCAGTTTCTTAGTTCAAAAAAGCAGTCTTGCAGTCTTACACAATATTACACAATATTGTTATAATGTTATAACTCAGCTTTTAAAAAAAAAATACATTCAGGACACTGGGGGAAAGGGGAGGTGATCAGTGGCACAAAATAGTAGCACCTGATTGCATGCATTTCTGCATTGGGCAGCCCCGAATAAGAACCTGTTAGTCCCCGCTTTAAAAACCAGTTTTCTGGGGATTCCTTTGCTGTGGAGAAAGTGAGTGGGCAATTCAGGTCTGCACCCAAAGAAGGAAATTTCAGTGTGGAAATGGGACAAAAAACCTCAACCCTTTAAAATGCAAATCTGAACAATATCCCTAATGTGGAAACAGTCTCAGAATGAACACATTGTTTGCTGAGGTAATCTAGGACTTGAGTAGTCATCTTCAAGCCAAGTTCTTCTTCTACAAAATAATCAGTTAGAATAAACTATCTTTCTGTTACATGTGAAATGAGACACTCACTCAAACCTTTTGTTACATAAAAATATCTCTGTATTTCAGCTATCATTTTTACCATGATACTGGATATATAAAATATTATAATTGGTTCACTGTGGTTAAATTGTATATATTGTAGCCTGGAGAGTCTAAAGTTATATTTTTCATGATAGTATATAATTTATAGAATGATGGAAATGGTGTGTTAGATGTAACATGATAGAAATATAGCTCTGAGAATCAATGAATGTAGAAGCTTCTATATTTGAACTGGTGGAATATAAAAACAACCAAAAACAAAAAAATAAATGTGTACTGTAGATGCATTTTTTGTTATCGAAGCTGTGTAAAGAAGAAGAGTTCTTACATTCGCCTTCCCTTTCCTCTCCCCACAACAGACGCTCTATAAGGTAGGTGAGGCTGAGAGAGCCCTGATATTACTGCTCGGTAGGAACTAGGAGGAGCTCCACACCTGCCTTCATGTGGCTGCCAGCACTCCAACGTCTGCACCTCCCCTCCCCCCCCCTGCAGTGCGGCGCTGGCTGCACCAGGAGAGACCAGCTGCTTCGGGTTCCAAAGTGCCCAACCCTGGTAGACCAGCTTTATCAGTGCTGTGGTGAGCCCAAGGTTGCCCAGCTGGTTACGTGTGGGGGAGGAATGAGGAATCAAACACGGCTGGCCATAATGAAAGCCACCACTCTTAGCCACTACACCAAGCTGGTTTATATGTAATTTTAAAAGTTATCACAGTTGAAACTTACCACATTTGGGCTTGGGAGGGGATTTATAAGGTCAACTGAGCCAACTATCTACCAGTTATGTTCAAAGATGCTAATCCTGTTCCTGTTAAAACTCTGTAGGAAAGATTTATTCCATAATTTCTCTAATGAAATTTTTAGAAAAATGATTTGCCCTGCTGTAACGAGGACCCATTGCTCTTTCCTTTGGTGGTGTTGGCAAATAGTTCTTGTCCTTCTCTACGGCAGTTGTTTAGATGTTTGAAAAATGCTAGAGCCACATTACGACTTAAAACACATTTCTATTTGCTGAGCAAGTCATGTAGATGGTTTAACATGATCAGCAGCATAAACAACGAAGTGCAGTAGAACCCCTTGCCTTGTCAGTAAGGAAAATGCCAGTCCTTCTTTTCCTTTAGAAACAGGGGAAACTGCCTCTTTACGGCTCCCAGAAGAACTGTGTGAATGCATCTGGGTGGCATTTACAGCTCAGCTGCATAAGGGCTAAAAAAGTGCCGGTGTCATAAGGCAGAATGCAGGCAGAAGGGGTAATCCTCTTGCATTTGCATTAGGAGCAATATGCAGCACAGGTTAAGCAAGCCATACTTTAGATTTTTCTTCATGTAATGTGTTCCAAATCTTCTATTGATAATTTTTCATTCACATAAATATGAATATTTGCAAGGTGGTTTATGTCCTTAATACATGGTTATCAAAACTGGATGTTTAAATTTAAATTTAAAACAAGCATGGCTGTGTTACCCTTTGTATCTGGGACCTCATTTGAAAAATATGGGTAGAAACAACAACTTTAACTGAACTAAACACACTGAGAATTCTGGCGTTTAATTCCCTGAATGTGGGAAACATCAGTAGGAAATTGTAACACTGGAAATAGACCTGGACAAAAGGTTAGCTTATAAGCTTTGTATTAGGTGAAGAGAATCATACAGATACTCCACTACATGCCAAATTGTACATGGATATAATCAGCCAATATATACATACCAGGTTAATGATGTAAATATTCTTGAGTTGGTTTCTGATGCCATTAACAGCCAGCAGATCTCCCCCCCCCCCATTTCTGCCTAATGGGGAGTCAATAGGGTACTCTTCTGGAAGGTACTCTACGCCTGAGTACTCAGGGGCATTTCCCACGGCTTAAAAATAGCACAATGGTTGCTGATTGAAAACGCTACTAATTTGCCATAACGCACGACGTCGTAAACGATCTGCAACAATCCTGAAACCGACCCGCCAAAAGCGCTTCGTTGTAGCGCTTTTAGGGGAATCCAGAAAACTGGATTCACCCTCCGGATAGCGATACACTCCTGCAACCAATCTGCAACAGTAGCGCTAAAGACCTGTGCGTAACCATTGTTGCGGGTTCTTCAAAGTCCCTCCTCCCGAGCCTGTCCTCCAAACTTCCGGCGAACTGTTCGCCATTTTTTTTTTCTCCGAGCGAGCGGGGATCTACGAGGCAACGGGACAGCGACTGGCTTTCAAGCACGATCACTTTCGGAAATTCTGCCCGGACACCACAAGAGTTTTTCACAAGCACAGTGGCACACACCGTCACGTTCCCAAAATTTGCCCAAAGCTTAAAACCCCGTCTACCATCGGCCAGTCCTAGCGGAGTCAACGTATAGGGAGCATTTTAAAAAATTTTCCTCTGAGCGTGCCAACGAACGTTCGCCGCTCGCAGTCTCCTGCTTAGCTTAGAGGGGTTCAATAGACATGATTCGTGGTGATATCATGAGGGGCGGCTTATGTGTAGTGGGTCTTTGTGTGGTTCCCGGTGCGTGCTTGTGCTTGGGTGCGGACAACCCCTTCCATTGGCGGCTAGACCTCCGGCAAGCGGAGTTGCCGTCCCCCGTTCATTTTAAAAAATTTTCCTCTGAGCGTGCCAACGAACGGTCGCCGCTCGCAGTCTCCTGCTTAGCTTACAGGGGTTCAATAGACATGATTCGTGGTGATATCATGAGGGGCGGCTTATGTGTAGTGGGTCTTTGTGTGGTTCCCGGTGCGTGCTTGTGCTTGGGTGCGGACAACCCCTTCCATTGGCGGCTAGACCTCCGGCAAGCGGAGTCGCCGTCCCCCGTTCATTTTAAAAAACATTCCTCTGAGCGTGCCAACGAACGTACGCCAGTAACATGTCATGTTTGGTTGATTTATGCTGTGGCTGGTGAATATTATTGGGGAACTGCCGAGTACTGCCGCACTTGCTCTCGGTTGAACACCGGCATGCGTTTGTGTAATGGCGGACAATTTTCCTAAAATGGCTCCCGCTGCATGTTCAAACTGCTCTTCTCGCGTGTAAACGAATCAGCGCATGCGTTAAGTCAAACAACAAGGGCGCCAATCTGGCCATTAGGAGCAGATCCTGTTCCCGCGCGAGGAGCTTTGAACGTGACATGTGACCTAATGTGGCCAATGCGCGTGTCCCCTACTGCCCTCTACCAATCAGGAGCCGGCTAGTCCCTTTGTCTTTGTGTGTGGGAAGGTATATGATCCGTTGCACCCTGCACCTCCCACCACCATTTTGCTCAGCTACTAGCGAAAGCAACATGGAATCGTCTTCTCAAGCCTCGTCCGTCCCTGCAACCGGCCGTGGCCCAACTTGGAGGGACGCGGAGATCAGGGACCTGATCGGGATTTTCTCGGAGGAGAAAATCCAGGACGCGTTCCAGTCCTCCCACAGGAATAGGGAGGTCTTCGAACAAGTGGCCATTAAGATGCGCGCCCTGGGCCACAACAGGACCGGCCTTGAATGCCGGTCGAAGACCAAGACAATGAGGGCAGAGTACATGCGTGCCGTGAACCATAATAAGGGTTCCGGCAACGAAAAGGTTACCTGCCCCTACTTCGAGGAGCAGCGCCAGCTGTACGGAGACGGGGAAGGATCCGGCAGGCCGAAGCGCGTCGGCCGGAGCCTTAAGGTGGTTCGGAAGCCGGCTGCCCCGGTCGAGGAACCACCCGCTGAGGAGGATCCCGGCGAGGGCACCTCGTCCAGCTTTCGCCCTCCACCCCCCGTCCAGCAACGAGCCGCGGAATCGGTAACGCTGGACCTGATCGCAATCGTTCCTGGGGAGCCAGAGGAGGCTCCTGAGCAAACGCCCCTTGCCTCCGGTAAGTGATTTTCTTTTTATTTTATATTTCCTTTTGAGCAAATGTGTGTTCTGACGTTTGGGCATCGTTTTCTCGTGTGTTCGTTGCAACGCATAAGATGGTAGGCTGTGGAGTGCTTGCTGTGGTTACTATTTGAAACGGTTTTAATTTTATAATTTAATTTTAATTTTTAAAAGATTTTAAAAGATGGTAGGCTGTGGAGTGCTTGCTGTGGTTACTATTTGAAACGGTTTTAATTTTATAATTTAATTTTAATTTTTAAAAGATTTAATAAGATGGTTGGCTGTGGAGTGCTTGATGTGGTTAGTATTTGAAACGGTAATGTTTAACCAACAGCCCCAAAATATTTGCTGCATGCCTCGCCCATAGGCCTTCTGCAGTACTTTGGCTCACTACTTTGGGAGCTTGCTTTGTGGTTCATGGTGTATGCTTGCTCATTTTTCACTATTTTCTGCTCTTGTCCACAGAGACACAGTTGCCAGGGACGGGGCCCCTAGAGTCTCCAGCAGCACCTGACGTGGATAGTGATTCGGGGGCATCAACTAACATTGGTAAGTATTAGTAAAAATAGGGCGGGGGGCTGTTTTAACTGCTTTGTGCTTTTCTGTTTGTGCAGGGCAGCAGCACTGCTAAGAGAAAGAAGAGAGTCCCTCTGCGTTGCTGGTGTAGGCTTTGAAGCTGGCTTTGCCACCCTTTGGTCCTAGATCTGTTTTTTTCCTTTTTTTGCAGATTTCATACCCGGAACACAGGAGGAGGAACAGCCTGGGGTGCTTGGACCTCCTGCCCGGCGCAGGCGGATACAGATTCAAGATGGTGAGCGTGCATGACCTGTTCCTTTCGAGCCATAGCTGCAGGACAATGTCGCTAGGCACTAACCATGTGCTCCCTTTTAATTGTTGAGAGTCCTGCTGTGAAAGTAGGCAAAAGTAAAAGCACACCATGGGCAAACAAACAATAGCCATGTGCTCGCCGGGGATTGTTTAAATTCTTGGCAGGAAAACACGGGGACAAAAAAGAACACCATGTCCACCATGGTGTGTTTTGACTTTATTGATGTTACTAACAGTTTTGTTTCTCATTTTTTGCCAACAGAGGTTCTTTCAGATGAGGAGGAGGAACCACCCCTGGCTCCAGGCAGCCCACCACCTAGAGGTGCGCTCCCAGCAGAGGAGAGGCTTACGAGGGAACGCGGCAGGCTGAGGCGCGTCTCCGTCTTGACAAGCGTGGGAGAGAGGCTCCTTGAGCACTGCTATGAGGAGTCACGGCGTGCCGCGGCCGCTGACCAAGCCATGCTCACACTCATTGCCCAGGAGGGGAGAAAATTGAGGGCAGTCCTTAGAGAGACAAACCAAATCCTACGCGAAGGCGTGGAGGAGGTGCGACTGATAAGGAGACTCATGGAGAGGGCTGTAGTGGTCATGGAAAGGGCCTACCCTCCACAAATCGGCCCCCCCCCACCACCACCCACACCAACACCACCACTTCCAGCACCCACCCCACCGACTCCCTCTCAGAATGCCTCCACCCAAACAAGAAGGAGGACTATTCTCGGAAAGAGAAAAATAAAACCAGCAGACAAGTACTCCCCCTCCTAGTTTTGCCCACTTTTTCTATTTCATGTTATCTGTGTTTTGTTGTTTGTTGAATAAAGTTTATATTTTTGACTCTGTCTCTGTGTACCCTACTGTAGAATCTGCAAGGCCGAAAGCGGCCTCTCTAGTGATTGTCTATATTGTGGTACTGCTGTGTGGGTTGGAGGTTGGAGGGGTGTTAGTTCAAGGAGTTTTAGGAGTGTGGTGTGGGGTTAAATATGTGCGAGTTTAAGAAGTCACACTGGAATCTTGTTATAAAATTTGCAATAACATTTTATTTTAAAAAACATTTTAACAGGGGAAAAACATTAGGGAATGAAACTTGGAGCCCCACCAGCACCACCACCCCCCACCCCCCTGGAAAACCTATTTTTTTTAACAAAAGTATACATTTAACAGGGGGAAAAACATTAGGGAATGAAACTTGGAGCCCCCCCCCCAACCCCTACCCCAAAACACAAACAGGAAACAAAACTCAGGTCCCACTGCTCCCCTGCCCAGCCCCTTCCATCTCCCTCACTCTCCTGCTCAACCTTCCCACGGACCCCCGGACTTTGCGGCGGAAGAGGTCCTCATCCTCCTTCTTCTTAACTGTGTGGGGAGGGAGAAAAAGTACACATTAGTGCCACACATATTTTCAAATTTCTTTAGTTTACATGCATACACTTTTAAGTGGCCTTAGCCACAGTGTGAGAAGAGTTGGGCAGTGGGGAACATAACCTACGTTCTTCCGCCTCCCTCTGTTGCCTTTGCTGCTCAATCTCCCCTTTCAGCTCTGCCACTTGAGCCTCCAGGGAAGTAACTCTGGCCTCCATGGCACGCAGCCTTGCCTCCACAGTTTCAGCTATAGAAATCAAACAAAGAATTTGATCACACTCCAAAAGGAAGCATCACATCAGGCTCCCATATGGCTCCATGGGGGTACACACACATGGGTCTCCCTCACAGACATAAAACTCTCACCTGCAGCCTGTCCCGAGGTGGAAGGTCCCTCTTCCTCCCCCTCCTCACGCTCAGGTGCTGTTGCCAGCTTGGATGGTGATTGTGTGGCTGGGCAAAGAAAAAGACAAATCATAATTAAAAGCACACAAAACAGAGATGAAACACAGCTGGTGGACACACCACAGTTAGAGTCTAAGCGCATAACCAAAGTGGTTCTACAGTACTGGCTGGCTAAGTCTGAGGGGGTTGACAGCATCTAAATACCTTCTTGAATTTCATTGGGGACAGCAGGGGAAAGAGGCAGCTAGTCATTCCATGCATGTTTAAGGGCAAAACACAACGAGGGCAGCACTCACCCATATGCCTCCTCATGTCCAGGGGGGGCTTCCCAGCCTTCTCCCATATTTTAACCATCTGGTCGTGGAAGACCGTTCTCCCACTTGGCTGCGGGATCCCCCCCCACTGTTCCAGACTGTTTAGGAAGTCCAGCTTAAGTCGCTTGAATTTTGTCCGGACCTGCTCCCAGGTCCGGACGTAGCCCCTCTCCCTCAGCTTTGAAGCCAACACCAGGTAAGCACCCTTGGTGTGGCAGTGGGTGCTGGCCATAAGGCGGCCAACACTCTTCGATTGGAGCACAAGCTCCAGAAGTGCCTCAGCCTCGGCGCGCTGCCAGAAGGAGCCCTTCCGTGGCTTCGGCATCTTCGGAATGACGGTTAGGGAACGAACGTACGTTGCTCCGATCGACCACCCCGTTTTTTAAATGTATCAAAGCTGCCCACCAATAAAATTATTCATTGGAACATAAGTGGATTGATCCTCCGGTTTGACAGGGGTCGCCAATACTTCCTGGCTACCCGCCTCCCCGAACTTTCCCCATTCAGCGCTTCCGTATTGTGTTTGTCAATTTCAGTGGGGAGTTAGCATTTAGGGCTGTCACAGTGCTTTTGGACCAGAGAATCCCCGTTTTTTTGCTGGCAAAGTACACCAACCGCACAAGACAAGGTTAAACAAAGAACACAAAACTTTATTCAACAACAGAGTAGGAAAAACAATTAAACACGCCTCCTGTTTCTGTAGATGTGGGTGGCTATGGCGTCCCGAACCTTGCACCCCTCAGCATATATCCTTTTTCTCCTTGCTTCAGGGATGTCCTGTGTATCCTGAAGGACTACAGGTTCAGGTTCGTCCTCAGGGAAGGGGATGTTATGTCCCTTGTCCTCGCATATGTTGTGCAAAATCACACATGCGATTATCAGCGGAGTCACATTGTCAATATGTACATGGAGTCGTGACATTAAACAACGGAACCGTGACTTCAAACGTCCAAAGGCACGCTCCACTACATTCCTTGCCCGGGAGTGACTGAGGTTGTAGTGGCTCTGCACGTCCGTCCTTGGCCGCTTGTAGGGAGTCATGAGCCAGCGTCGTAATGGGTAGGCTCCGTCCCCGAGGACCAACGCCGGCACACGCACGCCCTCAATGGTGGCTGTGGGGTTTCCTGGAACAAAGACCCCTTCGTCCATGGCTTTCCTGAGGTTGGATTCCCTGAAAACAAGGGCATCATGCCTCCTGCCACTCCACCCCACCTCGGCATCGATAAACCGGCCGGAGAAGTCCACTGTTCCTTGCAGGAGAACAGAGCAAAAGTCCTTCCTGTTCCCGTACTCTTTTATGCTTCCCCCGGGGGCACGGATAGGGATGTGGCTTCCATCGACGGCCGCAAAACAATGCGGGAATCCAAGCCTGGCAAACCCGTCCATACTCTGGAATAAGGGAAAGAAAAGAATATAAGCCATTGCATGTCAGCGTGGGGTGTATCGCGTCTTCGTTGCTGACCTGTCAAGCAAGAAAAAAAATTTAAAGGGCAAAGGGGATAGAATGACACTCACCGCTCCCAGCCGGTCTCCGAGGCACACGACTTTGCTGAACAATTCCGCCTCCATGGCGAGGCAGAACTCCTTAAGGATATCGCCAACCGTAGTGACTCCGAGTCCGAATTGCTGGGCTACTGTCCGGAAGTACTGAGGGGTGGCCAAGTACCACAATGCGGCAGCCACCCTTTTTTCAACTGGAACGGGGCGCCGCATGCCAGTGACTTGCCTCTCCATGCGGCCACGTAGAGCCTCCACGAGTTCAAAAAATGTCCCCCTCGACATCCTGAAGTTGGCAATCCAGTGGTCATCATCCCAGCGAGTCCACACAAAATTCTCCCACCAGTCAGAGGATCGTTCGTCCACCCAGAACTGTCTGGGGAACCGGACCTCTGCCAGAGCTTGCCAGCATTTCTTGGCTGCCATGGTTACCCTTACAGAACGTCTTCTGCTGCTGGTCAGCGTTCCGGTCACCCGTTCTCGGTACTCCGCGATAGCAGACGTCCGACGCGACAAGGCGGTATTCATGCGCTGGACCACCGCGAGCATGTAAGCCAGCAATTGAAAAATAAGCCTCTCCATTGCAACGTTGACCTGTGCTGCGGGCAGTAGGCTACGCAAACAAAAGAGTGAGGCCGACCGCGTGTCTGCCCAGGTGCATATAAGCAGGTAACCTGTGGGCGTGTACTGTGGGCGGGGATTAACCAATCAAACATGTCAATGCATCTGGTTCCTAGAAAACAATAGAAAACACGTTCCAAGGGCGCCAATGATTGGACGATAACGCGTTGCTACGGGGTTTCCTGGGTTTTTTAAAAAAAAAGGGAACCCCGACAAGTCCGGCTTTAGGGTCGAGGTCAAAGGTGTGCCTGCAGTTTGATTGACGGGCACGGGAGGCCAGAAGCGCTAAAAAGGGACCTCCTTTGTAGCGATAAGACGGAGAACCGGAAGCCTGTGGGTTACGAAAGTGGCGAGAAGTGAAAGTGCCAAATTCCGCAAAAACCGCAGCTGTGCGTTACGGGCACGGCTAGTTACATTTCGCTACTTGAAGTAGCGCTTTCACAAACGGCAACCAAATAGCAACTTTGAGCTCTGTGCGAAATGGCCCTCAGAGTCCTGGAGGCCTTTTTTCATAAGATAATTTGAACTTGGACATACTACAATGTATATGATGTAAGAAGAGTGTGTGAAGAGGACACACAGTAATGGGTTTAAACTACAAGTACAACGATATAGGCTAGATATCAGGAAAAAAATTTTCACAGTCAGAGTAGTTCAGCAGTGGAATAGGCTGCCTAAGGAGGTGGTGAGCTCCCCCTCACTGGCAGTCTTCAAGCGAAGGTTGGATACACACTTTTCTTGGATGCTTTAGGATGCTTAGGGCTGATCATGCATTGAGCAGGGGGTTGGACTAGATGGCCTGTATGGCCCCTTCCAACTCTATGGTTCTATGATTCTATGATTCTAATATTTCAAATGTAGCATCTCCTTTTACAATGACTTATGAACTCATTTTTTTCCAGAGGACTAGCTAGTATATGTTTGTCACTTTTGCAACCAGTCATTGGTATTAACTAGCTTTGGCTAAATCATGACCCCACAAAGGTTACCTCTTGGAAATCATGCTTCTTTGGGCATAGGTATATGTGTGCTATTGTGAAGCTTCAGGTAAGCCAGCTGCAAGGTTTTGTGTACATAAGTTGTTCCAGCTGATTTGAAATCTTCTTAAAAGTGGTCATGATAGTTGCTATCCCACCAGTCAGTATTCACTGGGACACAGCATTGCCAGTGGTGCTATAGTAAGCACCTCATGCGATAACACAAATGAGGACTTTGAGAGCCATTACATGACTTACAAGAATAAATCCTCCCAAATAATAAAATATTTGTGTATGCTGTTTTTCTTTCCAACATTTCTTTTGATCTGAACATCTAATCTTGCAGAATTAGTAAAACTGCTTTTATTTTTAAGTGACAGACGTATGGGAACACTGCCTGTAAATAACAGAACGTATTTTCTGTAATGACTGCTTTTCAGCATATTGGATGTATTTTATATGCTAAATACCTTGCTTTAGTCATGGAAATGTCTATATTAAAATAACTGCATTTAATTATTAAGTTTTACTAACCTTGATGCAGTGAAATCTTTCACTGTTGTAATTTTAGTTCTTTAAAACTGTAGGAGAGAGAGAGAGAGAGAGAGAGAGAGAGAGAGAGAGAGCTTTCAAATACAGATTTTTAGATATTTTTATAATTATTGTTTCATTAAGGGCTGAGCTGCTTTTCATTTTCATAGGCTAAAGTCCTATGCATTGTTATACACTTCTTAATCCTACTGGTAAAAAGGTTTCAACTTGTTCACTCTTGATTAATACACCATTTCCTAAATTTCAATTGCTGTCAAATCGAACACTCAAATTAAAAATCAGAAATGTTACAATTTTACAGTTTAATTGTTCATTGATTTGCTCAGTCCTCAGGCTACTAGAGCTCCAGCCCATGTTTTGGCAAGATAATACAATGTCAAGTTTCTCCACACAAAAATCAGCAGAGTTTGCCAGGGAAGAATGCAAGAAGCATTTTGCCACTGGGGGATGATGCCGTTACAGGGAAGGGGTATTGGATCCTGCCCAAGAAGCTTATGATAGCAATCTCATAACACATCAGGAAAGAGCATATTTTCCCTGCTTTTTCAGGAAGCAATCATTATTAACTCCCTAAAATTAATTAACAGTATTCAGAGACTTCTACTGATGTTGGATTTTTCTGAGCTTTGTTCAGTTTTCAGATAAAGCCAAAGATGTGCTCTGCAGTTTGTATTCCCCAATCCCCAGATGTAATCTGGCCAAACTTAAGTTTAAGTTATGGATAATAAGGCAGCATTTAGTTGAAAACATATCTCCCTTTTTAGAAAGAGGCCTGGATTCTACAATAGTTTGTGCCAGTGTGTAGGTCTTATGGTATGAGTTAGCAATGAATTTCCCAGTTCCCATGTGCATTGTTGTTCTGGTGTTTGTTTGGAGAGGAAAAGTGAATGTACAGTTCACGCCTTAACCTTGTCAAGTTCTGACCTCACCAGCTCAGGTTGACACCATACAAATGCTGAAAGGAAAGGGCACAGCCAAAATTAATCATAAACATTAACCATAAAATATTACTGTTGACCTCGCCAAGCGGCAGCCCTCTAGGAATAACATCCTGCTTCTTAAAAAAAATAACATCCCTCTCCAACTGAGAAGAGCAGACGGTCTCGCCTATGCGTAAGTGACATCCTGACCTTTTGCCTCAGGGATCAATGCCCGGTTCTAACCTAAAGGGTAAGAGGCACTCTGAGTTTCAAGTGACTGATGCTCTGCCTCCGTCCATGTCCTTGTTTAAACTTCAGTTGCACTTCTTTCCTGCCCTTGGACACGGTGGACCACAGCATGATGGAAGCCCCAGGTAGCTAGGTTTTCAGCAGAAATATTCCATACAAATCAAACACACAGAGATGCCCTGGAGAACCCAGGGATTCTTCTCACTTTTATACAGTATTTAGAATGTGAGACTGGTTGGTTCCCGCCTTTCTTGGGTCAGGACTTTCTATGCTTGTATGATGACAAGCAGGATTTGTTCTTTATGGTGGGCCATCTAGGACGCTGTAATATCAGCACTAAATATCTTAATTCCAGAGAGCAGAACAGAGCAGGCCTATTCCCCTACCAAGGGCCTTTTTGCCGGAAACCTGGCTCAAGATTACCACTGGTTGGTGGCTAGACAGGAGATCTTCTGGCAATTTTATATATGCTGTGTTGAGTTTCTGTGACAGAAGAAAGATAGAATATGAATACAGGCATATATAAGGATATCATTCGTAAGCATGCTAATTTTCATAAGTGATTCCTATTCACTGCTGCATGTTTAAATATGTCACATGAAAATCTCACACACCTCTAGAGTCTTCCCAATGCATTGCAACTGGGCCAACAGTATATTCCTATTAACGAGTTCCTGATAGAAAAACCATGCCTCTTTCCATATATTTATCATTATGGGATTCATTCACGGCAGATCAGTAGAAGTGTGGATAGGGAGTGGTTATAACTAACGCCCCAGGAATATTCAAGCTATTTGGATCCATGAAAATAAAAGGCTACAGCAGCTGCTACTGTCAAATGAAGGGAATCAATTAATGCATCTTTCAACTCCTGTCCTTTAATATTATTTTAACATATTGTTACAGCTTTTAATAATCTTAATGCAAGATGAAAGCTTTATAAGAAGCTGGGCTACAGATGCGTCAGATAGCTCCATCCTGAACACAATCAGTCTGTTATGAACAAAACTGATGATCACATCCACAAGAGCTCATTTACTTACACTGCAAAAATGCCAATCACAATTTTTTCAAAGAGGCTTAATGATTTGTCAGTTTTGATGCCACCACAGTTGCCAATATTTTAAAATCTGTCTTTTGTAAAGACTTTTAAAAGCATTAGAATGTAAAAATCAAAGAGTCAATAAATTTAAAACCAATCTTATTGTCTGCAGCCTAAAGTGTTATTAAGATCAAAGTGGAGAGAACATCTGGCATCTGCTTTGCCGCAAAAATTGAGACCCAATCACTTACTGATTCCATCTTGTGATCCAGTTGCCAACTTCTCTCTATAGTACAGGCAATCTGACATTTCCTTTTTTGGTGACAATTCTATTTTTGCAAAAACCTAACCTTTTTGTACATCTGAATTAAAATTTAAAAACTAGAAATAGATACTTTACCATTAGTGTAATTATTTTCGAGGGTCCTTCATAATGTTTCAATCCCAAGTAGAGATAGTAATCTTAATAATTGTTGGGAGTTGCATTGACTAGCATGTAGAATCTTAGAATCATAGAGTTGGAAGGTACCCGCAGGGTCATCTAGTACAACCTCCTGCACAACGCAGACCATAGAGTTGGAAAGTGGTCAGAAGACACAGGACTTTAAATATCAGCACGCATTTTCTGGGCATTCTATTCTATCAGTTTATTGTAAACAGTTTTAATCATTCCTAGTCCTCTCTCTCTACTTTTCCTCATTTTCTTATGTTCTCTGATCCTCATCCTATGTTTTGAGTTGGTTTTATGCATAATAATTGTTCACTAGAATAATCTCATCTTCAAAATACATTTACATCCTAATGTTAACCCTATGAAGCTGCCAAGGTGTAGCTGAAACAGGAAGCACTAAAGTTCTGCTATGACATCACCAAGAACATTAGCTACAGGCTAGAGAATGTGCCCTCAGTTTAAGTGGTGCTCCTCACTGGGTGCCAGATTGCACTGCAGCCTAGGCAGGATCACGACAATCAAAAGGATGGGATTTCCAATAAGCAATGTAATAAGATAAGGATTACAGAAATCTGAAACCAAGGAGAAACTTGAAATAAAAGCATGACATGTTAATGATAAATAATGCAGCAGGATCGTGACTGATACTACATACTGTGCACATTCCTTTCTTTAAAACATAGCCTCATTCCTTTCTTTAAAACAATTTTATATTATAGTATTGCCTATTATGGGTAAGAATGCCCTCTTCAATAATTGAGATTAGCATGGTTTACAATACCAGGAGAGTGGGGCTTTCCTGACCTCAGAAGGGAGGCAATTCCAGAAAGGGGGGTGGGGGTCAGTGAGTAAATGTACATCTGCATCAGCTGTATCTGCAGAGGTCCATTTTTAGATGAGTGTAAATGTTTAGCAAAGAGGGGGACAGCTTTTATGAGAAAATAATACGATACAAGACTATTCCCCTCACTTTCAGCTTCTCTCTGCTTTCTGTCACTGACTCAAAATAGCACATTGTGAGAAGCATCTATCATGTATGGCATTAAGTGATTGCTGCTATAAAGGAGTGGCTTGCACCAGATGCCTAAGAGATAACTTGCTCTACCTGCATCAATCTAGATATATTAACTGCCTCATTTACACCTCCCTACTGCAACTGGCTGCCTCTTTGTTCTTTTGCATTTATATTCTTAGCATCTATCTGCTTTTGAGCACCTAATGTAAGCAAGAGTGCTTCTTAGGAACCACTACAAATATTCTGCTCCATCTGATTCATCCTTGAACGATGAGACTTACATCTGTATCACACAAAAGATGAAAGAGGCACAGCCTATTGCCTCTTAGAAACGTTTCTGTTGTAATGTTAACCCAATCATTTTTTTTCTTTTATGTTGTTCTATTTGTCTTCCACATCTTCTTACAATTACTTAAAGGGGACATGGTATAAATATAATTTGCAATAAGATGAGGAAATAACAAAAGCACAATCAAGCAGCAATTAAAAATGTAAAAAGTCACAAGCAACATGTGGTTTGTATGGAACCATTTCAAAGTCATCAGATCTTTCAGTCAACAAACCTAACTGACCAGACTTCAAATGCTAAAGATTCATGATGAATGCACACACTAAAACAGACAAGGCATGAATATAGGTCATCATTAAACACTGTGCATGTGGCTAAGTCCATATGACCAAACAATGCAGGGGTCTACTCTCTTATGTATCATCTTATATCAAATGCATGGTATGGTAAATGTATGGTAAAAAGTATTGTTAACAATGGCTGCATAAACTTACGTAACTTTCTGACAACATCCCTGCTTCTCCAAAATTCATCAGGCACAGTTGTATGTCAAACTTCCTTTTATGAGTTAAGAGGATGTGAGATTAAATATGATTAGAACAGCCACATGATGCAACATTAACAAAACTGAACTGTTTCACATGGTGGGTATTACTTGTCTGAAATTTTCTCCAGACAAAGCTACCTACAGATAGAAAGCTAGCACAATAAGAAGAAGGCTCTGATGGGATGGAGTTGATAATTGTAGCTTTTGGTAGTGGTCCAACTCCCAAAAATGTCCAATTCCTTCACGATAAAAATGCCACCTCTCCTCTCCAGTTCTAGTAGGAGCTTTGAAGTCCACAGAGCCAGGCAAGTCATGAGATTTGTTTTCATATAAAATTTTGGTTGGCTTCTGATGGTGTGAGAGGTGGTGGCTCTTTGCAGCCCTTGTTAGGTTTCAATGACTGAACAGCTTGCTTATCTGCAAATAAACATTCCTCAATTGTGCCATCACATTAATAGACACTGAAGCCTGAGAAGAATGCCAGTCAAAAACCTCCAGAGCCAAGCTGTGAGGAGGGAGGGGTGGATTCTGGGCTGGCTCCACACACATCCTGAGGAGATAGGTGGAACATGCATGTGCCAAGTGGATGGGTCACAAACTCTCTAAGTTCTGTGTGAGGGTTTTTCTTCTTCACCAGTCCATTTTATATTTGGACTTTTCATTTCACCATGCATAATTCTCTCAAACTTTCCTGCTCCTTGCCTAGTTGGTACCACAGTAACTTCAGCCCCCCCTGTTTGCAGTGAACACCATCTTCTGCCCAGCAGTGTCAAGTCTCTTCCCACATAGACCCATTATGCACGGGGGTTTTAGCGCACATTCGGGGTGGAATGGCGGCGACTAAAATCACGGATAACGCACGGAGCCGGCTGCAACCGGCTGCAGCTTCGGTGCATGCCGCCAAAAAAGCCGCGTCAGTGAAACGCGGAAGAAAGCGCAGCTTCCGGGTGAGCGGGGCGCAACCAGAAGCGGCGCCCGGATCAGCGCGTGCATAATCGGTTACTCTGGGTTTTGCCGCCGTCGCGCCCCGCCCCGTGTATAACCGGTATGCGTCGCGTCTTCCCCCTCCGCGTTTTCCATGTGACCCGAAATCGCCGTTTCGGCGGCCGTGCATAATGGGCCCTTGTGATGTTCAGCAAAATACAGCTGTATCTTTCTCTATAGATCAATTAATTTCTTACATCTCACCAGCTAACAAAACTAAGAATTGAGATGGTTTATCACATTGACTGCAAAGCAGAAGGTTCCAAGTATAACCTATCACCTCAAGTTGAAGGATCTAGGGTAGAAGTTGTTGGAAAGGAACTGCAGAGGTCCTGCTAGTCAGAGGAGACAATACTGACCCAAATGTCCTCGAGCCAGAGAACTGTTATTGCAGAGACTCCATATGTGTTGTTGTACTCCTCATCCAGACAACTCATTTGCTAGTATCTCTTTAACAAGGAAAGAGGGGTACTGGACCACAGCTAATTAAATACAGTTTTTGGTAAATCAGGTGCACATTCCCAAGATTAAGGAACTAAAAACATATATTTCTGTGTGTGAAATGCTTCACGATTTACCTTAAATCTCACTCATAGTCTTATAATTATGGAACACTCTTCCTATGAGTGGATATCTAGATTCAAAAAGGTACAAATTAATAAGATGTTGGAAATCAAAATAGTATTGGGTCTATGATTTTCAGGGAAGAAATCCTTTCCCTGATGTCTTTATACTCTCCTGTCAATAGCTCCTACTTGCTAAAATGTTTCCCTCTATTAAAGCAAACAGTATTTCCAGTGAAATTGTTTATATTGTTAAAACAGCGGGGAGGGGAGTTAACTTCCCCAGCATCCTGATATAATTAACTGGGGAGTTAACCCACTTAAGGGGCACTACGGCTGCTAGTTAGAGAAATTTAAAGGATAATAGGTCCAATCATAGACCTCCAACAACTCATTTAGCAACTCTGAGAAAGTTTTTGGACAACCATTAAAAATTGACTGAATTGCTGGAGGGTGTGCTGGCTCTTGAGGAGAGAAAGATTACTCTAAAACAGCTTCTCACTGGACTTAAGGCTATCCAATCCCACAGTCTGGTCATTCCATTTCTCTTTCTGAAAAACTATGACAATCCCAAAATTACTTAAGACAAAGCTTTGATTAAATTGTTGGTAGTATGCAATTTATGTGTTTCCTAAAGGTCTCTTATTTAGGACCCTGACAGAATAATGGTGTAATTAATAATGGTATGTAGAAATCCTTTTTCATAGATGTTTAACTGGAAAGACAAGACATAGATGAGGATGAACAACCAATATTTATTTAACAGAAAATAAAGTATTTAATAGGAGAAATGTTATGTGTGGAATGCTTCACTGGCTTTCACTTATGAATTGTAATCCCATGGGATGCAAACTTTCCCCAGTGAGACTGCTACTTTGTAGCTGAACCTCAAGTGAAGTAAACATACCACAAGGAGAGATTTGATTCCCCTTTCTTCAGACACATCAACTCAACTTACACATTTTCACCGGAACCTGTTACCATAACAGAGATGTTCCTCTCCAGGTATAGTTGCCCTTCTACCACACAACTTCACCAAGCATAAGTTAGGAATGTCAGGCTCTTATCGGAATGCTTATTTGTATCACTAAAACAAGTTTTCTTCTCTAAACTGATCCCAAACCATAACTAAAAGCCAAACAATATCTTGGCTAGACTGATGCTCTTATTTAGAGGAACAAATTCCCTGGCTAGAGTGGGGCGGGACTGTCCTCCCCCTTGTTAAGTGAGGCTGCTCACACCCTCCTTTCCATGGGCTCTGATTGGCTGACAATCACTTGAATTTGCATGACACTGAGATTACAAAGATTGATTCAGCCATGGAGGAGAGGCAGAACTTTTGTGGGATGATTGCCACAGAGGGAACCAGTGTGAAGAAAGGAAAACATTGGATATTTAAGGCTCCTTCTTTTGTTTTCAGTACAGTTCCAGCATCTTGTTTTTCTCACATCAAGGCACAAGGACTACTGAGGTAAACTGAGAGATGTCTTATATATCCTATGGGATAAATTATGTGTAGCCAACCTGCTGAGAAAGATGGAGAAACTGTTCTGTTCAATTATAAATCAAATGTTTATTTTTTAAAAGAATTTCTGCACTGAGGATCTCTACAAGAACAAATAATGGCTTTGAACTTGTTTCTTAAAGAGAAAAGTCAGGTATTTAAATACATAAGCTTAAAATCAAATTCTTCTGTGTAAGTCAGAGGGTTTTTCTCACCCAAAAAGGTCTGTTTAAAAAAAAAAACGATATATTTTTGTCTGAAAGCATTCTTGGATTATTTTGCATAGATAGCCAGTGTTCCCTGTTATGTACAAGTCTTGCTTCAAAAGTATTATCCTGTATGAAAAGTTATTTTTTTAAAAAAAGTGTATATTGCTTTGTGTGCTGTGTACCAAACAGAGGAAGAGAAGCAAGAACTGGCAAAAATCTCTCAAGAGCTCAAAGAGAGGTAAGTTTTTAGCCTATTCTGGGGAAAATAGAGAGGAAACCCCTCTGATGATATGCAAATACCATTAAATCTCTTTCTGCTTAGCTATTCACATTCCACACAGTGGAAATTATCTCCTGTAACTCAGAAATCAGGTTTAAAAAAATTACCTGTAAAGAAATGAAGTCTGAAACCATTTAGTTAAACTGAAGCAGTGGGTGGTATTAACAGGAAGGGTCTCCTACTGGCATAGTCAAAGTGCAGTAAAGACATTCACTCCAATCAAGTAAAAAAAACCTGCACAGTGAAGGCAACTTTCATGCAAGATGGCAGGAGACACTATGATGCTCATCCAGATCCCAACTGACTGGAGGAAGATTTCCTTTATACAGAAATGTATATTCCCATCCTGAAGGTTGAGTCTCATTAGAACAAGACTGGAGCCACACTATAGAAAAAGCAGTACCTGTGAAACTGTTGTCTCTCACTGCTGGATGCAGATGCTAAACAGGAATTACCTTGATGCTTATACTATGCCAGGCATATTTTTGGCAGTTTCTGCATTCTAACAGAATAGAATTTTCAAAGGACATACAAATAAGTAGCATGCCTGTACTCTCCTTCCCTTTGCAAGGATCCTCGGACGGAGCTGAGCTACCATTAGTTCAGAGATCACCTCTTAGAAGTATCATACATGACTGTGTGGATTGTTTATAGGCTTGACCCACATGGGGAGAAGAATGGCAGCTTGGGCCTCCCACATTTCCATGCAGTTGGTTTGCTAAGTAAATGGATGTAGTTGTGGTTTCCTGCTCCAGAAAACACAGGAGGCGAGATGACAGCTTTGGTCAATGAAAAACAGAAGCAGGGGAGAGCTGGGAAGGGCATCCTAAATTTAATCTGTGAGGGTCCTGTACTTGAAATGAAAATAACCAATTGTAAATAACCTCATTTTGGGTGAAAGGTTCAAGTAAAATGCATTTGTACAGAGGAATAAATTAGTGCTCATCCTTCTTGACAGGGTCTCCAGCATGCTCCAAGCATATTACGTTTCCTGAATGAAACAAGTAAAGGGACAGGAGCAACCAGATTACTTTGAAGAGTATGAAAAGGAAAGCTAAGGAAGAATTATGGTTCAGGCAAACGTTCTCTTCTCACTGTCTTTTTCTTGGATGACTCTGAGGTCTCCTAAGAATTTCCATGGGCTTAATTTCAACAAACCCAACATGTAGAGATCCTACTCTATTAGGTCATGTTTGGGTAGTAGTGGGCTCTTTACATACTATCAATGTACTTATCCCAAATTCTAGTCTATGGTAACTTAGTTATAGTCCACTTTACTATGGATTGATCTTGGCCAAGTTGTGTCTTTCTTCTTTTTGCCCCACTCCGAACTGCATGCCTGTAGCAGTGCTAATGTAATCAATCTTTTCATTAATTGTATACAGTTTTTCTTCATCCATTTACAGCTTTTGAAATCCTATGTTTTAAATTTTTCAGTTTCCTTGTTGGTGTACAAGGAGACAGTATATGCACACAAACACAGAGAGCTGTAGACAAGCATTACAAGTATATGTGCAGCCACAAAAAAAAGCAAAACGGCAAACAAATCATTACAGTTAGTTTCACATAATATAGCAAGATTATAGTTAAGATTTGTATTAAATACATTCACAAGCATCAATAAAGTGATGATGCGTAGTGCTTCTCCTTTATTGTATTAGTCTCGTCATTTCTCTCCATCTTCCCATTTTCTCACATTTCCTCTGTTGCATATTCGTTTTTAAAAATATTCTCTTATCCCCCAAAAGCATGGCTGTGTTTCCCAAACATCCTTCCTACTTACCAATTCTAAGGGCACCATTTTTCATTTGGATGTAATTCAGTATAGTCTGCAGTTTCTGTAAACTGTATATGACTACATCCTTTGACATTTTCTTCGGAGCATATTTTTAATATCTAGATCACATGAATGCCCTCACTTTCAACAGGCAGTTAAAGTGATCAATGGCATAGGTTCTGGTAGAAAACAACCAAAGCCACAAGCGCAAAAATCCTGACACACAGGTGAATGAGTGAGACACTGAACCTAGGAACAGGGTTACAAGCAGAAGTAATTGTGTCATTCCAGAGCATGCTTTCATAGGATGTATAAGGTCATAATTGCACACAGGTAACATACATTGGTTGACTGTGGTTCTGTTTGATTTGTGTGTCCCCCCCCCCCTTGGCACTCTAGCAGGCACTTGCTCTTCAAGAAGTGACACGGCACCTCTTAGTCCAAGTCTATGGATATGCAGCGACATTCTTTCACTCGTGTGACCCTCTTCTTTCTGCTGGGGGGCTGAAGCTCTGGGCAGTTCAGTGTCACTAACACGGTGGTGATTTTCTTTGGCTTGCAAAATGAACAGGACTGGAAAGAGCCTTCCTCTTTGCGGATATGCCTTGGGATGTAGAAGGAATTGCACTGGCCGTAACAGAATCTATTGATGATGGTTTTGCTGTTGCAGCCATCTTCATGGATGGTTTGCTTGAGGGGTTGGGTTTTGCACCAGTCCCGCTTCAGGTACCTGCGCTCTGTGACATGCAGCGCTTCTTGGCTTGACTCCAGCACTTCTTCAGCAGAGGATGGTTTGGCTCGGTCCCTGCCCCGAGGTTTGGAGCCTGGCTTCTTCTGCGTTTGTTCTGAATCATTGGGCTGGTCTTTGTCAGGAGGAGGGATTGCTCCTTGCGACCCACGGTTCCTCTTGCCCCCCTCTGCGGTGGGAAGCAGGAGTCCAAGCAAAAGCAGCAGAACTCGAAAAGAAGAAACGGTACAAGCCATCCTAGGAAATATGGAAGGGAATATTATCAAAGGAAAGCAACACACATTTTACAACAACAACACAGGAACCCTGTGCTATGTTTTCTCACTTGTTTGGATCACAATTCATATTCTGGTCAAGGAGTAAGAGATAAAGGTTTAATAAATATTGAGAAGCAAAGTTGAACAATCAGGCTTGCAGTACTCCAGCATACACATTTTAAAAAATGTATCCAACCTAAGCACTTGTCTTCTCATTTAGGCTTATGGTGATCAACTTCTGTTCTCAAGCAAGAGATTTTTCTAGTTTAGATCAAACTATTTTCCAGGACTGCTGTCTGGCATATCTAACCACTACTACATACCTTCAGTATAGACTGGCTCTATTTTTTTTTTTTTAGTTTATCCTGCTCAATTCTCACTAAAATTTGGTTTCACAAAGTCTTGTTGAACATTTAGTGGCCAATATTATTGAATATTCATGCCCCAATAAATGACTTTTCTTTAAAGCGCCAAAAGACTTTTTTGTGTTGTGTGCAAAAGACTAACACAATTACCCCTCATGATCACTGAAACCTCAGTTGGCTATATATTGTTCTACACCATTTTTTTTTAAATAACTGCATTTATCCATGTAGTTGGGTAGGTAAAAATACTGTCTTTCCAATATATCAGGCTTTATTAACTAGGGTTTTGTGCAATCCTGGGATTTCCTGATGACCCTGGAAGGGTTTTCTGAATGGGTGGAAGTTAACTTTTATGCATTTTTTAAATTTGTTAAACATCAGGTGATGTGATAATATATGGTCATATTGACCCACCCCCTCCTCCCAGAATGGCCAATGATGGGCCTGGAGGTGGTGGGGAGGGGCCCTTGGTGGGCATGTACACAGTTATGCTTCCCAACAATATTCTGCACAATTGTACCACTTCTGGGGTTTCCTCAAAGCCTGAAGAATATTTCAGGGGTCTCTCAACTGTAAAAAAGTTGAGAAAGGCTGCAATACCTGTTCTTTTTTACTATAGTGGCCATTTGTCCCGCAAATGGCAGGACCGCCTCGGGTTCCCCCCAAATGTCCCTTGACCCGCCCGTGGTCTGTAAACGTCCCACTATTCACTCCTTCCCCGCGCCCCATCCCGTCTCCACAGAGGGGGGCATCCAATGCGGGAGCCACTGGCAGGGGCAGAGTAGGGCGGAGGAAGGGAGGGAGAAGACTGCCTCACCTCACCTCCCTGCCCGGTCCTTCCCTCGGGGGGGGGGGGAGATGAGCCTGCTGTGGGCGGAGCCGGGCGGAGGAGCCATCAAAGGGCGCCCAGAGACCATGCTAGAGCGGCCACTTCAAGGTGCAGCAGGAATGGGAGGTGGATCGCGATCCCCTGCCAGGGGCAGAGCGCTCTCTCCTTTCTTTCACCAAGACGTGGCCCTGCACAGAGCTCTGGCCAGATCCCCTCTTGCCCGTGCCTGAAGTGTGCTGCGGGGTGGGATGCTGCAACTCGCCCGTGCCCTTCCCGGGCGGCGCTGCCCAAGCACTGGCGAGTGTGTCTTGTCTGGTCGCGGCATGGGGCTGGGCAAGAGGAGATCTGGCTGGAGCTCTGTGCAGGGCCACGTCTCAGGGAAAGAAAGGAGAGAGCGCTCTGCCCCTGGCAGGGGATCGCGATCCACCTCCCGTTCATGCTGTGCCTCGAAGTGGCCGCTCTAGCCCGCTACTCTGTTCTTTCTCCTCTCCTTCCCCGGTCTCGGCTGCCTCTTGCCAGCAGTCCTGACTCGAACGGGGTTGCAGCTTACATTAGACATGCCCCCAAAAAGCCTCGGTGCATTTGTGCTGGCAGAGGGATCCCTAACCATAAGTTGCCCCACAGTCAGAACATCTCCGTTGCCTGAAGAGGAGGCAGAAAAGATTCTGATGGGGAAAAAGAAGATCCCACAGAAGATCCCCAGACAGGTGAACGAGTCTTCCAGGACTCCAACTCTGCATGCAAGGCGGCCGCCCACAACTATGACCGAGCTAGACAGGGAGTTGCAGCAGGGGCTTGTTGTCCATTCTCTGGCAGGGCACAGGCATGTGGAAAAATGCCAAACGTGAACCCCGGAACCAACTGTTTGCCACCAGGCCAGGCTGTGGGAGCACAAGATAAAGCCTCCACCCGCCACCACCCCGGTGTCCCGCTGTACCTCCTGCACAATCTGGTCACCTTACCTTTTACTAAACTTATTAGGTTGTGTAACTAATTGTTCATAGGCATCCCAAGTCTAGATGAATCTAACAAATTCCTAAACATGACAAGCCTGAAGTTCTGGTAATCACTTTCAAGGCCCTATGTGGTCTGGGGCTAGAGTACCTGAGAAAACACCTTTCCACCTATGCCTCACAGAGAGCATTACACTCCACCAACATCAACACATTGATGAACCCTGTCCCTAGGGAAGTTTACCTGACCTCAACAAGAGGCTTTCTCTATCCTGGCCCCCATCCAGTAGAATGAGCTCCCAGACAACAGTGGGGCCCTGCTGGAGCTAAAACAATTCCACAGGGTCTGCAAACTGGAGCTCTTCCACCGGGCTTTCAGTCGAGGCAAGTAAGGCCCCTCCTACCACCAAATGCACTCACAAAAAAAGAACCAAATCAGCAGGGCAGTAAAACTGAGTCCTATTGTTGAACATTAAACTGGACTGACAAAACCAAGTTATTCTATATTATATGGTATTATGAAAGTTGATTCAAATTCTTACTGTTAAAAGTTATGCATTTCAAACTAAGATGATAGTTCTCATGTAAACTGCCCTGAGCCATGAGGGAGGTCAGTATATAAATAAAATAAAAAATTAAGAACAAGAATTTTAAAAATTCTGATTCAGCAGAAAGCATAACAGAATTTTTAAAATACCTAACAGCACAGCAACACTAAGTTTCAAACATCACCTCGGGATCAGCATTTCCTGCTTTGCCAGTTTAGGAAAGTTAAGAACATAGCTTCTTAAATTCAGTTTCCTGGTTTTGTCTTTTTTAAAATAAACTTTTAGAAACACAGCTTATCTTCCTCAGAAAATCAATATGGATCAAAATTGCCCACACACACAGACACACAATGTACTTTGGAAATCAGTGCTGGAAATGTTATTTGTGATCTTGGGAGTTTCTAAACAAGAATTTACTGAACAGAGCATATAAAATAACTGTAAAAATCACCAGCAGCAATGGATATTCATCCTATCTACGTCTAGAATAACCAGTGAAATATTTTGTCATTTGATCATTCTTACTTCAAGATCTGATTCTTTGTATGCATATTCCAGAGCACTATAAGAACACTCTGCCAAACAATTGATATTTAGTCTGGCTCTTCATTCCATAGTTATAACCTAGTCAAGACTTCTTTAGTGCAAGCTAAACTACATGTAATAAAACCCATGTCTTATTTCTCTTATCTATTCTCATATACGGCTGCTGGAGCATTGCTCAGCTTTAGGCTATGTAGCATTCGACATAATAGGTTTTAGCTTTAAGACCCTAAACAGCTTGGATGTAGGACTATCTCCTCCCTATTCAGTCTATCAGTTAAAGTTTGCCTTCCAAACAGTGCCCTTATCTTGAGCGATGAGGCAAGAAGAGATAGGGCCTTTTCAGTGGCAGCACCTTACCTCCCCCTTAAGGATTTCCTGGTTCTTCCTATACTACCTTTTAGGCACCAGACCAAAACTTACAAATTTCCTAAATAATAATAATTAACAGAACATGGTTAAGTAATAACAGATTAACAATAATAAACAGAACATATTGCACTATATCAAGGCAGAACTGAGATAGAGAATCTGGGTGAGGCCATTGGTATGTATTTACTCATGGTAGGTACTCGTAGAAGTGTGTGGTAGAAATGGGTTTACGTCATGTACCAAAAGATACCCGTGAGAAGATCAACACTTCTTACGTCAGAGGTAAGTACTGATGTGACCATTTAGGCTGAAAGCTGAAGCAAACAATGTAGTTTCACCATGGTATCTCACAGACTGATCAGGGGGGGAAAAGGTCAGTTGATTCTGCCATAAATTGATTCTGCTGATCCTGCATTGAGCAGGGTGTTGGACTAGATGGCCTTTATTGGACTAGGTGGCCTGTATGGCCCCTTTCATGGTTCTAAATTCACAAGACAGCCTTAGGTAAACAATAGAACACTGACATACATTGTAGGGCTGTAGTATGACCCACAGGAAGATGAAATATATTTTTTTTCTTTTAAAGCCATGTAAAATGTAAATGCTCAAAATATCAAATTGCTATTTTAATAAATAATATTAATGCACATGTTCACAGTGCTTTTGAAACCGTGAAAAGTGCTTCTCACTTCTCACCGTCATTTCTTCCCAGAGGCTTGCCTCCTGCATTTCTAAATCCATTGTGGGGGGGGGGGGGGATGGAAGGGTCTTGTCAGATTTACTGCTGTGGCCTTTCTTCCTTCTGATCAGCCTCATTGGAGAATGCTGTCTCATCCACAGTTCCACAAAATGTAGAGAAGTGACTAATCCAGTTCTACCTCATGCAGCCCACAGCAGCATTACCCAGGAGTTACCAGCAAGGAGTCTTTGGGGAGGAGGAACTGTGTGGGGTGCAGCCATGAGGGGAAATTGAAGGTGGGTTCAGGACACTTTGCACAATGAGTACCTAGAAGTACCCGCATGGTGTCACATGACACTCTAGGAATTACCCCAGAGTGGACAGGATCTTTTCACAGGACACTGGGGGATTCTTAAATTCTTCATGTCCCCTCCCAATATGGTCCCTTTAATAATGGTCAACTTTATCACAGAAGCCGTGAAAGGGTTACCTCACCAATGAGTGGGGTTTCTACATTACAGACTTTTTAGATGTGCCGAAAATTATTAATTTGTACATTAAAATATCCCACACCAGATGGTTTGAGACAAGGATTATGTAGAGTCATTAAACATTGAAATCTGAGAAAGTGAACTGAAAACAAAATGTACCTTAATATTGTTATTGCCACAGAAAGCAAAGACCTATTGGACAATGTCCATGCTTCTGGGTGGAATAGCAGAAATAAGAATAGAAAGACTAGGAATATATAACCAGTAAAAAAAAAATGTTTGAATGCATCATCTGTATTGCCTGAATTTGAGTCATTTCTCTGTAATCATCTGACAGAAAAGACAAAGAAAACACAAGGACTTGCAGGGACATTTCATTTTGTCTCTCCCACTATATCCTCTTTCCCATCCCTGAAAGTCCCTATAACCTCTACCTTTTTCCGGACTCCTTGTCACCCACCACCAAACCTTGTTTCTTTGTCTTCAGCTTTCCCTCCTTCTCTCCCTGAGCCCAAGCCCAGTTGTACCATGGGGAACCCACAAAACCTTGAAGGGGTATCCCCATTTTTCCTGTCTCCCCCTTCTCAAACTATTTCCTCTTTTTCTCCTCCTGGCAGCCCCATACCTTTGTCTGTTTTCCTTTCTCCTTTGCACCAACCAGCGAACTAACCAACTTTTTATCTGCCACCCATCTTAAGCTATGTTTACTTCATTTATACCCAACCTGTCTATTCAGTGAAACCCAACGCAGCTTACACTGTTCTCTTCTCCCCTCACAAGACCAATAAAGTACAAACGTAACAATCCTGCATATTAGAAGAGCTGTCTTTCTGATGCATTTCCACCTTTTCTCAGAGGCATTTGTCCAGCGAAAGCTCAGCAGCACCGGTGGTCTCTTCGAGCTCCAGCTTCTTCTAGGTCTATTCCCCTAAACTTTATAAAGGCAGTAAAGGAAGATGGAGCAGAGCTTATATAAGCCAGCCTGAAGCCCTTTCAAGGCTCATCCTAACTAGGCCTTCCAAATGTCATGTCTAGTTAGGACCAAATAATCTTGCACATCACAGATCTACAGATATGTTTCTTGGCTTTAGGATAACACAAAGCAAGAGCAACTCATTCTGTTGTGCACTTGGTCAGCTGGGAAGAAATGTAACATGTTAACCCACAACTGAGCCAGCACTAGTGTTTGACAATTTTACTGAGGCCTGGCGGGGGGGGGGGTGTAGTCTTTTGCCAAGGGACATCGCTCGGCTGCCGCTGCCTGAGCCCCTGCTCCACTTGCTTTCCCGCCGGCACCCCTGACTTCCCGCTGCCCACTGGGGGGCACTGCCAACAGTAGCTGCACAGTGCCGTGCCGAGTGGGAGCCCCAGCCATGGCGCCCACGGGAGAACACCAAAGGTGAGCTGGCGGCACAGTGCCAGGGCAGCCCCTGAGGCAGCAGCCGAGGAGGAGACAAGGAGGAGCTGCGGCCCCGTACCGACTGATCCATGGACCGGCACCGGTCCCCGGACCGGGGGTTGGGGACCACTGGCTTAGATAACCTATTGGGCTTAGAATTGGCACACACACAAACCAATTCTCCATTCTTGGCTGCAAAACAACTGTGCCATCATGAGTCTTGCTTACAACCAATGTTTTGCCTTACCTTCATAAACTGAATACCAGATTCCTTGCACACAAATAGTTCTGGCAGAACAAAAAACAAACCAACTGCATGGATCTAATATTACAAATAACTATATCATAAATGCAAGTTTTCAGAACTCCTGTTCATATCCTTTTGTTCAAATCAATGAGCTCAGAAGGGTGCAACTCTGCTTAGGGCAGCAATGTAGAGAAACCCATGTTCATTATGTGTCTGTACCCATTTATTTAGTGGTCACATATGACCAGAAGTGCCCAAATATGTGGAATTACAACCAAATACACATGCACTGCTCTAAGAGTGAAGAAAAAGCTTGCTTTGTAGATGGAGACAGGGTTCTTTCCAGCAAGATCCAGTGTCCACCTGACAATTCAGAGGTAGGATGGGGCTTGCATACACAGTCCAAGAGGAATCTTCTTTATTAGGACATCCCAGGACTGAGCACTGATACTTGCCAGGATCAAACTTGCATTCTGGCTGTAAGCTGCATTAATGTGGTGGAAGAACTGGCCATGAGTTTATTTCCTTCCTCATATAAACAAGACAAGCAAAACCCCACTCTTATTAACAGCAGTTCTCTCAAATACACTGTCCATAAGGAAACTCCAAGCCCTACCCAAAGTGTTGCAGATTTCAAAATAATTGCTTCAATGGGAAAGTATGCTTAAAGTTGAAATCAGTCCACAAGAAATTGCAATCAGTGGCTAATTCACTTTCAAACAAGTGTTTAAAAGAAATATAAGCAAGGCTCCCAGTGACAGAGTAACCTGCATGGTTACAAATCTTCTATTGTTCAAGTATTTTTTCTACTTGCCTAGGATTCCATACAGCAGGAATGTAGGGATATTGTACTATACACTCTACTTCTTCTTTTTAAAAATGCTATGACTTCAGACTTTGCTCCATAGAAAGTCATAGGATCCTTCTAGAGTAAGTGGCAAGGTGGGTCACAACCCAATTTGCAACCTGCTGGCTGTTCCATAGATGAATGCAGTTAAACTTACAACAGACTCTGATGTACATTCTACTGCTGAGGGCTTTACATTTATGTTTAAGACAAAGATATTGCCCTGAACTACGTGCATCAGACTTTACATTTATGTTCAGGACAAAGATATTCTGCCCAACTAGGTGCACCAGACTTTTACGTCAGGAGCAGATGTCTTGTGTCAACAAGTGGCACCACCTTCAGCTGAATGAGGTGGTAGAAAAAAGCATCATATGTTTTAAAAAAACACCCTATAATATCTTCTACACACACACACATTTTCTTTTAGCTGAGATGATTCTTTAGAAATACTTCTGAATGAAAACAAACTTTATTTCACATAAAGAAACACTGAAATGGCCAAAGATCAATATAGTCAGGTCATGGATTAGCTGGGCCTAAATCACCACATAAACATTTCCCCCTGTCAGATGTATACTCTACCCATCATTCAAAAACCCATGCCTCATCTTGTTGTGTTCACGTAAAGGATCTACTTTCCTGAAGGTTGCTGCTGCCATCTCTCTCTAGTCTAGGCTGTACTCTTGATTGCCCTTTTAATCTTTGTAAGAGATTTTTCAGGGACTGAAAGATTACAGATGCTGGGATCTGGGGCCAGGGTGAACTGGAAAAAAGCAGAATGGAACTAGCAGTTTAGGGTCTACAGAAGGATGCAGGTAGAAGATTCTCAACTTTTTTGAGGAAGGCCCATTGACTTCAGTGACATTAACTTACATTTGAACTTAACGTGATTTTAATGCTACTTGTGATGGTATTTTATGTATTTGATGTCACCTGCCCTGAAACTCATGGGAAGGGTGGGTTAGAAGAATAAAGTTACTACTACTACAAAGGAGTGTACCTTCTATGGTACTCCTGCTAATTGTGATTTTATCCTGTCTTTTCTCACAAAAGCAGAGAGCAGCCCTTGGCTATAGCAGCAGCCAGGAATCAAGTCTCCCCCTGAGGGAAGCAGCTGGGATTCCCCCTTGATCCATCTATCACTGGGAGGACACAACAGCCAAAGCATCCTATCCTCTCAGCAGCAAAGAATAAGAGTTGGTTCTTATATGCTGCTTTTCTCTCTACTTGAAGGAGTCTCAAAGTGGCTTAGAGTCGGCTTCCCTTTCCTCTCCCCACAAGAGACACCCTGTGAGGTAAGTGAGGCTGAGAGAGCCCTGATACTACTGCCTGGTCAGGACAGCTTTATCACTGATATTGCTGCATGTGGGGGAGCACGGAACCAATCCCGGCTCACCAGATTAGAAGTCAGTGCTCCTAACCACTACCCCAAGGTGGCTTTGCTGGGTTTTGGTGACTCAAGGATGCAGCTGTTACTCCACTTTCATTCAGCAGGGTCCAAAAGCCCCTGGGCCCATTGATACCAAAGAAAGGGAATTTGGGAACTTGTACACCTATTTTGACTTTCGATAGGCAACTTGTTTTTACACACCTTAAAGAAAAATCACAACAAAAGAAGAAAACACTGGATGGGAAGAGAGCTGGAGACATTTGAATTATGGCTTCACTGGCTTTTTATCCTTTAAAGAGATGGTAAAGGAAGGCTTGAGGAGCGCGTTCCAACCCGTAGGTTGCCGTCCCTTCTCGTTTAAAACTGGCTCTCGGAATCAACGAGCGGCTTTCGGAGAAGTGAACTGTCCCTTTCTCCGACGTCGGGCTCTATCAACTGCGCCCACCCCCCAAAAGACGCACATGGCTGCAACACCCTCCACCGCCGCCCCGACGCTGCTGCCCGAGAGAACCGCGAGGCGTCCTCCTCCCGCAGACCCGCTTGCCCTCCCGCCGCCCTTCGCCGGAGCAGCCAGGGAGGTCGTCTCCTCCTCCTCCTCCTCCTCTCGGGGCGCCTGCCGGGGCTGGAGGTAGCCAGCTGGGCTGGGCGGCCTGCCCGGCTGCGACCTGGCTGGTCCCTGGAGGCGGAGGAGGCTCTCCCGGACAGGAGGAGAGAGGCTCTCCCGGGTCACCGCGCCTCTCCAGGCCTGCAGGAGAGCCCCGGGCCAAGGAAGCGGCGATCCTGGGACAATGCACTTCCAGAGCCCTGTTCCGCGCAGGGAAATCCAGCAGCCAAAGCGCACCGAAAGTGCCTGAGCAGGCCAAAAACGCGGCGGAGCCGGGAAAGAAGGAGGACAGGGCTGCGCAAAGGCGGCAGGGGGGCCGGGCCGATGCTTCCTCGAAAGCATGCCGCTCCGCGCTGGGCCACCCGGCGCACGATGCCCCGGGGGAGAGAGGCCCGTTGCAGTCCCGCTCGCCTGTCAGTGAGCTTCGGAGGGTCCTCGCACAGGGCTCTGCCGGAGGCCGGTTTCTCCAGCCGGGCCGGCGAACTCCACCTGCAGCGCATCGCGTGTGAAAAGCGGAAAGGGAGCCCTTCAGAAGGGCTGCTCCAGCCAACTCGAGAGGCGGCCTATTTCCTTAAAATAACAAGAACAATAGCAACCCCTCTTAAGCGGCCCTCGGGAAAACCTACCGATCCCCAATTAGAAGCGAGGTCGACTCCAGGAGCACCTTTAAGACGAGCAGAGCTTTCGTGGGCAGGCCCACTTCGTCAGATACGAAGGCGAGCTGTGCCTCCACGCCCAGGAGAAAACTTGGCTGTTCGTAAAGGTGCCCCGGTCTCGAACGCTGATCAGACCCCCACGGCTGACCGTGAGCGCCACAACCATCCCGGCTTAGCTGGAAGCTGCCTGAAGCCACCTCCGCGGCGCCCCCGGCCTCGGCAGAGGCGGCGCAGTCCTCAAGAGGACCTCCCGGGCGCCACTCCCGCCTCGTCGGTGGGGGGGGGGGGCGCGGAGCCGTTCTCGGTCTGACTCCGGGACCGTCCCTCCTGCGGGCTGCCGCCAGCCTCCCCCACGACCTCAGCTTATCCCAGAGCCACCCGGTCCCGGCGGACAGGGACACCGATTTACGCGGCAGTTCGGCGGAAACCTCACAGAACTCGTGGCTCGACTCCCGAGTAACGGCGAGAGCGGAGAAAACCGCAAGCGCGCGGTCCCGATCCCGCCTTCCCCCCTCACCTGCTGGGCCGGCGGCGGCGGCTGCTCCGTGGCTTCCCCGCCCGACCGGGGCGCCTCAGTGCGCGAAGCGACGGCTGCTCCAGGAGCCCATGGGGAGAGAGGAGCCGCCCGCCTCGGCATTGCGAGCGTCGCCCGCTGGCTCCCATTTAAAGGCCTGCCAGCTGAGAGCGGCCCCGCCGATCATTGGCCAGCGGCCGCCCCGCAGTCCGCCTCCCCCACCCCGCCCGGGCCGAGCCGCTCCCAGCCCCCGCCGCCAGGGAGGTCGCGCAGCCCCGAGGAACCGGCCGCCTGCCCGGAGCTCCCCACCCCACCTCCCTCCGAACAAGCCCCAAGGGAGCCTCCTTCTATCTTACCCTCCAGAATGTGTGGGTGTATAAGTGTTAATCCTTGGCAAGAAGGGCGGCTGCCTTGTCAAAACCCTCCTTGAAAGCAGCCCAGGGGTAAGGGCCGCAACGCTTGTGGGCTTTGTCTTGGGGGGCTAAGCCTGCCTCGGACCATTTCCCAACCTAGTCCACTTTTCAAGCACTGGCAGTGGAGGCCTGAGGTCACGGGGCTGTCCAGAATGACCAAAAGGACAAGGAGCCAAGGCAAAGAGGAAGGATGCACTGTGAGAAGGGGCTGGTTCTGCCCTTTTCAACATTACAACCATGGAGGAGTCTCTGAAATATTTATCAGGCTTTGCGGAGCCCCAGATCCTGCCGGAAGTGTGGCCAAGTCCATTAAGGCAGCATCTAGAGGCCTCCCTGTCTTGGGGGGCTCTCACAAAGCCCCAGGGATCCCTGGCTGGGAATTCCTGGGCTAAAGGGTTCCTGCACCACTATGCATACTTGAAGTCTACAAGTACCATGAAGTCTACAAATAACTATGCCAGAGTGGCACAGAGTTGCCAATGAAAGGGAGCAAGGTTCAGAGGGAAGGCAGACTGATTTGCAGGAAAACAGAGGGCCATTCCACACAGCGTTAATGTTGCTGAAGTGTTACCATTGTGTAAAGAAATTTACACAATTTTTCATTATTCACGACATTGTACACAATATGCAACACTCCCTTAAAATCGCTTCATTGTAGCGCTTTTTGGGGAATCCACAAAAAAATCCACAAAAGTGGATTCCCCCTAAAAAAGACCACTAGACACTTGAGAACAACCTGCAACACATCCGAAAAAGATGTGCATTCTCAGTATAGCGGTAGCAAGCATGTCCCTCCCTAAGCTCTCGCACCCGAGCTTCAGGCATCGTGATTGCCATTTCCCCCCCCCCCTTAAATCTGCAAACGCAATGAATAAGTGATGCTTTTTTGGCTGTAATCCCTCCACAAGCAATTGTCTGTAAAGTTTCCAAGCACAATACAGCCCCCCGTTCGACACTGACTGTAATTTCAGCAAGAAATAGCACAGGGGGGGGGGTTTACTTTAAGAGCGTGTAAACGATCAAGTGCCAGCTCTTACGCCAGTGTAAAAGCTCTTTCTGGTACATTGAATGAACAAATATGCGTTGCTACTGATGTTTTCGGGCTTTTACAAAACAGTTTTTAAAGGGAAGCATGAACACAACAGTTAATTGGCTGTTCTGTTTGATTGATGGCCAGGAGCGAGAGGTAGTGCGGAAAAATATAGCTTACTTTGTTGCGATTTCGGCAAGACTGGAAATTTGTGCGTTACGAGAACAGCGCTAGTGGGAGAGCATTTTTTCGATAGAAACGGCTGTGTGCGTTACCGAGACCTGCTGCTTTTGATTGCAGCGATTTTCAATAGTGCACAGCTTTAGCAACATTACCCGTTGTGCGGAATGGCCCAGAGTTAAATCTGGTAGCACCATAGGGTCCAGCAAGATTTCTAGGGTACAAGCTTTCAAGAGTCAAGTGTCAGATACATGTTGGAATGGAGGTCTCTGTCCTTAGATCCCAGTCAGGAGGAGTTCCAATGTATCCTGAATTCCTTCTCTGCAACATTTCTCCCACCTTCTGAGTGGGCTCGGGAATCTCCACCCAACTTAGGAGCAAGAGGTAAAACCTAACTCAACTGCAGTCTCTAGAGGTTTTGCACCTTCTCTAGAGCCAACTAGGATTTCATTTATTTAAAGTATTAAGATACCGACCTTTCTGCTGAGCATCTTAGAAACAACAGTGGGTTACAACATAAAGCAATATATATTTTTAAAGAAGCAAACTGATAAACATCAGAATTTTAAAAAAAAATTAAAGCTTGTGCCCCCATCAGCAGGGTCTTTCCCTTTTGCCTAGTCTGAGTCTACTGCAGCTCCACTGATTCAATCCATTTGGTGTTACACTGGTACAAGGCTCAGAGTAAGTTCCATGCAGGGATGGTTCACATATCTAAGAATCTGTCACATATATAAGAATCAAACAAAGACATTTGATATGGAAACCCAACTCCAAGACTGACATTCCTTTAGTGGCCAGAATTTGAGAGGAGAAAAGATTTGGGAGTTCTTTATCTATACAGAAACTCCTTCTAGGACGAAAAATTCAGGTATGCATGTCAAGGTAAGTTGTGTGTGTGTGTGTGTGTGTGTGTGTAGAGGAAAGATGCTGTGTTAACCAATTGGGTTCTGCAAATGAGCTTTCATAGACCAAAGAGCAGGCTCTTTCATTAAATGAGTAAAGGGGATGGTGAAACACAAATCCATCCCTTTTTGGTCTAGAAGATGTTCCCTGTGAGACTGTTTTTGCACTAGGGTTTTAGCTCGGATTTCCATTTGCATAGGGTCGAATAATTCCTCCATTTCTCCGTTGAAATTCCTCTTTTTGGGTGCAGACCCAATTTGCGCCCTCTGTTGTCCTACAGCAACGGAATCCTCAGAAATCAGGTTTTCACTTTTTGAATGAGGAGCTTACGGGTATGAATCGGGGCTGGCCAATATGGAAACATGGAAATTCTGGTTTCCCAGTCTGTATCCAACATTGTTCCCATTCCCCTGTAGCATCACTTCCATTGTGAACTCCCACAACCTTCCCGCCCATGAAAAAAATGGCTGGTTGTGTTAATATGCAATTCCAGCATAAGGAAATAGTGTTTGTATTTTGTTTTGTTTTTATTTTGATGGTCTAGCTGGCCAGGAGACTTGCCTTTAGAATGTGCCCTCTACATTCATCACATAGAGCCTCGGAGTGGGGGGGGGGGCATGTTCTAAAGGCAAGCCTCTCGGCCAGCAGGACAAATCGATGGGGAGGTACACCTGCCCAGCACACCTCCTCTTTACAAACCCAAGCCTCAGCTCAACAGAGGAGACCCATGGTGGCAGGTGTGGGGGGAACTCATTTGTCATTCTGGAATTGTATTATAATGCAATTCCAGTATAGGAAAATTGTTTTCCCCACCCCCACCCGCTGTCACGTGGCTCCTCTTCGTTGCCTGAAGCATTGGGTCGGCAAGAGTGGCAGTTCAGAGGCAGCAGCAAAATGGTGGTGGCAGATGATAGGCTTTTTTCATCACATGACAAAGATTGATGGGTGGGGGAGGGCTGCCAGGACATTTCCACTTCCTGTCCCTCAGCTTCAGTGTGGAAACAAATCTGGGGGCTCAAATCAGGGGCAGACAGAGGGCAAAGAGGAGTAAAGGCTCCCAATGCAGACATCGGAAATGGTACAGGATGTAATCTCAAACTTTAAAAACAGGAAGCATTACAACATGACAGCTGGATGAGTCCTCAGTGCGGAAACGGTCTGAGAAAGTTCCAGCCAGACTAAGCCTGGTAACAATTTAGTGTTATGTAAGGGAAGGATATGATATGTGATGTTCACATATAAAAATACAGATGTGTAATTAATTGCTTTAGAAAATAAACTGGCAGTAACATTTTCTCCGCTGTAATGTTTTCACCCTATATTCATTTTTATGTCTTTGTTTACTTTATTTATAGTCTGCCTTTACTCAGAAGAAGAAGAGTTGGTTCTAGTATGCCACTTTTCTCTACCCAAAGGAGTCTCAAAGCACCTTACATTCACCTTCCCTTTCCTCTCCCCACAGCAGACACCCTGTGAGGTAGGTGAGGCTGAGAGAGCTGTTCAGTCAGAACAGCTTTATCAGTGCCGTGGGGAGCCCAAGGTCACCCAGCTGGCTGCATGTGGGGAGGAGCAGGGAATCAATCCAAGCTCGCCAGATTAGAAGTCCATGCTCCTAACCACTACACTAACCACAACACTAAGGAGTGAATAATATAGTCAACAGGATGGCATGTTAAATAAACAGTGAAATAGGATTTGGGTTGTAAAACTAACCAGGGCTGAATCTGCATGGAGATTTTTTTTTTTTGCTACTTTCCATCCTGCTGAATTCAGATCAATTTGAACCCGAGTCTTTGTGCTTCCCCCCCCCACACACTGACTTCAAACAGAAACCCATCTGCATGAGGCTGCGGGGGGGTGGGTGAGATGAGTGGAGGAACCAAAATCAAGAGAACGTCCTCCCTGATCTCCCAGCCTCTTCTACCTCACAGTGACTGAATCTGCGGGCAGGTGGGGGAGCCGAAATGAGCAGAGTCGAGCCAGCAGCAGCCTCTCACAAAATGAGGCAAATCTCTGCTGCGAGATATGTGGATTGTGGAGCACAATCACATCAAAGGTTTTTTTTTAAATAAATCTTGCAACTAGGAACTAGGAATTCTTTGAACTGTCACCCAGCCAATCAGGGACAGGCTTCCTTGTTACACCTTTGGAGCCGAGGCAGCAACAAGTTATTTTGGGAAAAGCAGTCAGCTGCACCTTTGCTCATGCTGATTTTTCAAATATCGAGGGTTAAAACCACTCCAACATATCGCAGGGGAAAGGTAGGGTCACTCCAGATCAATCCTGCTTGTTGCAGATGAAAAATTTAAATTGCCCCAAATCAACATGGAAATCGCATTCTGTGTAGAAGGCAGGGACTGAATCGACCTGGGATTGTAATAAAATCTCTGTGCAGATTCAGCCCAGAATTCTAGAAAACAGAACTGAAGCAAATCTTGATGTATAAGATGATGACAAATTGCAATGTTGGGGCCAGTTTACATCTTATATGATATAGCACAGACCACAGTCCCCAATGATTTGTCCAGAAGCAGTGTGGTGTAGTGGTAAAGAGGAGCTGCCTCTAATCTGGAGAGCTGGGCTTGATTCCCCACTCCTCCTCCCCTTGCAGACACCTGGTGACCTTGGGTCAGTCAAAGTTCTCTCAGACTCTCTCAGCTTTATCTACCTCACAGGGTAGCTGTTATGGGAAGGGGAAGACGGCAAGGTAATTCACTACCAGAAGGTAGTAAAAAGCGGGATATAAAAAACATATCTTCTTCAAGTAACTAAGTGAATCATTTTGTACAGTGCCTACATAGAAAAAGCCTCTTGAATAGTTCAGTTTTGCATAGTTTGTGGAAAGCCAAGAGAGTGGGAGCCTTCCTGGCCTCCTCAGGCAGAATATTCAACAAGATGGAGACCATAACAGAAAAAACACATATACAGACTCTGGCTATTTTCAGCTTGCAGAAGGTCCTGGTCAGACAAACAAAGCTGTAATGGCAGAGCATAGGGGGAGAGACTGTCTCACAAATAAGCGGGTCTAAGGCTGTGAAAGGTTTGTATGTGATACGCAGTACTTTAAACTGAGCCCATTAACTGATGGTCAACCTGTAGAATGGCAGTAATATGTGTGCTCCATCTCACTCCTGACATTAGCTAAGGTATGGCATTCTGCACCAACTGGAGTTTCTGTAGGGATGGAGGTTTAGTAGCAGATAGTCACTGTCTCTTTGAGTGCCTGAGAGAAGCTGCCTGAGTGATTGATTTTAAAAAGGTAAGGATTAATTGATTTTAGAAGCCAGGATGGCACAAGTAGAGGCCTTCATTTTCAAATTAATGAGTACAAATACTAATTCCTTCACATGTTATTTGTTCCACTTTATTTCAATTATTTCTTTTGAACAATGATTACTGCAATTTATTGACTGACTAGGGGCCAAGTCCATTGCATTCAGGAATACAACTGGAACTAGATTTGGGGGGTTGGGGGTGGAAGAACTTTGCAGATGGCCTCTCCCTCCCCCCCAGGACCTGGAAAGGCTTGCAGGCTGGAGGTCCCCAGGAAAGGAACTCATCAGCAGGGGCAGTTCTCACACAGCAGGGAGCCTCTGAGCCTCAGAGGAAAATGGAAGGAGAAGGGTGTGGTTAGGAGTGGGGGACGGAAGGTGATTGGCTGGCTGTTGAACAGACAGACAAGCTGGTTGGAGAAGGAGGCACTCAGGGGTGGGACAACCACCCTGAGTGAGTGTTAAGCGCTGAGTGGCACTTAAGCCATGAGACATGCTCCTCCTCCAAGGCCTTACCAGAAATTTATTATGTAGAACAGATATCTGTTCTTCCTTTATAGAGATGTCTGAACTTGTTTTGTCTCTTTCAGGTTTCTGCAGTATGAAAGACGTGTCAGACTTCTGCAATCCAAAAACCCTGTTGTTGTTTATTTGGTGTCCCAACTTGTTGATCATATTGACGTGCACCACTTCATTCTCTTTGAGTCTCAGTGAGAAAGACAGATTATAAGCAGTGTAAATAATTTTTTAAAAAATTAAATATCACCATGTAATAATGAAAATACTTAGCATTTGTATGCCCATGGGGTGACCTTAGGCTAAGCCTGACTTACCTCACATGGCTGTTGTCAAGATAAAATGGAGGAGAAGAGAAGGTAGGATAAAGGCAGGATGTAAATGAGGAAAATAAATAAATACCACTTTAACTGTTCACGCACATCATGTTCTTTAATCTTAAAGTAGGCCAGTATTATTATATCATTATTTCAGCTGGGGACTAAAAGACCATTTCCACACGAGGAATTTTCCTGTCTGGTCTCTCATTATTCACAGGTTTTAATGCTGCTTCCTCATGACGTCGGCAGCAACCCGTGGGTCTCCAGGGATTAGTGCGAGCTTTCGGCCCCAAGAATCCACTTCCCATTTCTTGTTGCAGCATACAAGGCGAAAACCAGGGCAAGCCTGTGTGAAAAGAGAAACATGCAACAGTCTTGGTAATGTTTTACCCACTCTTGCACCCACTCTCTCCTCTCCACTTCTGGATCACAATTTTTAAAAAATGGCACAGTCCACATTGCTACAGGAACACAAACTGACATGCACATGTATCTGTGGAAATAAAATGTACTGTCTGTTCTCTTCAAAGTGCACAGTAATATATTGGCAGTGGCCAGCAAGCCTATCTAAAACACATTCATGTTTTTGTTTCCTGGTGGTAGGGCATGAATGGGGAAAGATGGGAGGGGGGTGTTATGAAGCAGACCTCTCCCCATTAGCATGGCATCCATGTTCGGTATTTTTATTCTGTTCTGTGAATACATAATCCTCAGGGTCAAATCACTGTGGGCCACATAAGTCTCAAGCCCATCAGAAATCTCCCCAAACATAAATCAAGACCATCATAAAAAGAATCCCAAAATAAACCAAGGAGAATGTTTTATTGTTGTGGTGGATCCCCATAGCACTGCAGAAGTTTTTTTTTTAAATTAATTTCGGGACTTGGTGGGGCGGTGTTTGAGTCCCCAAAACCACTGCTGAGAGGGCATTGGTGGCTTATGTTGATTGACAACCCTGGAAGCGTGTGTGTATGTGTGGGTGGAGCCTGCCAGTTGTCCATGCTTCTGGCTTCTTCGCTGCCTTGTTGAGAAGGGAAAGGCCATGATGATACGGCAGGATAACGTGGAAAGGGTCTCCTGTCAGGAAGCGGCCAAACATGCGGTGTACAATCATGCTTTTACAAGCTGGGGGCAGCACATATTGTCCGCCTTCATGCGGAAATGGTCAAAGTGAGGGAGAGTATTTACCTAAGGTCACCTAGACATTTGGGAGAAAAGATCAAATCAGAACTGGAGTGCCTTGATCATTTTCTGAGCCCTTATCCTGTGTCAGCTTCGTCTTTAACCTTGGCAGAAGATTTGTTCAGGTTCAAAGTAGAGATGTCTAGGTCCAGATCTGCTGTCCATTATCTGGACAAACTCAGGAAATCAGTATGAAAATCTTTGAACTGAAGGTATGGGAGCCACTCTGTCCATCAACTTGGTTTGTACAACTGCACTTCTGCTGAAACCGGCAGGCAGGTTATGAGAGCCGAAAGAGAGAGAGAGAGAGAGAGAGGAAGGTTGATTGTGGTGACAGTGCTGAGAGTTACTCTGCACATTGCCTGAGATTATTATTTCAGATTCCCAGAGCTAAACCTTATAACTGAACATACTTCTAATTCTCAGTTCTTAGTTTATGGACCTGATTCAAAATAAACTCTTCTATCTGCCCATATGGCTGCAATAACTAGCTGTTTCAATTTTAGGGGGAAAATTGACATTTGATATAACTGTATGCAACCTGAAGCAAATGTTTTGAGGCATTTGTAGGCATGATTTTGTCAACAGGTCTATGTGTCGTGTTCCCACCACCCACCCCCATGCATATGCATTCAAGCACAGCAGTGGCTAAATGAACAATGCTGAGTCTCAGCTTTGTCCAGGAGAGACCACTTAACACTTCTCATTGAAGAGATCATGACACACTGTCTATTTTTAAAGGAGTTCTTTCATTTAGAAGAAGAAGAAGAAGAAGAAGAAGAAGAAGAAGAAGAAGAAGAAGAAGAGTTGGTTCTTATATGCTACTTTTCTCTACCCAAAGGAGGCTCAAAGCGGCTTACAGTCGTCTTCCCTCTCTTCACAACAGACACCCTATGAGGTAGGGGAGGCTGAGGGAGCCCTGATATCACTGCTTGGTCAGAACAATTTATCAGTGCCGTGGCAAGCCCAAGCTGGCTGCATGTGGGGGAGTGCAGAATCGAACCCGGCATGCCAGATTAAAAGTCCGCACTCCAACCACTACACCAAACTGGCTCTCACGTGTACAGAGGCTGCAGATATGAGTACCCTCGTAAAACCAAATGCAAAACTCAGTCAGGGGACCCCAATCCAGCAAAAATGATGCTGTACATGTGAAAGATTTTTAAAAATTGCTGCCAAGCAAATTTTAAAAATCATCAACCTCCACTGATTTTATCACTATGTTTGGCTATTCACACAGGGGGTTTGTACTGATATTCAAGATTTTCTTTCTGACTGAGCTTTATACCTTTGCTTTTCACTACCCAAAGGAGTCCCAAAGTAGCTTACAAACACCTTTCCCTTCCTCTCCCCACCACATCCCTGTGTGGTATTGGGACTGGGAGAGATCTCAAAAAGAACCATCAGTAGATCAAGGTCATCAGTAGACAAAGGGCATCCAGCTAGCTACATGTGGAGGACTGGGGAATCAAACCTGTTTCTTCAGATTAAAGACTGCTGCTGCCTCATCATCACCATCACCACCACTATATAATTTCTATAGATGTCAGGTGGGTAGCCAGATTGGTCTAAAGCAGCAGAAGCAAGTTTGAGTCTAGTGGCATATTTAAGATCAGCAATGTTTTATTCAAGATATAAGTTTTCGTGTTCAGGCACACTTTTCCTATTATATCTGAGGAAGTGTGCTTGCACATGAAAGCTTATATGTTGGACTCAGACATATATTCCAGCACAGAAGAGTTTCACGCAGATTGTCTTTGGGGTTGAGTGACAAAATATAATTATGATCCAGATTCTGCAATCGCCATTAACTTCACTGAGGCTTTAGGATGTGGTTTGGCATTTTTATGGAGCAGAGACAGCTGTACGTGCTTTGACAAACTGGGATATATGGCTGAAACCCTTTAAAATATTACAAACAGGACAACTGTGAGGCTTGTTCAAGAAAAAACATCACACATCATTGTGTGATCTTTCAGAAGAAGACCACATTAAGTGTACAGATGTTCAACTGCAGATGTCACATTTTATATTATGAGTTTGAATTACAATTGTGTACCTATATAGAGTTAATAAAGAAAAAAAGAAATATAAAAATAGGTTTTACCTTTCAGTTGTGTTATTCACACAAACCTCTTCTTTAAGAAACTGCCAAGAGTTCTGTTCTTATTTCTGGGAAATGGTACCACAAGTCTGTGGCCAAATCTTTTGTCTTTCTGTTTCCAAATGTTCTGTTTTCCTTCATACTTTTCAAAAAGTTCTTCTGTCCTACTTTAGCTAAGGGCAAAAGGAAGTTTAGTTCTTGATCTCTGCCTTTATTGTCTTGAAATGCAATTAGCATTCCTCTGTTCTTACATTTTATTCTCCAACCACATCCACATCAAGAATGGTTTGTCCTATGTAGGACAAATTATTGAATGATGTGCTATTTGTGACCATTTATTTCCTAGATTTTCCTATTTTGATAGGAAAATCTAGCAAATAAGTACTTATTATAGCATAATATCTAACAATATGTGGATTCAGCTCCCCTTTTATGGCAAAGGATATATTCTTTAATTTTTGACAAACAGTTGGGTTGCCTCTTTGCTTCTTTCATCAGTTGATGTCATTCAATAAATCAACCAGCCATGTAACATGAAGGAATATGTGTTCACGTGTGCGCGTGTGTGTTTGATTACCTTCCTGGTAAATTATTTGATTACCTTCCTATACCCCCAAAAGAGCTCTGTGCTCCACTGCCACCAACTAGCTAAGGATCCCTGGCCCTAAAGAAGTCCGTCAGGTCTCGACCAGGGTCAGAGCATTCTCTGTTCTGGCCCCCACCTGGTGGAACGAGTTCCCAGAGGAGATCAGGGCCCTGATGGAGCTTAAACAGTTCCGCAGGGCTTGCAAAAAGGAGCCCTTCCGCCAGGTATTTGGCTGAGACCAGACGTAATCAACAGCCCCCCCTCAGAATTCCATCAATAAGCCCTGTACCTGTTTGTACTGTTACATTGTTATCTGGTTACAACTATTAGTTATTATCATAAGGTTATTCACATGTTTTTATAGACAGATTTATGTATTATTTCTTGTTCTTATGTAAACCGCCCTGAGCCTCCGGGGAGGGCGATATATAAGTATGATAAATAAATAAATATGATAAACAGAATCATAGAATCATAGAGTTGGAAGGGCCCATAAAGGCCATCTAGTCCAACCCCCTGCTCAACGCAGGATCAGCCCTAGGCATCCTAAAGCATCCAAGAAAAGTGTGTATCCAACCTTTGCTTGAAGACTGCCAGTGAGGGGGAGTTCACCACCTCCTTAGGCAGCCTATTCCACTGCTGAACTACTCTGACTGTGAAAAATCTTTTCCTGATATCTAGCCTATATCGTTGTACTTCTAGTTTAAACCCATTACTGCGTGTCCTCTCCTCTGCAGCCAACGGAAACAGCATCCTGCCCTCCTCCAAATGACAACCTTTCAAATACTTAAAGAGGGCTATCATGTCCCCTCTCAACCTCCTTTTCTCCAGGCTGAACATTCCCAAGTCCCTCAACCTATCTTCATAGGGCTTGGTCCCTTGGCCCCAGATCATCCGCGTCGCTCTCCTCTGTACCCTTTCAATTTTATCTATGTCCTTCTTGAAGTGAGGCCTCCAGAACTGCACACAGTACTCCAAGTGTGGTCTGACCAGTGCCGTATACAATGGGACTATGACATCTTGTGATTTTGATGTGATGCCCCTGTTGATACAGCCCAAAATGGCATTTGCCTTTTTTACCGCTGCATCACACTGCCTGCTGATGTTTAGTTTACAATCCACAAGTACCCCAAGGTCTCATTCACACACAGTGTTACCTAGAAGCGTATCCCCCATCCAGTAGGCATGCTTTTCATTTTTCTGACCCAGATGCAGAACTTTACACTTATTTTTGAGAGTTTGTTGTTTAGCACCCAGCACATAGACTACTGTGATCAATTATGTTCTGATCACTTTTAGATGAATGTTTCATGCAACAAAAAAATCTAAGAGCAGCCATGTTGGATCAGACCAATGGTCCATCCGGCCCAGCATCCAGTTTCCAAAAGTGGCAAACACATGTCATAGGGAAGTAAAAATGAAGACTTGCAGACAACAGTTGTCATGTCACTTGTTAAATCAGAGGCATTCTGCCTATAAGTTCCCTTTGTCAAGCATAGCTAATATCCAATGAGAGACCCATCTTCCATAAACCTGTCCAGTTCTTTTTTACACTCATTTCAGCCAGTGGACATCAACATATCTCAGGGTAGTGAGTTCCACAAAATATTGTTCACTATGACCGTTTATGCACTGGAGGTTTCATGCTAGGCTGCAGACTGGAGTTTTAGTCGTGGCAGGTTGCCCCACCTCTTCCTGCACCCACATAGGGAAGCATTTGGCCCAGTGTGCCTCATCCACCCCCAAGAGCTAAAACTCTACTCTCCTTCTCCTTCCAAACCTGGATAGACATCACTTTGAATTGTATGTTGGGAGCATGAGGAACAAACTCGACCTACAAATTACACATCCCTAGCCTGCTTTTGGTGCATAAAAAAAGGAAAATACTTCAATTACAGAAGGATTCTCCAAAATCTGGAGACAGCTTTCACTGTTCCTACCTCTCGCCTGAAATTCCGCCCACTCCCGGATTTGCCCCCATAGTCTCCAGGTATTTCCCAACCCAGAGCTGGCAACTCTAATATAACAACAGCTTATTCCCAACTCAGTGCTGTGTGCTGACTCTCTTTCTTCCTTGATGCACCTACTCATGGCACAAATGAAATCAACGAACAACGAAAGATCAGAGCCCTCATCTTCCTGTGACAAAATGTTTTACTTTAAAAAAATGTGTGTTTTAGAGCAAACCCTGCAACAAGAAGGAGCTCTTCTTAAGCAAACAGAATAAAACAGTCAATCACTTATTTCTAAAAATGTAGGGATTCAAGATAGTTTGTGTATGTGAGTTTGTGTGTCTAAACAGGGTCGCGGACAGAGGGTAGCAATAGGAGAGAGAGTATCTAGCCATCACCAGCTCACATGTGGAGTCCCACAAGGAGCAGTCCTCTCTCCTATCCTATTTAATATCTTCATCCGCCCTCTTGCTCAGCTGGTGTGGAGGTTTGGGCTGGGTTGCCACCAATATGCTGATGACACTCAGTTCTTCCTCCTGATGAATGACTGCCCTGACTCCCCCCCCCCCCCCCAGAATCTTTAGCCAGATGCCTGGAAGCAGTGACAAAATGGATCCAGCAGAGTCATCTGAACCTCAGCCCTGCAAAGACGGACGTCCTGTGGTTGGGTAAGAAGGGACCATGGAAGGAAGCGCGCCTGCCCACCCTGGACGGTGTGCAGCTCCTAGTGACTCATTCCACCAGGAACCTGGGTGTGATCCTGGATGCTTCCCTTACAATGGAAGCCAAGGTCACAAAGGTAGCATGGCTGGCATTTTACCACCTCCGCCAAGCCAAACTACTAGCACCCTACTTGGAACCAGAGCACCAAGCCACAGTGATCCATGCGATGGTCACCTCTAGACTGGACTTCTGCAACTCGCTCTGCACAGGCCTACCCTTATCCTTGATCTGGAAACTACAACTGGTGCAGAATGCCGCAGACAGGATTCTCACTAAGACATCATGGAGATCTCATATCCGGCCGGTACTCCAAGAACTCAGTTGGCTCCCTGTTGAATTCTGGATTAAGCATATGGTTTTGGTAATCACCTTTAAGGCCATACACAGTCTGGGCCCAATGTATCTGAGAGACTGCTTCCCTGCCTATATCCCCAGAAGAGTGTTACGCTCTGCCACTTCCAACAGGCTGTGGATCCCTGGCCCTAAAGAGGCACGTCGGACCTCAACAAGGGCCAGGGTCTATTCAGTCCTGGCCTCCACCTGGTTGAATGAGCTCCCCGAAGAGATCAGGGCCCTGCCAGAACTTCCACAATTCTGCAGGGCCAGCAAAAGGGAACTCTTCCACCAGGCATTTGGTGAGGCCGACTGACCCATAACATCTACAGGTTCCCCCCCCCCCAAAACTGAGGGACCGAACCTACTGAGGGAGTGTCAAAGTTATTGTTAAAATACTGTTCTAGTTGGACAGTATTTGAGAATGTTTGAGAGTGTTCTATGTAAATGTTTCAAAATGTTTTATATAAACCGCCCAGAGCCGTAGGGAAGGGCGGTATAAAAATCTAAATAAATAAATATAAATATATATATATATATATACATACACATAAACATTGCACAATTACCGTCTCTCCTTGAACACTGTAAAATTATCCCTACTTGATAATTTAGATGTAACATGTCTTCAGATATTTCTGAACAGCGCCTTTCTCTGGTGGATAGTTTGATAAAATGTAAATGAATAAAATTATAAGCATGTGTACAATTTATGGGTGGGTCCAACACTAAGTTTCTGTCTGTTAGAGCAAGTGGAAATTTCTGTGTGTTCTTGTGCAAGTGGAAATTAAAGAAAAAGGCTGCAATAGTTGCTTGCACTTGCTGTGTGCCCACTTATGTTTCTGTTGGTGGAAGAGCTTGAGCAGCCAATTTCTGGGCATCGTAACATATAGGGGCAAATGTACTAGATCTTTTTCTAAACAGAACTGCACTAAGTCCATTTTTGATTCTGTTTGAGCCTTTCTGGATCCAAGCCAATAAGTGAAATATATTTTCTGCACTATATTTAAAATAAGATCTGAATGCCATACATATGACATATGAGAACTACAATCATACTCTCCTGCAGAGGTTTGAGTGCTGTCCACTATACCTATAAAGCTACTGCCGGAGTGAACTTCCCTGTTCGTTTCAGCAGGGGGGACAGCAGTCAGCATTCCTGTGGCCACAAGGACTTGCTGGATCTGCAGAAGTATAGTTCTGCTTCCCAGTGTTCCCCTGGGGGAAATCCTGGCTGAAGATGCAGTACTGACGTCTTAAAGAATATTCTCAGCACATGGCACAAAATCAGCAAAGTACATGGGGGGTGGGTGGGAAAGAAAGTCATATCTTCTCAAAGGAAGGAGATGAGTAGATGCAGTGGTATAGACTAGGTTGTGCTTTTGATTAATGCAAATATACAAAAATGCAGTAATATTATAACTTCCAGGTTGATTTATATGATAATATAATCCATATTTGATATATCAAATATTACCTATTTTATATACAATGCAAACTTTCATCTCTTTCATTCTCATCTGGTTTGCTCTTGTTCCAGTACAGAACAAAAGACTGCCAATTTTTAATACATTTCTCTTTGATGAATTGTTTCCTTTCCCCATGTGTCTATATACAGTCATTTTATCCATGAGCATGATGAACCACGCCTTATATAACCATATCTCTGTGCTGGATAAATGTGTACCGCATTAACAGTAGGGGTTTGTCATAAGCAAATTCTTATTGACATATTTAAATTTTATATTTAGCTCTTTGGGGAGATAACCCAACAGAGTGATCTTACCCTTTACCATCTCCTCACAAATCTTAAATCAAGCCACAATGTTTTAGCAATAGGACATAACAACCAGACGTGAGGGAAGAAATCCCACCAGTTTTTTATACCTACAGATTTTTGAAGTCAATGGAATCATTGTAGTTATTCTATTCAGTTAAGTTGTGCTTTGTTTAAAAAGCCCCTAAGACTTATTTAAAGGGGCCATTGCCTCTGCAGGGGAGGAACGCCGACAGGGACCTGGCTGGTGGAAGAGAACCCCCAGACCTGGTATCTTCTGGCCAGAGCATATGTTGGAATGACGATGGGGTGTGTGGCCGAGGCAGGCATCTGTTAAAAGGATGGCCTGACATTGCTCAGCCTCTTTCCCCCCTCAGGGTGCCCAAAGACACGAAACCCACCCTCCCTCCCTGTTTATGAATTGTTGGACAGTTCGTTAGATGTTGGGTTGTATTATTGCATACAGAGGCTGACGCCCAGAGTGGTTACTTCATGTTGCCTCCCCCCATTTTCAGCCTACCGTTATGTCAGGGATTTTGGGCTGGATAGCCAATGCAACCTGTTGAGGGGCAGGCTCCTGTGGGCTGCCTTGTGGTCAGCTGGCCACAAGAGGGCAAGATCCTCTTCCCATGCTTGCCATGCTCAATGTTGAATAAAGGCTTTGGCCAAATATTTTATGCCAAATTATGGTTTTCAGTGTCCTCCTTAGGCGATCAATATCCCCCTGCAAGGCAGTGGAAGGAAATTAAGGGCTAGATATCAAGATTTTGTAGAAGATGTGCATGAAAAATAGAGGCAGAGCTGACACTGTGAAGATGCGGAGGTGATTCAGGCATTAGGGGCCAGAGGGGACAAGGGGCAGAACAGATAAAGACAGCAGAGGATCTTCAGGCTGCAAAGGGTGGCAGAGTTGGAAAAATAATGAAACCTGTTGCATAGTTGCATGTCAGACAGCTGAGAAAAGTCTTCAAGCTGTTAACAGTTTCCTTCAGTAGTTCTGGAATAGCCTAGCTTTCACCCTCCCTTTTGTGCTGCATCCCTGGAGGCAAAGAAGAAGACAACAGCCTCCCAAATAACACCTACTTACAATTTATTCATTTATTTCACCTATAGACAAAAATTATTTCAGGAAGACAGAGGATGGGATAATATGAGCAGTGACAAAGACTGGGAGTTAAGAATCAGAATAACTCTAATGAATAAATCCTAATTTCACCCTACAAGGAATGCTGTGTTACCAACATGTATTTATTTTTAAATAATAATGACTGGATTTTAAATGTTATATATGGTAATTGTATTATATTTTACTGAATTTTAATTATCATGGGGTGGCCTGAGCCTCCAGGGAAGGGCAGTCTTTAAATGCAAAAATAAATCAATCCCCACTGCTGTTTTTGTTGGAGAAGAGCATGAGGATAGTCCCGTGTTTCTCTAGAAAGCATTTTTTTCTTTATGTTGGCAAAATGATTTTGATGCCCCCAATCTTTCAAGAGCAGAATGACCTTTAACCCTCCGATTCCCCATCATGTCCTCAAAGCTAAAAAGTAGATAGCCCTTGTCGTGCAAGTTCAAAGTTCTGTTGATGGTAATTGCTGATGATTCTGTGTTGGCATTTACTATCATCTAAGATTTGTAATGTTCCCATGTGTTCAACACATGGCTACCAGATAGTTCTAATGTGAGGAACTACACAGTCCATGAAAAGCAGTTGCTGTCATAAATAAAAGGAACATGAGCAGTTACTACAGACGTCTTTCTCATGGTGAATTAGGAGAAAGCACAGGAATTCAAGTCAATTATTCAACTAATGTCAGGAGCTTCAACAGGAAACTGCTGGCACTGTCCTTATGTCAGTGGAGAATTATGTGGTTTCACTCTTGTTTGGAGAAACAAATTTATCCACTTATACTCCAAGGTTCTTGAGAATGACACAAATTGAAATACTGCCTATCTAACACATCAGCTCCATCTTTGATACTTTATTTATTCCAGAGCTAAACATACCTGCTGGACAAAAGAGATCAGTTCCCTGGCATATTGTGTCTGAGTATGTTTTTAAACAGAAGCTGGATAGCCATCTGATAGAGAGGCTGACTCTGTGAAGATTCAAGGGGGTGGCAGGTTACAGTGGATAACCAATAGGGTTGTGAGTGTCCTGCATAGTGCAGGGGGTTGGACTAGATGGCCCAGGAGGTCCCTTCCAACTCTATCATTCTATGATTCTATGATTCTATACACACAATTGTGCAAGAATCCCATATGAAGCTGTCTTATAAGGAGTCGGTCTATCTAGTCTGAAGTACTTTGACTACCAGAGACTCTCTAGGGCTTCAGACAGAGAAAAGGACTTTCCCACCACCTGCTACCTGAGATTCTTTTGGTGGATGTATCCGGGATTGAATCTGTGATTTCTGCATGCAAGGTGTGTACCAGTATAGAAATTATTATGATGTATGAAATGAAGTGGATGTGTTAATGTATCTACAACTAACCTATGGCCCCTCCTTACAGAGATGGGGGTCACAGCCTTGGGATTCTCTTGGTCACATTGTTATGCCTGGATTTTCAAATTGCCATGGCAACATTCAGTTATTAGAAGAGTGGGAATAATAGCATAGCATAAGTGGTAATATGACAAATTAAGCGGTACAGATATACTAGGATGATATTTTCATCATGCTCTATACAGCAGAAAAAGAGCCTCTTGCAGAAAAAGAGCCTCTTGTGGCGCAGAGTGGTAAGGCAGCCATCTGAAAGCTTTGCCCATAAGGCTGGGAGTTCAATCCCAGCAGCCGGCTCAAGGTTGACTCAGCCTTCCATCCTTCCGAGGTCGGTAAAATGAGTACCCAGCTTGCTGGGGGGTAAACGGTCATGACTGGGGAAGGCACTGGCAAACCACCCCGTATTGAGTCTGCCATGAAAACGCTGGAGGGCGTCACCCCAAGGGTCAGACATGACTCGGTGCTTGCACAGGGGATACCTTTACCTTTACCTATACAGCAGAAAAAACAACAACAGGAGTCCTGGTAATTTATCCAAGTAAAGTTTTGAAACCATTTTCTACCTGTGTAAAAAAGCCTTCTAGAATAGTTCAGTTTTGCATAATTTGTGAAAGGCCAGTAGAGTGGGGGTTCTCCTGATTTCTTCAGACAGGCCATTCCACAAGATGGGGGTCACAACAGAGAAAGCACATATATGAACAGTTGTTGATTTTGCCCATTTGCAGGTTGCCGCCCACACAACCCCCTGCTGACATTTGTGGAGTTGTCATGGCAAAGCATAGAGAGATAGGTATTTCTGTCAATAAGAGGGTCCAAGACCATGAAGGGCTTAGTATGTGATAGCCAATGTCATAAATTCAGAGGCCACTGCAGCAGATAGAAGTCTATTGCCTGGCCATGTGCAGATAATTGTATTGTTTGAGGATTATTATATTGTACTAGCAGCAAAGACCATTCCTAAGAACGGGCCTTGAAAAGGCCCCCTCACCTGGCCCCTGGCCAGGCAGCTTAAAGTGGCTTTGGGCCACTGCTCACAGCCGGATCACGTGGGGCGGGCAGGGGCTGGCAGGCCTGGGACACAGCTCCTTAGCAGACAGTCAGCAGGCTGGGAGGCCCTCGTTAGCAGGCCCAGCCTGGCAGGCCAAGAGGTCCTCGTTAGCAGGCCCAGCCTAGCAGACCCTCCACAACCTTTTGCCCAGGGCCCTCTCATCTTACCTGCTACTGGCTCTAGGCACTGAGGCACATCAGAGAGCAAAGAGGCTAGAGTCCAGGGAGGGAGGGCAGGAACTGCAGTGGCAGGGCCAATCAGGGTGCCCTATTCCAACTTGGACGGGTAGACACGTTCCACCCCCTAGGCTGTTTCACAAATATATCGAGGAACCATGGATAAGGATTGTTTGAGTGTTATTTAAACCCTCCTCCATTTAATTTTTATAGAAACCTTTCTCTCAGTGTGGATCCAATACATAATTTAGGTATCTACAGATCTACCCATGGTTGAGACCCACAAGAAACTTCTGAAAAAGATGCATTCCTTCTTCCTTTTTTGTTTCCTTCCCTCTTCCTCCTTCTCTAACATTCTTCCCCCTCTTTCTTTCCCTCCCCTTATCTGTCAATCTACTTCCATCTCTTTTGCCCCTATCCTGTCTCTGTCAATCTACCCTTTCCCTTCTCTGTTAACCTACCAAATTTCCCTTTTCCCTTTCCCTTTATCTGTCAATTGTTCCCCTCTTTCTACCTATTTAATTCCTTTCTCCTATTCCTTTTATCTGCCAGTCTTTGCAGCTCTCCCTATCTACCACACACCATTGTCATCACTACACCCCCTTCCCATTCACCCCCTCACCTTTGCTCCTCTCCCCATCTACCTTCCAGCAGGTGAGCGGTAGCCTGCTGGCTTGGTGTGGAGGCTAGCGGAAATTGCAAATAGGGGAATCACACACCCCATTGGCTATTGTTCCCAGGCTGCCATACTGTATTGCTGTACAGAACAGCTCCCAGGCCACTATGTCACCACTGTCAGGTGCAGTGTAGCTCTCAGGCTGTTGTACTTCCACCAGCAGACCCAGCGCAGCTCCTGGGCTTTCACTCCACCACTGTACCCAGCGTAGCTCCCAGGCTGCCAAACTACTGAGCTGCCATGTTATTGCCTGCCCAGCAGGGCTCCCAGCATGCTGTGCTGCTGATGCTGGGTCCAGCATAACTTCCAACCCACTGGACCCAATGAGATAGGTGCATTCTCTGCACTTGGGGGAAGTTTTTCTTCCTGCAAACCTGGGGAGTGCTAAAAGATTTTTTTAGCCTCTATGTGGCCAGTTTCTGGATTTAGCGATCTGTAGATAGGCATCAACTATGATGCTTCCATCACACAGCATCAAAATCCATCTTTCACATACATACACACATACAGAAGATTTTCAGTAGCTATGGAATTTCTAACGACTTGCCAAAGTCAGTGCCTTGAAATTCCTTTTGGGGTTTTGTATTGAGCAATATTAATTGTCTCATTTGTATCCTCTAAAGAGTTTGGCATACATGTTCGTTATTTATTTTAGCAACAATTGTGTGAGATGTTTGGACAAAAGTTACTTCCAAATTAATTTCATAGCTAAGTGCCCATGTGAAATAAGTCTTCTAGTACAAGTTGAGCTCTGAGACCAGCATACAATGATATATATTATGTTATATTTAGTCGGGCTTCAACCAGAGCTGGGTTTTTTTCAGCTATGGCTGCAGCCTGGTGGAATGCTCTTCCAAATAAGATCAGAGCCTTGGAGGACCTTGAATGATTCCACAGGGCTTGTAAAACAGAGATATTCCACTAGGCCTATCATTGAGGCCTAAAAACATTTCTGAATTAAGCTGGCTTCTCTGTCAAAGCACCAATTATACACTACCTGTGGCTGATGACTCCTATGCCTCCTCTATCCTTTTTCATTGTACTTATCAGAACAGGCAATTAATGATTCAACCATTAAAATCTATAGTTAAAATATTCTATTGTTAAAAATAATATATAAATAATATGTGTATATATGTGTGTATAGATATGAGCTCCGGGAGCTCATTACACCAGGTGGAGGCAAGGACTGAAAAGGCCCTGGCCAAGGCCAAGTGGGTCTCTCTCAGGCCAGGAATCATCAACCTGTTGGTATTGGACTTCCTTAAGTTAGAATGTCCAATACGGAAGCATGATTTTCAAGAAAAACCGAAGGAGCTGTCCTGTGGAACTAGCTGAACATGTTTCATGCCTTCAGTCATAGCCAGAACAATCAAACATTTAGGTGAGATAATATCAGTGGATAAGGTGGATATGGATTGCTTGAATGAAACCTGGCTGGATACAGTTGATGATAAACATGGCCTCATATGGCTATCGTCTGCCAGATTGCAACAGTGGAGAAGTGAGGCCTCAGAAGAGGTGTCGGGAACCCGCTTGCTAACTGAAAAACAGGGTGCCCCTTTGAAGAAAACGTCACGCCAGGCCTGGTGAACGATACAACAGGAACAAGCTTTATTTCAGCAACGTGGAGTCCGCTGGTATGGAGTAAGAGCTTCCACCGAACTCCAGGTGGAAGCTCCCTTTTATACAAAACCCACCTCCTTAGGCTGTATTGCCCCACCCAGTACTTGCGGAGGGAACATGCTGATACAATCATGACTCATGCCCATATGCGAGGTTTTCCGGGGTTCCTGATGGCCCATTTTCCTGGAACAAAGGGCCATCTCCGGGCCCTTGTCAAAAGGTGGAGGGGGACATTGAGGTTCTTTAGCGGCCATTGCCACCTCAACGATCGGGTGGGGCGCCCAGCTGCCGGCTTGCCTATGATCACCATGCCCTACCTCCGTGATCGCGGGCGCCTCTGATGGCGGGGTTCGGTCCCGTTCCCAAGCCACCAAGGACCGAACCACGACAAGAGGGTAACAGGCAACAATCTTCTGTTCTTGTAAAATGCCATATGGAAATACAAAATGGTAGTTTTCTAAATATTTTTCTTAATGCTTTAATACTTTTTATCTCCAACAACTTTTTTTGAATAAGGGTATCAGGTCTGAAAGCAGATAAAATCAGAAATCAATGCTCTACTCTGTAGACTCCATTCCTAATTTAAAATTTCACTCACAGCAACCAACACAAGCTGATTTCTCATAGATATTCTGGAACATATTTACCTCTCCATGCAAATTCTGAAAACTGCTTTCCGTGTTTATTAAAACAAACGAGCAAGACTTTCAGCATTTATAGTGAGCTGGGTTAGTACCTGTGAACATAACCTGATGAGAAACTATTTTTCTCAAATATCAAACATTACATTATGTAAATAAGCACAAGACTTGGAAAATGTTTAAATCATGTTTCCCTTTACATGCTGCTTCTTAAATCCATTAAACTCATACTGAATATTAAAATGATTATTTTAAAGCTTATGAGCCTAAAGCAAAAACAACAACAAGGAACTATTGCCATAATTTAACAAAAAGCAGAACTGGGCTTTCATTTATTCAGAAGAACAAAAGTTGTAAATGCAGATGCTCTTCAGTGGCAATTATATAAGTAATAAACATGCAGCAGCTATATAAGGATCTGAAGTGGTGATTATGTATAAGGACGAAATGGAGCCTCAACAGTATTTACTCAGTCGCTTTGTCTTCATCTGAAAAATGTGGAACAGACTTTTTTGCTACGACATTGTCTAGCCGCTGTCCTTGAAGGTACGGATTTACATTCTGAAAAAAATATTTTTAAAGAGATTAGGAATGACAAGTACAGTCAGGAAAATGAATAGAAATAATCTGCTTCTGGAACATGCTTAAAATTTAATATTTATTCATTTCATAGCCAAAATTATATCCTTTATATTTTATGCTTTCCCATTGTTTGAGATATAAAATTCACCACCACCTAAACGGAGTAAAATACAATACAATTACAAAAGCCCAACCACAGCCTACATCACACAGATCAGAACCCAACACGGTTTTTAAAAAGATCAAAAGGCCCTATGGAACAACTCTCTGTTGCATGCCAGATTAAATAACTCTATTGTTACATGCCATTAAATCTGAAACAAATTAAGATTATCAACTCAATACTCTAGTAGTACAAAAAAAAATGAAGCATACATTTTACAGAGTTCCCAATATCCATCCCCAAATGTGTCTGTACAATATAACGTTTTGAATTCTTTGACACATCAGATTGGAATTCTCCCAGTGAAGTGAAGCTGGTCAGGCAGGACATTTCTGTCTACTAGAGTCCACAAAGTCTTCAAAATTCTGTTTGTGTAAGGAACCTTAGGAAGAGTGTATTTGTGGGTCTGTAGTAGGTAGGATGAATCAATACAAAATTGGCCTCCTCACCTCTGCTAGCAGAATAGCCAATTTTGGATCCAGCTCATTAAAACTCGGTGGTGTACTTTAGTAGTGTAAAATTATTAATGTACAAAAATGTATCCCAGTAGAAAAAAATCTCTTAGAAATTTATTTCATTCAGTCAATTTATATTCCCCCCCTTAATGTGACTTCTCAGGGCGGTTCACTAAAATATTGTAGAATTCTCTTCCGCCATTTGAAAAAACACCAATCATTAAGTCAGTAGAAAAGAACAAGAGTCTAGAAGCACCTTAAAGACTAACAAAATATGTATGGAAGGTTAAAATGGTTTCTAATGCCAGAATGATGTCCATTTATTCCTTGTTGCAGGGACAGGCCTGTTTATGCAATGTAGAAAGTGGAAAGGCATTGTTGACAGATGAAAGCATAAATCACATTAGAGCACAGATTCTCAACCAGGGTTTCATGGAACCCTGGGGTTTATTGCTGGCCCTGGAAGGGTTTCCTGAATAGGAGGGAGTTAAATTATATATATATAAATTTGTCATCATTTATCGGGTGATATGACCATATATGGTCATGTTGACCAGCCCTCCCCTCCCAAAATGGCCAATGATGGGGTAGGGGGTAGGAAGAGGAGGGGCTCTGTGTATGTATGTACACAGTTATGCTTTCCAACCATATTCTGCACAATCACACCATTTCTGAGGTTTCTTGAAGCCTGAAGAATGTTTCAGGGATCTATATTAGGTTTGTTGCAGGCCTTGAAGCCTTGTTACTGTTAAGTAGTTTATCATTGCAGATGATAAGTTATTATAGGTTAGCATGCCGTCTATAAGCAAGGAAAGGTCGCCCCTCCCCCAGTGTCTATGTGAGGCAACTGTAACTATCCAGCACAGGTCATTAATAATATATTGAACTGGCTTGAGTTGTGAGCTAGGTGACGACTAGGGAGGTTCTGTTGTCATATTCTTTGGGCTTATCTTGTGACAATCTGTCCCTGGGTAACATTTTGGCCTTTCCAATTATCACACAAGTAGGATATTATAGAGCCTCTTGTGGCGCAGAGTGGTAAGGCAGCAGACATGCAGTCTGAAGCTCTGCCCATGAGGCTGGGAGTTTGATCCCAGCAGCTGGCTCACGGTTGACTCAGCCGTCCATTCTTCCGAGGTCGATAAAATGTGTATCCAGCTTGCTGGGAGGTAAACGGTAAGGGTCAGACATGACTCGGTGCTTGCACAGGGGATACCTTTACCTTTTTTAAGGATATTGTGGTGCAAAAATGTCTGCTGAAGAAGAAGAAGAAGAAGAAGAAGAAGAAGAAGAAGAAGAAGAAGAAGAAGAAGAAGAAGAAGAAGAAGAAGAAGAAGAAGAAGAAGAGTTGGCTCTTATATGCCACTTTTCTCTACCCCAAGGAGTCTCAAAGCGGCTTACAGTCACCTTCCCTTTCCTCTCCCCACAACAGACACCCTGTGAGGTGGGTGAGGTTGAGAGAGCCTATAGATCCTCTAAGTGTGTATCTCTGCCTGAGGGTTGGAGGAGGTGTAAATATAGCGTAGGGCTTGGTTATACACAGTAGATGGCTTGATGTGATTGGGGTGGTAGCTGGAGGCATGTAGATATATTTGCCCATCTGTCAGTTTCTGGTATAATGCATTTCTTAAGTATCCCTTGTGTATCCATACTGTGGTATCTAGAAAGTTTATTTCTTGGGTAGAGTAATTCATAATTAGATTAATGTTGCAATGGAAGTTATTGAAAAGTCTGGTGAAATCTCTTGAGGGCTTCTTTTCCGTGGGGCCCAGGCAATGCAAATGACATCAGTTAATGTCAAGTAAAGGAGAGGTGCCAAGGGGTAGGCATTCCGAACACTGTATTCCAGTGTGGGACTACTCACTAAATTTGTAGATGACACCAAATCAGGAAGAGTAGTGAATATCCCAGAAGATATAGAGTTCAGCGAGATCTGAACTTGCCAGAAATGTGAGCAAATGAGAACATGATGAGAACAATAAAGAGAAGTGTAGAGTCCTATATCAGGGCCACAAAAATGAGAAGCATGCATACTGGATGGCACTTGTGGGTAGCAGTGTGTGTGAATGAGATTTTGGGGTACTTGTAGACTGTAAGCTAAATGGCCCATTATACACTGAGTGGGAGGTCCACATTCAGGGTGTAATGGCGGCAGCTAAAATCACCAATTATGCATGCTGCGGGCGGCAACCGGGCGCAGAGTCAACGTATGCCGCCGAAAAAGCCGTGTTAGCGAGATGCGGAAGAAAGTGGAGCTTCTCGGGACCAGCGCACAACCAGAAGCGGCTCCAGAGTAGCTGCATGCATAATCGGATACTCTGGGTTTTGCCGCCGTTGTGTTCCGTCCCGTGCATAAGCGGTTTGCTTCGCTTCTTCCTCCTCTGTGTTCTCCATGCCGCCGTTTCAGCTGCCGTGCATAATAGGCCTATATGAGCAGACAGTGTGATGCAGCAGTAAAGACAGCAAATGCTGTCTTGAACCATTTATACAATGGGAACTTTTTTGCCCCAGCTCCCATGCAGGAGTACAAATCGGGGGCGGGTGAAGTGCACTGGGCCAAATGCGGTCCCATGTGGGTGCAGGAAGAGGTAGAGCAACCTGCCACAACTAAAACTCCAGCCTGCATCCTGGCATGTGTGTAAACAGTCTTGAGGTGTATCGACAGAGGCATCACATCAAAATCACGTCATCTTCCCACTGTATACATCCTTGATCAGAGTGCACCTGAAGTACCGTCTGCAGTTCTGGAGGCCTCACTTCAAAAAGGATATAGACAAAATTGAGAGGCTGCAGAGGAAGCCAACAAGGATGATCAAGGGACCTAGAATCCAGGCCCTATGAGTAAAAGCAGTGGGGAATGTTTAGCCTGGAGAAAAGGAGGATGAGGGGGGACATGATTGCTGTCTTTAAGTATTTGAATGGTTGTCAATTACAGGAGGGCAGGGAAAGGTTCCTGTTGGTAGCAGAGGATAGGACCCGCAGTAATGGGTTTAAACTATGTATAGAACAGTATCAGACAGACATCAGGACTTAGAAGGAAATAACTAGTGATGCCAACTCCCAGGTAAAGCCTAGCGATCTACCAGAATAACAACTGATCTGCAGACTGAGATCAGTTCCTCTGGAGAAAATGGTTGATTTGAGTCTGGACTCCATGGCATTAATACATCTCTAAAGTCTCTTCCCTCCCTCACGCCCCACTCACCAGGCTTCTCCTTGAGAGTCCTAGGAATTTCCCAGCCCAGAGCTGGCAATCCTAGATGTAACTCTGTTTAGGATTGTACTGAATGTATCTATGTACAATTATGGCTACCCAGTCATAAAAATATACCTAATGCCTATTTCCTGCCTATTAATGATGCCTCCAGTTCTTCTGCCTGATAAGTCTGACTCATCTTGGTCAGCCATGGAGAAAAGCTTCATGAACTTCTGGTTTGTAGACATGAGTGCTCACGCCCCCTTTCCTCTTCAATAATTGAAACAATAAATAGGCTTCTGTTCAAACTAAATTATATCCCTTCTCTGACAGGACAATATTATTATAAGATATTTAAGAAAGCATGATGAGTAATAGACAGCTCTTTGTGGGATCACTGTGAAGACAATGTTTCTGTTGATATTTATGTGTAAACAGAAAAAGGAAGAATATGAATATCCTTTTGCTAACAATATAATTCAGAAGTCTTAGCCTCTATACCCTCTTCGTCAGCTCTCCAGGATAACTGCTTAGCCACTGTGTAAAACAGGATGCTAGGCTAGATGGTCTGATCCAGCAGGGCTCTCATATTCTTTAGCCACATATTAGATGTGTCAGCCTAGCACTTTAGCACCACACAATGCTTGCTACACTTCATATGCTACCTGCATACAGTGATTTGCTGTTATTTACTAGAGAATACTGATAGGTGCAACCTGAAACACTTAAAAGTCTATAGGAATATGAAATTAGTAGCAACTAATGCTAATGCTTGTGTAAAAGGAATCAAAGGTGTGTAAAATGCTGGATACTGCAATCTTTGGATGCTACTACACATCCACGGTTTAAAATGGTATCATACAGATTGACAGAGTTTATAATACATTCCACTTTAGTGTACCATGATTATATATAAGTATATATATAAGTATAAATTATACTTAAAAATTAAGGTCTTCTGTCAGACCAATGTACTCTCAGATAAAGGAGTTTCTGCTATATCACTGCATGATTTATTGATCTAATTTTGCTTCCTTCAGTTTAGCCTTTGTTGGGTCAGGCAATTCTGCCATGTATTTCTACTGCCGATAACTGGATAATCATGTCTGATGCACAGAGTAAGGTGACCAGATTTTAACATTGGTAAAGCAGAACACCATTGACCGGGGGGGGGGGGGGTTCTTGATTAAAAATTTGGTCTATATGGAGCGACAAATAATTTCAAAGAACACATAAAATACAAAAATAGTATTGTAATATACAATTTTCCAGGTGCCCCCAGATGTCCCTCCAAAAGTGGGACAATCTGGTCACCTTAGCACAGAGGCAGAGGAAACACCTGCCCCAAGGCAACACATCTCAAGTAGTAACATATACAAAACACCTTAGTTCTAAACTCTAAAAGTAAATGTTTTAGAGTCTAAGAGTGAAGTGTGTCTTCACCTTTAGGAGAATTTAAAAAAATGTGCTTCAATTATCTGAACACTGGGAAACATAACAAATAACTCTGGCTAAAAGTACACTGCTTATCACAAACATTCTCTTGAAGCAAAGTGTAGCTCTAGGTTTTAATACAGATGTACTAGTCAGAGTAATTTCAACAATCTGATTTTACTTTGCATTCTTGACTGATCCTGCACTAAGACTCAGAAATGAAAACAAGTTGTGTTATGAAAATTACCCTTTTCTTTCTTTTAGGTCCACCCTTCATTTTCTCAAATAGTAAATTCTTATTCTGAAAGAAAGAAAAAAAATACAAGTATGGATCAAATTTTCAAACTCCTCTGTTCAAGCAAGACTGTGCCATCTAAATATTAGCATATGAAGATTCTGGAAAGAAGTTTAGAAGAGAATGTCATGTTGTTGGAAAGATAAACCACAAGAAAACATTTGAATTACTGCAGCTATTAATAAAATATTTTGCTATTCTTTTGGGATTCTCAGTGTCATCAACCATTATAGGAACAGGAATATATGATGATTTTAAGTTGCACGATGGTTTTAATCTTATCCATCTTAGCAAGAGAAAAGTCAGAGTGGAAAAAGAGCTCAGTTGTAGAGCACATACTTTGCTTGCATGTTATTCTAAGTTCCATCTCTGGCTAATAAGCTCTCAGGTATCAAGGATAAGAAAGATCTAAGAGGTTAGTGGGACTGATATGCAAAGGGTCTGACTCTATATAAAGCAGCCTCATATATCACATTAAAACTTCAAGAAGACTAGAATTTCCAGTGCGAAGAAACTCTTATGATGTACTTTGTGTACATATTCCCTATGATTTTTACCTTATTTCCAATGTTTCTTACCTTATCAGCTCCACTGTTGATTTCCGTATTTCATTCAATCTGTTAAACGCAGTCATTGCAAAGAAATTCTGTTTGCAGTCCTTTCAGTGCCTCTCCCTTCCCTCGTTTAAATAGTACCATAATAAAATTTCATTTTTGAAATAAAACAGTTCGCTCCATAACTTTTAAATAGAGTGAACCTTTTAAAAACAGCCAAAAATTGCTTTGGCACACAGAAGAGTTGTACAAAAATGAGAGCAAGAGAGATTACTATGACCACAGCTTTATAAATGTTTCTACATACGACTATATTTCATGGACTATATTTCATGGATACAGTAAGCTCATATCAGGTCTAGAACTTCAGACACATGCTTAACAGATTTTATTTCCATTGAGATTATTCTGTGGACCCCCCCCAAGTTAAGAAAACAGGGAAAATGTTTTAAGAAGACCTGTATTGTACGAAATTGAAGGCTGTACAAGGAAATGGCTATGAATTGGTTATCTATACTACCATGAAGTAATGCAAGAGAGAAATGAACAGCATTTACTTCTAAACCAAAACCTTTGCATGGTATGGAATGAATGTTTTAGAAGGCTAAATGCGGTCTGTTTAGTGTTTTTCATATTAATTTAAATCTCAAGTTCACATGACATATCTGTTGTCTGACCTCAGCTATTTCAGCTGAGCTGAGAAACAAAGGAAGGAAAATGAAATCTACCCAAGGATAGACTTTCCTGACTATAGCAGTCTGTTCACATTTACACATGGGAAAGCTTCAACAGAACACTAACAAAGAATCATAGATGTTTTTCTCTGGAAAGTAGAACATCACAGTTCTCTTAACATACAATTTTATCCAACAATCTTCTTTAAAAGAAGGTTCTAGACTTTATTTTAAAAAGCTGCGCTGCTGTAAAAGCTTAAAGATTGCAACTTGAAAAAATCCAGCCTGCAAAGATCAGATTTTGTTTTGTCTGAAGATATTTTAAGACTGTAACTAATGTTTAAATATACTGGGCAGCAGAGTGCAGATAAGGTTATGAAATCTGATATAAGACTTTATACATGCAATGATGGTAAATCTGAAATTACAGCAAGTCCCAACAAATTGAGAATATAGGCTTTTGGTGAGATAATGAGCATCTTGAGTTCCCCTATACAGGCTGGTACAAAGTATTCTGCTGCCAAGCAGGGTATATGCAAATATTAATTCATAAAAGCACAACATGGGTTTACACAAAACAAGATACAGTTTCTTGGTATAAAGTCATTCTTATTTTAGATTTCTTTAATATTACATTTATAATATTAATATAATTTATAATATTAACTCACTGAAAGGGGTCATAACTCTGTGGATGAACTAAAATGTAATTGTTGTTAAAATTACTGTCATTTATAAGCAAAAAAGGGTTCTATGGTATCTCAAAGTAAGAGATTTATTGTAGCATAAATAAATGCTAAATAAAAAAAATTCTGAATTAAAATTTAACAACAGATTTAATAGTATTAATCAGGACTTAACAGCACATTGTTATGGCTGGACTGATGTGAAGCTCACAATGCTTCTGAGATTTGCACAGAAACAATTCATTTCATGCCATTTTAACCCTTCTGTTCCCAATTTCCCCTGGTTAAGTCTGTCAGGACCTAGAACAGATTTGTCTCTGAGCAGAGCCTGGGATATCCTGCTCTGATAAGGATCCTCTAGTGGCTAAGTGCTTTGATTCAGGCAGAGGACCTGTTCTGAGACCACCTGTTAGAGTCAGACAGTCATCCAGCCTTTTAAAATGGAAATATCATTTTAAAATGTTTTCTTGCATATGCACAACTTATTTCCAGTCATACAGTAAATTTCCTTGTGTAGTGGCAGGAGCTGCTGCCAAAGCAACTTTTAAAAAATATGCAGCTTATCAGATCTCTAAAAGCCAATCAGAAATTCTGCTAGGTGAAAGCTCCAACTGGCCCTGTCCAATTTCTAAAATCACTAGGTGGGCACCAAGGCAGGAGTCCACAAGTGCATGAGGCCCCTGAGTAAACACACAGAAAAAGCAGGGCCACTTTCTCTACAGCTACCTGCCTAAGCCTGTTTTTTATTATTTTAATGTGTTTTACTTTGTGAGCTGCCTCAAACAGGTCTAATATTTTAATATAAATTCAGTAATTGTGGTTATAAATCTAAATTGATTTATTTATTTACTAAAATTAAAGTCCATTGTAGCTGATACGACGGGCTCTAGCGGGGGGGGGTAGGAAAATAGCAAAGAGAGGGAGGTAGAAAGGAAGAGAGTGATTAAGATAGAGATTGGCATTGGGAAGAGTAAGGGGAGGGGTTGTCCAGTCTAAGGGGGTTGAATATGTGTGTGGTGTGGTGACAAATGAGGGTGTGGATGTGGAGAGATGGGTGTCAAGAACCCGTGGTTTGGAATGTTGGTTAAGTGTGGGAGAGGACTGACCTTTGGGAATTGTGGCATAGTGGTTACAGATAAGCTTTCCAGAGCCATGTCCTCAGATATGTGAAGGGAAAATCAGACTGGAGACTATTCTTAGGGGGAGATTACATGTCAACCAATTCCTCCTAGTTCTGTGGCCCTAATCCTTCTGTCTCCATTTTATTTTACTGTTGATATGTTATGTGCCCACATGCTTCTTTCACTGTTGCCCTTTAGAAGAAGAGCTGAGTTTTTGTACCCTGCTGTTTACTACTCAAAGGAGTCTCAAAGCAGTTTACAAACACCTTTTCCCTTCCTCTCCCCACAATAGACAACCTGTGAGGGATGTGGGGCTGTGAGAGGTCTGAGAGAACTGGGAATGGCCCACAGTCACCCAACAGGCCTCAGGTGTCTCTAAGCAGTTTAAAAGCGCTCTTCCCTTCCTCTCCCCATAACAGTCACCCTGTGTGAGAAATGGGGCTGAGAGCTCTGAGAGAACTGGGAATGGTCCACAGTCACCCAGCAGGCCTCAGGTGTCTCTAAGCAGTTTAAAATCACCTTCCCTTCCTCTCCCTATAATAGGCCCCCTGTGAGGGAGGTGAGTGTAGGGGCCGGCCCAATCAGGGTCGCACCCTGATTGGCTCATGTTCAACTTGGACACCCCGGACATGCTCCACTCACAAGGGAGTTTCACAAATATATAGAGGAACCATGGATAAGGATTGGGTTTGTTTACCCCCTTCCCATTTTTGAGCAGGCTCTGGACTCACAATCGCCAATTAAAACATTACTGTTGTAATCAAGGAGCCATTATATTATGACTACAGTAAGAACTGCCAAGCAAAAGTATCTATCAGTAACCAGCCATGGATAGCTATTAAGCAGTGTTAAGCTGATCTCAAACCTTTGAAGTAGAAATCTTTTTTCCCCCAAGCTATCTATGTTGCTTATCTGAGACTAGGGGCAAAGCCCGTTGTCTCCAAGAATGCAACGGGCGCTAGAGCTTGGCAGTGGGAAGAGGAAGGGGAGGAGTTGTCCTGTCTGTAAGGGCATGGGGTTGAATGTTGAGGCCTACTGCACAGGGTTGTTGTGCAGATGAAACAGGAGACAAAAAAGCCAGTTTCCTCTGCAGAATAATGCTGTGCAGTGGCCTCAAACCTGCAGAGAGTTGCAAAGAAGAAAGACGCATGGCTTGGCTGTGTCTAACCAGAGCAGTATTTTAAGTGAAAAGGGGCTTTTCTGTGGCCTCCCTGTCAGCCAACTGTTTGGCAGAAGGGGAAGTCCCCCCCCCACCCTCAAAAGGAAGGGCCTCAGGCTCCCCTTCGTTGCTCTTGGAAAGGCCTCCCTCCCCTTAGTCAGGGCCTGTCAGAAGCTCCTTCACAGCAGGCCTGAAGGGAGGGAGGGGGAGGGAGCGCACTCTGCAGCCTCCTGCCAGCTCTGTCAGGGTTCTGAGGCAATTTACAGTTGGACTTGACAGTTAGGAAAGCCTTGGGGCAAAAAGGGCTGGTGCAGCCTGTCCAAGCCTCTGTTCTCATCCTCCTTGGCAACCCTACTGACCTCCTCTCCCTGCGGTGGTCAGGAGCAGACTGGCAGCCAGACTGGGCTGGGTGAATGGAATTTTGGTCTGTCCTGGTGAGGGGCCAATAGGAAGGCGCTTTGCGTGCCTCCCCATTGGCTGCTTGGCCCTGGATGGACACTCGGAGGGCCCAATCAGGAGCCGCTTTGCAGCTCCTGATTGGGCCCTCTGAGTTTTTATCCTGGACAGGGCCCGCCCTAACTCCTCCCCAGGTGGCCTTACCCTTTTATTTAACCACAGGAGCGGTTAAAGATACTGATTTTGTGCATCAGAGGCTTTAATATCTATGCCCAGATCTATTATATCCTTGGCAGAATGGTTTTGGTAAATCAATCCCCTGGTGTGTGCTTCTTTCAGAATCAAAGTCTTCTAGGAGAAAGAGTCTGTTAAAATTTACTGACAGAGAACCCCTTCCTTGCTACTTTGGCCATATCATATTTAACTGACACAACGGTTACTTGGAAACCTACAAAGCAAAGAGAGTTACAGACCCATTTGCCCATGCTGGGATAGTCATGTTCTGGATCAAACAGGTGTTGGTGAAGCTGGTATTCTTTGCTGAATTGTGCTGTGTCAGGTGTGTTTTCGAGACATCCATCATCAACTGCAAAAACATTGGGTGAAGTCTGAGTTCCATTACAACTTGTAATAATGAAGAACTTCACATCAAGAACAAATGCAATGAATTTCATCATCAAAGATGGGAGATTAGAATAACTCTCTTGAGTACTTTTTTGTGATTTCAACAATCTCTTAAAATAAGTTAAATCAATGACTTCCAGTAGGATCATAGGTTAATGAGCAGTTGGAACAAACTGTTATTCATAAATTTAGCCAGAGTTTGTATTTGTACTCATACGAACTTGTTGGTTGTATAGCTGCTCTAATACCACTATTCTGTAGTTTCTTAACATTTAAAAAGCATATTTACAACTCTTATTTTGTTGCAAGGGCAAAACTACCATAATAAGATTTTTTCTCATGACCCTACTTGGAAATACCCAAGTAAAAAAAATGCCAAAGGAGGGGGGGGAATAATGGGAGAGATTTGAAGTCTATTTCCTTGGGAATAATAGGACAATAACTATTATTGGTCAGTGAATCATTTCCCGATAGTAATTACTGGGTAGAAGTGGAATCCGAATATTTTTGGATACTTCCATGAACTTCAACACACATACGAGTTGATCCAGTCTTCTTCCCACTTATTGTTAAGCAATAAGACTAATCATTTCATTGATATTGCAACACCATATTATTTAGTTTGGGAGCTTTTGGGTCATGGCTTTCAAGTGTTCAAATCTAGCAGCCCTACAAGGTGGCATAAAATAGAAAAGTCTTTCAGTAAGTCAGTAAGTCAGTCCACAAACCTCACTGAGGAAGTTCTCAAATAGGTTTAGCATATAATACATTTTTATAGTACCTACTTAGGCACAGACTGAAGTTTATATTTAAATCTCTGAAACCGCTATGCTCAAAAACTAGTAAGATATGATCTTCATTGAGAATGCAGCCATGAAAGAGGGTAGCTTTACATTGACAGCAGCAGTTTCTGAGGAATGCTCTCAATTTTCATATCTGAATGCATCATCTTAGCTGAGACACCATCATTTTTTGCTGTATTTTTAAATCAAGGACAAAGAAAAGAGGTCGGAAACCTTTTTTAAATAGAATAACTCCACTGGAGTCATGATTTCAATCTTGGGGTCTTAACCACTAACAGAGTCTATTGGGATAAACAAATAGGAGGAAAAAATTACAACTGAATGAAAGAGATCTAAGTCTATACTCAGATTTTTAAAAGTTGAGTGGCTGAAAAGAAAATACAGATGCTATTTCTATGGAAATCTACTGCTATAGACACCACAAGGATCTTGTGACTTGTATCACATCGGAAAATTTCATCCAAACTGTCAGTAATGTTTCGCAACCTGGAGCTGAAAACATTGATTCTTGTCTGAGTCAAGGTACCTGATGGAATAATCATATTGTCACCTTTTCAAAAGTACATGGTAACTTCTATTCAAGAAGAAATCTAATTAAACAGCTGTCCCTTTAGTCAAATTCCATCTTTTTAATGTTGTAGATTCTCATTTTTTTCTCTGAAAGGGGTTCTAGGTAATAATTCCAAACCTAGTGGAACTTTTAAGCTAGGGTTTGGGGCAAGGAAGGGATATTACATGGAATCTTAGAGATGGTTCAGAAAGAGTTCTGTTAATGGAACAGATCTTTCTTGTTTCCGCCTATCTTCTACCACTTCTTGTACCACCTGAAAAGCTGCTACTGAAAACTGGGAGACCCTGGGAAACATTGGGGAATATAGTACTGAGAGATCAGCTTGAACAAGGAAACCAACCGAAACCATGGACACTTCTCTTGCCACACAGGGGTGCCAGCCTCCAGATGGGACTGGGGATCCTTGGAATTACAGCTCATCACCTGACTAGAGAGACTAGTCCCCCTGGAGAAAATCGCTGCTTTACAAGATGGACTTTAAGGCATGATACCATGTTGAAGTTCCTTCTCTCACTAAACTTCCCAGGCTCCACCCTTAAATAATCAGGAATTTCCCAAAACAGAGTTGGCAACCCTAACTCCAATGTCCATAACTTTCTTTATTTTTGTTTCTCTCTTTGCAAAAAGGAAAAAGTCACTTAAAAAAAAAAAGATGAGAAAACATCTTGGAAGAAGAATGAATTGTGCAAAATAAAGAAAATGTACATATTTTCTTATTTGGATTTTGGTTATTTTTGTGTAGAATTTAAATTTATTTTTAATGCAAAAGCACGCAAACCCCTATGCCTTTAATACACATAATAAAGTTCTTCAAGGTAATGGACTTTTAAATGTGTAACTCTATTTTGGATTGATTCAGGTGAGTAGTTGAGTCTGAAGCAACAGAGCAAAGTTTGAGTGGCACCTTTAAGACCAACACAATTTTATTCAAGGCCTCAGACACAATGAAATGGAAATTACAAAACTGCACTACACATCTTGCAACTTACCTGTTTTCCCAACTGGGCAAGGATTTGGAGGATCAGGATATCCCTGATCTTCACTAAAATCTTTAGGGATGTTGTCACCAGTTAACTCAGCAACAATGTTTGGTATATTTCCATATGGGCCTAAGTGTTGCAGACCTTCATGTGCACCACCTAACAAAGATAAAGACAAAAATCATATATATGGTAACAAGATAAAAACTTTGCAACTCAAGATTTCTGGTTATGTTTCCAACAGCAGGACTTCTTAGGATTCTTAGGATTGCCACCCAACTTTCTCTTTTTCACTTTTCAACAGTTACAGAAGAAATGGGGCTTCTTCTCTTCTCAATCCCAATTTTTAAAGTAGCCCCAGATGCTCCTCCTTCCTTTGCAGTACTACTACAGAACTGTGGGGATGGTCAAGATGGCTAATGTTCTCATCCGAGGTATCAATTTGTCCTACTGCAGTAGAGGGTCTCTTGAGAGATTACAGTGGGCCCTAAATAGTTGGAATTGTGTTCATAGATATTCTCTCTCAACAAGAAAACCTGAAAGCTCCATTTATGGGAGGGAGGCTTGGGCTCTCTAACACAAAAATTTCAGCACCTTCATCAAATCACAAAGCCAAAGATAAGCTGACCAAAACTATAACATTTGAATTGGTAAAAACCCAATACAAATATGCAGTGCAGTTATGTCCTAAGTGCTACATCTAAAGATACAATTTGGAGCCGACTCCAACCACATGATCTTTATACGAACATAAAAACAAGTCCTTCAAATGTTTGCTGTTTTATGGGCCTGAAACCAGGATTTAATTGTTCTGTACCATTTCCCCCAAAGTATTTTGCTATGGCTATCTATATTTTCCACTTAGTTTGAAAAAGAGAGCCCATAAGCCACCATCAAGTCAGTTTCTCTACACTGTACAGATCTCTTTGCATCAGAACTCTGCCCACTAAGAAAAAAAAGGTACTTCACAGTCTCTATATATAGTTATTTACTGTATGTATATAGTTAACATTTCAATTGTCTGCCAAAATTTCCCTGGACTAAATACAAAGCAATCTTTTATACTAATACACATTATTGTTTCCTTCAGTTCAGTCCCCCTCCCTTCTGCTGCTTCAATTCTCCCAAAAGACAGAGTCAATAAACCCCTGATTTTAATGCCTTATTTTTGTACTTTTGAGTGATTTTATAGTGTTTGCAAATTGTATTCCTTATAAACCTTCATGCACTGTTTACCTTGTAAAGGACTGGAGTGGCAGAAACAAAGTACTGACTGGTATATTGCAGACAGTAATCTAAACACACCATTAATTCTGGTATTGTACATTTGACATTAAAGCTTACTTGACAGTGAAGTTCCAGAATCAAAATAACACATTATAAACATGGTGCACTGTAAAACCAGGACAGTTAACAGGAGACTGTCCTCCTGATTACATTGATAACAACAGACAGGAGAGAATACAAAGGAAGGGACAGTGTATAGAAGAGGACAATCAACTGTATAGACAACTATCCTCGTGCTGGCCTCAGCTCACTCACCACCAAGCAGTGTTCAGTTAATTGTTATCACAGCTCTCGGATCTAGTTCCACTTTGGCAACCTGTGAAGAGCCAGCTTGGTGTAGTGGTTAAGAGTAGTGGCCTCTAATCTGGAGAGCCAGGTTTGATTCCCTGGAGCCAACTGGTTGACCTTGGGCTAGTCACAGCCCTGATAGGGCTGTTCTCATTGTTACCCAGAACATGCTTAAATGTGCCCTGAGACACGTGTATTAAGCCATGAGGAATTAGCTGAGCAGTGAGAGGTGGGGTAACTTAGCATTAAGGATCAGTTTCACCTGTGTTTACGAGGTAATTAAACCCTTTAAGAATTCAAGGCAGAGGTTGGTAAATTGTAAAAATAATGGACTTTATTAGAAAGAAAATAATAAAAGCATAAATATATCTAACACACCCATCAAGCAGTTGTATAGAGAAGAAATCAGGAAGAGAAAAAGAAGCCTCAGTATAATTACCGTTCCTGGAAAATGGGGCGTCAGAGATAAATGACACAAACCAGCATTAAGGGAGGTTCCAATGGGTCCTGAGTTGGAAGACACTCAAAGTGGCTGTGTGAAGCCATGGTTTATATAGGATTTGGGGGGAGGGGGCTGTGAGCACATGATGGGATTTTCCGTGCGTCAGAATGTTGGGCAATGCCCTGGTCAGGTCTGGAGATGGCCACTGATAGACAAAGGCATTAATGGGTCTAAGAAAAGGGAGCCATCATGTCTCAATAAGTCTAGCTGCTGGTATTTGGGGAAGAGATTTCCCCTGGCAGAGGGGCCAAGTATGAGTGATGTGCAAGACAAAAAAGTTTGCCTAGGAGCCCCTGGGAAAACAGGTGTGAGCCAGTCCACTTGATCAGCAATACAATGGAGTGAGGGGGGGTTAGGATGAGAGCAAGATTTGAGTCAGGGGGTACCTGGGTCAGGCAGAGGCTGTCATTCTGACCCTAAGGCAAAGAGCAAGCTTTCTAAGATGGAGTCTGGCCTGGCTTGGCTCAGGCTTAGACTACTGAGGGGTGCCACTGGTTGTAGAAGACAGTGTGCCAGTCTGTGAGGCAGGGGTCCTGCCATACTTAACATCATAGATCAGTTTTCTCAGAGCTCTCTCAGCCCCACCATTTACACCACACAGGGTGTAAATTGTGGGGAGAGGAAGGGAAAGCAATTGTAAGCTGCTTTCAGACTCCTTTGGGTAGTGAAAAGTGGTGTATAAAAACCAACTATTCTTTTTTTCTGGTTCTAGATCAGCCTTTCTCAACCTTTTTACCGTTGAGAAAACTCTGAAACCTTCTTCAGGCTTCAAGAACCCCCCGAAGTGGTACAATCATGCAGAATATGTTTGGGAAGCACAGCTGTGTACATATCCACCTGGGTGCCCTTCCTACCCTCTCTGGGGGTGGGTAGATGGATTGACATGATCATATGTGGTCATATCACCTGATAAATGTTTAAATTTTTGTTTAAAGTATATAAAGATCAATTAACTCCCATCCATTTAGGAAACCGTTCAAGAGCCGTCAGGAAACCCTGATTGAGGAAGCCTGTATTCTCTAGAAGGGTCTATTTTTACTTCGGCATTGGGGATCATAGTGCTTTTCTAGAAGACTGCTTTCCCATTCTTTTCCTTCTTTCCCTACTTGGAAGCTGAATGGCAGCCTTCATCCCATTTTAGACTTCCTGAAATGAAGGCCACTTGAAATGTATGTTATTTGTGTGTAATGTTCATATTGATGTCTATGGCTGAACAATGAGTCATGATATAACTAGTGTGATGACCCAAGTTCAGAGAGTATATATACTGATGTCTGGTAGCACTCCTCAAGCAAGTTATTCTGAGGCTATCGCGGCCTGGCACCGGGCTGCGGACCGGGGGTTAATGACCCCTGCTCTTCAGCAGTGATCTTCAACCCATGGACTGGACTCCTCAGGTGAGTTGAGAAACCCCCCTATGTTGGCTTATGAGTCCTTACAGAGCGATCTTTTTTTACTATCTTTTGGAAGGGCCTTTGCATGCTGTCTCAGTTTGGGTCTGCTTTAATTAAAGAACAAACAGTTGGAAGGGTAATTCTGCCCGATAGTGTGGCAGAGTGTCTTAGTTCTACCTCTGAGAGAAAATAGAGTACTCGATTGTTAGGCCTGTTTCTGGTAATGAGCACACCTTTAGGCTGATTCTTAGGAAAGGGGGAACTGGCGTAGGTGGAATCCTGTGTATGAGAAAGGACCCAATCTAGTGCCTATTTATGCTTAAAAGCATTAAAGGATATTCATACTATTCTCTGGAACCATAAGTGGTTTAAAGTTATGTTCCTCAACCAGGTTTCTCTTTTGTCCACCTGGAGATCTGTGCTGTTGATCTGTTCCTTGAAACCAATTTATCAATAAATAAATCTTCTTTGTCATTTATATACAATGCTTATCTCAATCACCTCTGTATCCTACTTGTACACCACTCAGCAGCAAACCAATACACGTGCTGCCTTTAGAACACATGGTAACTGAGGGGAAAGTTCATTGTTTAAAACAAACTTAATTCACCAAAAAATCATAGGAAGTGGTATATATTTCCTCAGTTGCTAAAACAGCATATCACAAACTGTTAGTTACAGCAAGCTTTTTTAGACCAGTGAACTCATTCACCAAAGGAAGATGAACCACCATCACTTGAAGTTTGGTTGGACAAAACAGTGGGAGGAAAGTCATTCTAGTGGGATGAAGGCTGTTTAGATACATTGTGTAGAATGTATCTAAATTTTTAAAAGTTATTTTAGTTATTAAATTGGCCCTCAATAGCTTAATTGTAAGGACTTTCTCAAACAGAAGCTATTATATATTTTTTTAAAGATTTTTTTAAAAATTCAGAGGCAACATAGAAGCAATTAGTTGCAGAATTATTATCTATCTATATTTATGACTCAGATTCCTAAAATGAAAAATTCAGTCACACCATTTAGCAGACACACTTAAGCTAATTATTCTTGAGGCAGTCCTTTGTTCCAATATGTCAATTAAAGGTACAAATAAAATAGCAATAGTATATTAAAACAGTAAAAGCAGTTTATATCCTTGTTTTCTCCCCCAGGAAAAGCTCCAAAACTATTCATCTCATGGACACCAGCAAATTTCATCATGTATTGCCTAAATCAGACAGTCTAACATAACTTTCTCATAGTCCTTAGAATTCAGATTATAAAATATCTCTATATCCATTCTTGAATAGACATCGATTCTGAGATTAATGCTGACTCGTGTGGAGAGCAGAATACAGGACTCTGGGTATAAAGCATCAATCCCTGGTCCTGCAATACAAGCGCACTCAAAAACGCTCAAAGGATTCTTTGTCTTTTTTCATCAAACATTGTTTTATGATTCCACATTTCAAGGGTTACTCTTTTACACCACCCTGCTGTAGTTGGTCAAGTGACATCAAGACTGCATTCTGACATGTCATGCTGCAATAAAACTTTAATCTTTCTCAGGGACAAATGTGGATCTTTTCTGATGCATGTTGTTCTAATTTCTCCCATCCTGCAACATAACATTAACTGAAAACAAGCTCCTAGTTGCCCATTAAATCTGAATGCAACTTTAAGCCATAGCTCTAAATGAGGGATGACTCCCAGTTTGCATGGGGAGGAAAACTCTTCAATTTGCCCCAGTGCCTGCATTTAGGCATCATAGACAATTGGAGTTTGCTTTTGCACTGCGTTGAAGGGCGGAGAAGTGAGGGGAACAATCAAGTCTGTTGTGGTGAACTGGAATTCAGTTACAGCTTAGTATGATGTCTGAATGCAGCCCGAGCAAAGCAATGTGAAGCACCAATTCAGGAAGACCTTAGATAATGCAGTAATGTTTTTTGTTCTTTTAAGGAGCAAATCTTCAAGGGAAACCCAGTCAGAAGCAAATAAATTGTTGTTAACATAGAACTTTGATTTGTAACTCTAACATCTTGGATGTTATTCCATTACAAAAAACGTTTGGCTTCCAATTAGCACTGCACCATCTGCTGACTGAAATGTATAAATACTCTTAAGTGGATTCCTAGAATTTCCATTCAGCGCTCAACAGCCACCTAATGTCTAAGCAAGGAACAGCAAAGCATTCATTAAGGGCACCTTTTGAAACTTATTTTAATAACAAATTTCCTGCCCATATCAGGCATCTTGCAGAGTCTCGGTGTTAACTGTGAATTCAGTTCAGTTCTGGAACAAGGCTTTTCCTAATTCTGCCAAGAGAAGACTTGTTCATTATATTGAAAGTTGTTCAGTCGCAAAGAGAGCAGATTGATTTGCTATAGTACCCCTGATGAAGTATTACACAAAGAATGTAAAGGAACAGGTTATCTGCATTACAATGATGTCACAGAAAATACTTGTTACTTTTGTTACCTGTCTTTGTCCAGAGAGTGCCAACCCCTTGACAACCACTGGCAATCAGAGCAGACAGTGCTAGGCAAAATGGAGTTAGTGGTCAGACTGTGTAATGGAGTTCCATGTGTTTCTTCACCATGCAGAGAAATGTGCACCCAGAAAGGGATATCAAAGGTGTCTTTTTTAAAAAAACAAACAGTATGCCCCTAAATAACAGCCAGTAAGATCCATTACTTTGTTTTCCCCCCATATGTATCTGTAAGAGCACCCTCCATTCACAGAAAAACAATTCCAAATTAAAATTTAAATTTACATTGAAACAATTTGGGGGATGCTTTGAGTACCATTTTTATAATTATAGTAGCATGTTATAATTCTTCATAGGAGTACCCCAGATCTTGAAATCCTGATTATAAATATTTAAAATAGCACAGTGCTGGAATAATGTCTTGATTCACACAGAAAGCTCATGTTGATGAAATCAATGACTAAAAGCATTGTGTAAAAGTTATAATCTGTCATATGCACTTTGTGAGGAAAAATAAGATTGACATTAAACATCCACTTTGGAAAGCTATTGAAATGTGCTAGAATGAGTTCTAATTTTGCTCAAAGGACTTTCCAGATTCTGGCAAGATGTTCTCATGAGGAATATCACATGAGTTTGGGAAGTCCTATTTGGCAAGTACATCTTGCCACACTGTATGAAAAGAAATCTCACTTACCTTCTAAGAAGCATCTGTAGCTTTACTCAAAAGAAACTCTTGTACATCAAATTAAATGTTATAAGATAAACCATCTAATAATAATTTCCAGGAAATCTAAATTTATTATTATCATTTCTTCATATGATTTGAATCTTCAGCTGAAGAATTATTATAAAGAATAAACTACAAAGCCTGATTATAACAAAAATTGTAGTAATAACTCAGAGTGATAAATATTCACCTTCAATATTCTGTGGACCAACCAGATTCATTGCTTGGTGAGCAGGGTATTCAACTCGGGGTCTGGCAATGCCCAGTTGTTCCATAACCCCATGGAGAAGTCTTTGAATATCAGCTTCAGAAACTCTGTCTGGTGTCCTAGGATTGTGACCGAAAATCAGAGCTAGCCTAAAGGCCAGCAGAAGAAATACACTGCTAAACAAGGTTGTGGCCATGCTGTCAGTATGTATTGCAACCTGTCCCAACACAACAAAGAAATCAATTAATGAGATATGACCTATGACATCCATTTACTTTTCAATTGAACTATCTATGGGAAAGTAAATAAAATAGTTTCTTAAATCAGGGCTAGGACTCATGTGCATATGAATCTGAATACCATGGAATGTTTCAGGGACCATTTTGGACCGCAGTGTGAGGGTGGAGAGAAGAAAGTCCGATTATACTGATCGAAATCTCCCATGTAGATTTTTAAATGTGAGGACTGCATGTGTCTGTTTCACCATGCTCAGAGAAAAGTTTACCATCATGGCTTCTCAACACATGTATATAATTTTTGTACTGTCTTAGAATGCATTTCTTATTTGGGAGATCTTCAGGTAGCAACTCAAGTCAAAAGATGTTCTAAATGCCATTACTTCCAAATATTGAATCCCTACTCCTCCCATGGAAACTTGCTGGATGACCTTTGGGCAGCTTACCCACAGGGCTGTTGTGTGGATAAAAAGGAGGAAAGCGTAACAGTGTCAGTTGCTTTGGCTTCCCATTGAGGAAACAATGGGGTACAAATGAATTAAATAAATTAATATTCTTGCCCCCATTTTTACAACTCTTGTGTACCTTTTAAGACACAGTTATTTCTATCATGTGATTATTAAAACTGAGTGTAAAATAAACCCAAACTCTTCAAAGTTTCCAAAATAACCAAGAAAAACTAAGCATCTCTAAGTTATAAAATATGGGAGGGTTTTGTTGCTGTTGTTATTCATGGGCACTTATATATATATAACCTATATACCTGTTTGCTGTGTGCACAATTTACAAGTACAAAGTTTGGTGTGTTCACTTTAAATATCATTTATGAATAGCTTTGAGGAAACAAAGCCTGAAGCACACCCTGGGGCCTTTTGCCGCTCAAATAGGGTTGTCATCTACCACTGGGGATTACAACTGATCTCCTGATGACAAAGATCAGTTCACCTGGAGAAAATGGCTGCTTTGAAATGGCTGCTTTGACTTGTATGGTTTTATACCAGCTGAGGTACCTTTGCTCCCCTAAACCCCACCCTTCCCAAGCTCTACCATACAAATACCCAGGAATTGCCCAACCAGGAATTGGCTACCTTACCACTAAAATGTATGAGAGGTTAAGAGCTGTACTTTCTCATCCTCCTCAGCTACTCTATAGAAGGGTCCACTACTCTATAGAAGGGCCTATGAGTCTCAAAACAATGCAGAAATAGGATATAACAATGGCAATGATTTTGTGATAGGAAAGGCATTGTTCAATGAAAAATCCTGGAATTTGGCTCCAAAACTTTCACACGGAAATCTGTCCTCTGACCACTGAATTGCACAGGCACTTTCTACTGATTTACTGTGATTTCAAACTAGGTCTCTTTCTGGGTTTTGAAATGCACAACCTTTGCTTCTTTCCTAACACAATTATGTAATGCTGGACAGAGCTTGCTACCCATGGATTTAATTTGAGAAGGGCAAAGTGATCAGGGCTGTCAGCTTTGTTTTCAAACAAAGCGATTTCATTACAAATATGGTAGACAGTTTATTTCACTAAAGGATTGGCACTCTGAAACATTCTGCACACCTAACCAATATAATACATCTTCTTCATTCCCTCCTTCATATGGGGGGAAAGGGTTCCATTTATGCATGTCAGGCAAGATTCTCCAAATGGCTGAAGAGATGAAGCCAACAATCAAACCACAGCTGATTGTCATTTCACTTATGCGCACCCCAACATCCTGTTTATCTCTGAAAAGCCCACAGACATTTACTTAGAAGCAAACCCCACTGAATTCTAGGAAACGTACCCCTCAGGAAGTGTGCAAAGATTTGCAACCTGAATTCAACTGCTATGCAGAGAATGCTGGGGGAACGAATTTCATTTCAGACTAGCCCTCCCCCCAGCATATACATTGTTGCTAGTCTACAGCAAAACGACGTTACATATGGGTTTTAAGGTCTCCTATGCTTTCCCAGATCTGAAGGAGAGTTTGTCTTCTTACAAATTTCCTTTTCCAATTCAGCAACACCTCCCCCCCCCCCCCATGATGACAAAGGCTACAAATAAAAGCTGGATAGGCCGTCCATTTGCTTTGCTACCTTGCTCCTCCCCTATTTAGAGAGGGGCCGAGAAACCCCACCCGCCTCTCCTGGAAGGTATCCACCCTTCCGAGGCAGGCCTTCTCCTCGTCATCAAAGGCGGCGGAGGCACCTCGCCGGGATTTGGGCCTCTCTCCATCACATCGCAGCGCCCCGTTTCTCCAGCCTCAGCCAGCCTTTCCCACCCCGCCGCGCATCCCGCGTGAACATCCCTCCAAGCCGGCGTCCCACTCACCGCCCAGCGCCGGAGAAGCTGCTGCGTGTGCGCGCCTCCTTCGTGGCTTAGCGGGCGCAGGGGCTTCCCGCGTCACTTGCCTGGCCAAGCGCAGAGGCGACCCGCGCGCAGCGCATGAATCATTCATTCGTCGCGGGCGGGCGGGCGGGCGGGGCAGTCCATCCGCTGCGTCCTGCCCTCCGCCAATTGCAGGTGCATGAACGGTTGCCAGGCGCCCCGGAGGCAGACGCAAGCAGGGCCCCAGCAGATGGTCATTTCCCTCCGCGTTGGTCTCGACGCAGCAGTCTGCAAGCTGGCTTGGTTGACTTTTTGCAAGTCTTCAGCGAATTCCTGCTCAAATATTTTTTCATACACAGGGAGCCCTAGGCGGCACGAGTTTACTCATCGCACCTTCACTTCCGTGTCTTCTCTGCGGTGCAAAGCGCTGGGCTAAGGTTCGAGGGGAGGTAGAGTCAAGTGGGTAGCCCTGTTGGTCTGAAGCAGCAGAACAGGTATTTAGAGCCCAGTGGCACCTTTTAAGACCAGCAGTTTTATTCAAGGTATCCGAGGAAGTGTGCATGCACACGTAAGCTCATAACTAGAATAAAGGTGCCACTGGACTCTAAATCTGTTCCAGGTGAGAGACAGCATTCTAAAGTACAGGGCCAAACCTAGTGGAAACCCCAGTTCAAATGTCCACAGGTCTGAAACTCACTGAAAACCAGTCATTCGCAGAGATCACTATAAAATGGAGAGGGGTGTGTGTATGTATCAAATCATGCAGGTTATTACTCTTAGATCCCTGGACAAAAGACTGAAATTTCTCTACATCAGATCATAGGAAAGAGGAAGACCCAATTCAATCAGATGGACCCAATTCAAGACCCAATTCAATCAGTAGGCAGCCATGGCCTGCAATTTGCAAGACCTGTGCAAGGCAACTAATGATAGGACATTCTGGAGGTTAGTGCATAGTCACCATAAACTAGAAGTACCTTGTAGCAATATCAGGGGCCAAGCCCGCTGCATTAAGGAATACAATGGGCGATGGATTTGGGGGGGGTGAAGCGAAAGAACTCTGTGGACAGCATCCCGCTCTCCCCAGGATCTGGAAAGGCTGCAGGCAGCTGTTATGGAACTTACTGGCAGCGGGCAGCTCTCACACGGTTGGGATCTACAGCCTCCAAGCCTCAGGGGGAAGTAGAAATTGGAGGGGGTGGTCAGGGATGGGGGATGGAAGATAGACAGGCAAGCTGGTTGGAGGAGCCATTAAGGGGAGGGACAGCCACCCTGAGTGGGCCTTAAGCACTGAATGGCACTTAAGACATGAGACATGTTCCTCCTCCAAGGCCTTACCAGAAATATTAAGTGGAAAATATATAACACACACTCCTCACCCCAAAGTCAAAATATCAATTTTCTCAAAATATGCCCAGGAAGTTGAATTCCTGTCCCAGGATTTTAAAGTTGAAACCCACCTATTCTAGACAGGTTAGACAGGCAGCCTTAGATATCGTGACCCAAAATGTCTCTCCCCCCCCCTTAGAAAAAGTTCCAGACAGATTAAATTTTGTCCCCACACACTACTTAGGTTTGTGCTGGACCAGTATTGCTAGCCTAAACTCATTTTCTGTTTAACCTCATAAACATTGCAGTTGGCACGGCCAGCTGTAGACACAGCACTGGCTTGGGAGTAATGAATAGAACTTAGTAGCAATTTTATGCATAAAGGTAAAGGTAAAGGTATCCCCTGTGCAAGCACCGGGTCATGTCTGACCCTTGGGGTGACGCCCTCCAGCGTTTTCATGGCAGACTCAATACGGGGTGGTTTGCCAGTGCCTTCCCCAGTCATCACCGTTTACCCCCCAGCAAGCTGGGTACTCATTTTACCAACCTCGGAAGGATGGAAGGCTGAGTCAACCTTGAGCCGGCTGCTGGGATCGAACTCCCAGCCTCATGGGCAAAGCTTTCAGACTGCTGCCTTACCACTCTGCGCCACAAGAGGCTCTTAGTTTTATGCATAGAGTCCCCCAGAAATAAACTACATTCAGAATAACCAACAGGAATTCTAGAAGTAAGGTTTGATTTTAGAAACTTTCATTTGAATCTAACTTTGTTACCAGCTCTGGACAATCCAGCAGGGATGTTAGTTTTCACAAGGATCCAAAGAACATCTGCTTCAGTCAACTGTTTTTAGCTATAACGAATTAATACTTTAGCTCAGGGTTGACCAAATTGTGGCTCTCCAGATGTCCCTGGACTAGGTCCCATGAGGCTGTGCCAGCATGAGCCTGTAAGGCACAATAGGGTGAATCTGCCCGAGATCGTCATCAGAATTTCCAAACCTTATTAATGTCACCCTGGACTGGAATGGATGGCAATAGCATCCTTGGGTTGTAAAAAAGTTTTTCCTTTTAAAAAATCATCCTCAAAGACAAGCTTCTGGCAGGATATATCCCTTCTGTTTGGTATATTCTTCTTACAAAATGAATTGCAAATGTATTCAAGACATGCAATAGGAGTTCTCTTAAATTCTCATTTATCCAGGCGTAGTGGACTTTACTATTGGATCTGGCAGGCTTAGTTAGCAGTCTTTAATTACCTTCCTGGCACAAGCAGTTAATTCCCAATTTTAGAACAAAGCTGTTTTTGTTTGGTCTCTAGAGTAGTCTGACATTTAAGGGAAACAGCCCTGGTTTAGCATCATCTCCCTTCCCTGCATAGTGTTCTTCCTGTTCTCATTCAGGATGGTACGCTTTAATATCACACTTCTGTGCTGCCTCACTAGGTTTAAGCAAAAGGAAGCTCTTAAAAGGCCACTTGTTCTTTTTAGGTTCTGGCAAAGCCTTACTGGCTGATTGATACAAAATCATCACTGCCATTTGTTCCCACTTTAAATGTCATCCTCAGTGTGCCAATTAGCTCAATGTGAAACAAGTATTTTTTTTCACCATAGCCTGATCCTGCTTGTTCTCAGAAAGCAAGGCTTTCCTCTTTCACTAGAAGACATTTGGGGTGCAGTTAGCAATTCCTTGATCCACAGGAACTCCAGGGATGGTCAGGCCCACTTTAGGAAGATTTACCAGTTTTTCTTAGAAACTGGGTTTCTATGAGCTCCATTCTTCTACCTCTCCAAATAATTTGTTGTACTTATCACAGACCAAGAAGCAGATAATCTCAGTTTGGATTTAACCTGGTTTTCCATTTTTACACTTACTATCAGGGCTTAATAGAAACATTCCTTCTTTCGGTAACTGCATGCCATATTTTAACAAAGGAGCTTAGATTCCTAGAACATACCTTTTGCACTGTGTTCATGGCTTTCTTTCAGAAACCAATTCTGCCCGGACAACTGTCACAGAATTTTGGCTAGATTTCATGCAGAACAGAATGAGACGGATTGCTTAGGTTGTTGAGTGGATTATACCACTTTACACTGCACGTGCCAAACCACATTTTTGTCTTAAAGTAACCTTTGTATAAAAACTAGCAGATGCGGGCAAGGATTGGATTAGAGCAGAGGTAGTCAAACTGCGGCCCTCCAGATGTCCATGGACTACAATTCCCAGGAGCCCCTGCCAGCGAATGCTGGCAGGGGCTCCTGGGAATTGTAGTCCATGGATATCTGGAGGGCCGCAGTTTGACTACCCCTGGATTAGAGCATCTTAACATACTTTTACATTATAATGGTGTCTTATACCTGTAGTCTAAAGTGGTGCATTCTGTTCTACCACCTCAGAACCTCCCACAACTTTGCTGCCTGTGATTGACCTTGTAATACCCGGTATGAGAACACTATTTGTGACGGTTCCACTGGCTAGTTTAAGCATTGCATCCCCCAGTTAGTCATGTTTCTAAATGGTGAAGATAAAAAAATGAGTTTGAATTAGGAAATCTGCTAACAGAGAGCCTAAGCAAGCACTCTCAAAGAGAAAAAAGGATGAACATAATCCACTATAGCCCTGCAAATGCTAGTACTATTGTGGGGCTAATTCTAAGAGGGGTCATCAAGATTCTAGACCTTATACATATAAGAAGTGATGGACAGATTGGGAAAGTATTGGCAGGCATTTTCTCCGGGAACGTTTGTATCATTTACAAATTTCGATCTACCAATGGAAAAGCTGGCTTTGTACTTAGCTGTTTCTTGAAATTGCCTGATGCTTTTGTTCATGTCTTTTCCCGATATGCTGGCACCTGGGCCAGGGTTTCTCTAGTGACTTTATAGAATTTCCTCTCCAGAAAAGGTTGCTCAGCTCCTTGAATGCAAGTCAAAGAACTTAGAGGAAAAAATGGAAACTTATACACACACACACACATTGAAATGACATTATAAATATGGATATTTTCAGCATTAACTAGATTAGACACACAGACACAAAAGCCTGCATTAATTAATACATTAGTCACTGCAGTAGTAACCATTGACACACGTACAAAAGTTTAAAACTTTTTTTTTTATTTCAAAGACAGTGTTTAACACTCCTACAACAATCAAAGTATATAGAGAAAGCTAAAGAAAAATCAGTTTCTTTAGTTTAAATAATTTTGACACTGGACTACAAATAACAGACAAGCATTTTCCTTAAAAGAACAGATCACTATAAGCATCCCTTTGTGCAAATGAACAGTATGGCTTTTAACAGTTTGTTTTATTTCAGTGACATAATCATATTTTAGAATTATACAATTGGCTGTATGAATTTCTCTAAAAAAATTTAAGACCTTCAGTTTATACCAGCCCATCTTCCAAATCACACAGTACAGAAAATCACTTACTTCCATCTGCAGACTATTCTACTATGTGCTAGAAGCCCCAGTGTACATAAAATTAGATAGTTGGCTATCTAGAAAAATGTCTGTTCTAATATTTTACTGGGCAGTCAATTGATTTAGTCAACGAAAATGCACTTGCTTTTGAGAAATACAAAAGATCCTTATTTCCCATATCATTGCTACTTCCCACAGGTACTGGAGCACCACTACTGCTTCACATATGCTTGAATGTTGCATGAGCTGGCTATATATTGCAAAATTCACAGCTGTGAAAAAACATTTTCCCAAGTATAAGGTTTATACTTTGCTAAGGTTACGGAATTTTAACTATTAGTTCTCTATTACAGTAGCCAGCAGCACTAGCAAATATTTCCCTATAAATTTCAAAGTACAAATTTAGAATGGAACCTATCAGAAGCCACAATGGTAAAGCTATCTTTATATGAACAGAATTTACTGGTTTAAGCTTCAGTCACAACCAATATTTTCAGCACATTCAAGAGGCAGGTATATTTAAGGAGAATAAAACCATTCTTTAATTAAAAAACAAAAAAACCAAGGAAGACGGAAATAGCCTTTTAACTGATTTTGGCTGCAGTCCTAAACACGCATCCAAGAGCTCACCAAAATAAAAGGACATCTGCATGAACAGGATTCGGTCTGACTGTAAAGCCTATAAATCCAGTGGCTTAATGACTGGAAGAAGCTGAGCAGTAGCTATTGGGTTCTTTGGAGACCCTCTATAGCGAAGTTTTTTTCCTGCCGAAGTCTTTCTAAAAGCACATTTATCAGGTGTAGCAACTGAAACGCTGATATTTGTGTTCACTTTTACAACTGCTTTTGGTGTGTCATGATTTGTGAGGTCCTCAAGGACAGATTTGGATTGGCTATTAGTAATCAATTTCTCTTTGCAGGTTTTATCAAGCTTTTCAGCTTGTTCTATTTGATGTATCACTTGCGGGTAAGATCTGGATGATAAAGCAAGCTGATCACATGTACATATTTGCTTATTCATTATTTCAGTAGGCAGTGAAACAGTAGATGTACTGGAGATAATATCCGTGCAGGACGACAGCGCTGTTTCAAAACTCACTGACTTAACAAGGGGATAACCATCACCAGATTTCATTAGTTTGCAAGTAACTGCCTGTTTATTAGCCTCTAAGAGTGAGTTCATTCTCCTTACAGACTGACGGACAGGAGTACGTTGAAACTTCAGAGGTGGCTTGGTTTTGGTTGCAGAGCAGGGTTCATTCAATGAGAGTTTGTTGAACCAATGTATATGGTCAGCAACCTTTCCTGAAGGTGAAGTTTTAGATTTTTCAGAAGTTTGCATAAATAGGTGGTGTTCACTGTTCCTGTCTTCAGCTTCTGGCAACTGTGAGAGATGTACCTTTTGTTTTTCAAGTTCCTTAGTCTTATTCTCTGCACTGTAAGATTTCGATGTGCTACCTTCAACTGTACTTTCTGGGGTGAACTGCCTGTTTGTTTCTATACCTTTTTTCAGGATGTGTATTTTATTCAACTGGTCACCTTCAGAGACCAGCTCAATTTGTTGTTCCTTTTGTACTGACACACCACCTTTGCTTAACTCATTGACTGGATCATCCGGCAACTTAGTATTTTTAAAGAAGGGTCTCTCCACAGAGTTTATTTCACCCATAATTGGCACAGGTTTATCAGTAGCACTACACTCAGAAAAGCTAGTAAACTGATTCTTCTTTTCCACCTTTGCTGCTTCTTGAACTTTTAAACGCTGTCTCTCCACACTTTCTGAAATATGTCCAGTTTCTTGTGTTAAATTGAATTTAGAAGGTTCAGTTTCACATACGTTGTGAAGGTTATTTCCAGATTCAGAAAATGCTTTCTGAATTTTTAATAAAGTGTCTGTAGTCATATTATTTTCTTCCTCACAGAAGGACATTTGATGTTTATTACTGTCCTGTTCCATTCTCATTTCAGTAGGCTTGGGTACAACAGTAGCAGCCAAACATTTTCTAGCAGTAAGAACAGGCTCTGAAGAACAGCTTTCTATTTCAAGACATGCCCTTAAAGTAGTACCACTGTTACTGGTTTCCTGAGGTTCGGTGGTAATGGGGCCAGTCCAGGACATTCGGCAGCTTGCTTCATCATGGCGGTTTGAACTTAACAAGTTATCCTCTGATTTGCTGATGCTTTTGGAACCTAAAAGAAATGCAATATTACTTTAACAATTACAGCCAGTTATAATGTTATATACATGAAAACAAAGACTAATGTCACAATACCATATGAGGGCAGTACAATTAGATGGTCTCTAGGTTAAATGCAGAAAGTGAAAGTGCCTCCAGGAGGACTCACCCGCAAGAGAACAGGCAACTATAGCAGTTGTTCTGCTGTAGACTCATTAAAATACAAAAGTCCTGCTCATACTCAGAGCATTTATGACTGTTTAGGAATAGTCAGATGTGGTTTAAAATACAGAGGCAATGGCAGACTGCCTCATTCAGCTCACTCAATAGGACCTTGAGTTTATTGTCTATACTCAGACTTGGGACAACATGCTGTTGTGCTGGCCCACAGGGAGCTGCAGAAGGATAGAGCCGTTTACTCTGCACTCAGTTAGCATGTGGTATTAGGAAAGACTGGGGCCACCTCAGCTTCTTGCCAGTCATTTAGTTCTGAAGTTCAAGAGTAGAAAAAGAGCCATGAGCTGCAACCTAAACAGTGGACCACAATAACTGCCCATTTTAAGACCAGATGGCAAAGAGCCCCATAAGAGCAGATAAATAGGACAGGAAGAAGGGAAGCAGGAAACAAACTCATGCAAGTGAAACAGATGTAAGACTTCCTCCTGAATTAATAGCAAGGCAAAATTTTCAGCCTTCAGGATATACAACCAGATCAAATGCTGTGCATTAATTATTAATGCTAGTTAATAGAATAGTAGAAATAGAAAATATTTTAAACTTCTACACAAGCCTTCCATTCATATTTTTAAGACAGAAGTTAAAGTAAAGTCAGGCATCTCAAGCCAAATTGGTATGATGATAATGTTTAGATCAGCCCTTTTCAACCGACCATGGAAGCGCACCTGAAATAATTTTCAGGCTTTGAGAAGCCCCAGAAGTGATGTCAACTGGCCATACCTCTCTGCCACACCCCATGCTCCCCGAGTTACATGTCACTGGAATTGACATCATCACCCATGTTAATAGGCAGGCTTGAGGAGAACTGGCAAGCGGGAAGGGGGGGGAGAACAGGACAAGAGGTGGGTTAAAATGGGAATAGGCATGCAGGCTCCACTGCACAGAAATGAGAGAACTCAATCATACTCAGGAGAGGGGCGGGGAGCAGTGGAAGTGGCTGGTTCCCTAGTTTATGGCCAAGTCCATTAATGCAGGAGGTGAAAAGCTGTGGACCCCTCTAAAGCTCCCACAGACCCCTGGAGTCCATGGATGCCTGGTTTAGAAAGACGATTCCCTCTTATAGTCACCCAAGAGCAATAAGATCTTCAGATCAGCATCTGCTCAGGATCCCCAGCCCCAAAGAGGTGAAACTGGCCTCAACCAAGGCCAGGAACTTTGGGTGGGATATGCTCCCAAAGGAAATCAGGGCCCCGTGAGACCTTAATTAGTTCCACAGGACCTGCAAGAGCTATTCCACCAGGCTTATGATCATATCCCAAAGTAACATCCATCAAAAAATGCTGGCCTCACCAGAGGAAAGGAGATCAGCTCCAAACACCAACATCTCTCCCCCCCCCCCGGAATTTTAGTTAGGGGCATCAATTTAGTTTAATTCACAATGTTTTTAACTTTTATGATGTTTGTATGACATTTTACCTGCCCTGACCCATATGGAAGGGTGGGCAAAAAATAAAATATTATTATTAAGTATAGTGGGTCTACCAGCTTGCATGTTTTCTCCCTTCAGGGATCTCAGTATCTTTTGCCTAATGTAAGGTATTTTCTTTTCCTTGAGATGAGATCCTAGCTTCTTTTCTACTATCAATGAAATGCAGTAAACAGCATGACATTTTTAGCAAAATGACACGTTTACCTTTCTTTGTTATACAATCCCCAGTACATGGACTTAATAATGCAACTGCCTTTAGAAAATCTGTTCCGGTTTCTGTGTCTTGTTGATTTGCAAGTCGACGACCAATATTTTCAGATCTGTTAACTGGATGCTCCACTGCAGTATTCTTTTTAGATTGAAAAAAAAAAGTTAATTGCACACGGATTCTTCAAATATTTTCACAATTTAAGGAATCACAGGACAATGAAGAGATGCTGCTGCAGCAGCATTCATATATCATAGGAGTACCACAGAAGATTTGTGTTTATTGCTTTTGATTCTCTTTCCAAGAGGATGCTTGGAAGCATACAGAAACTCTGTTAGCAGCAGGTCCTTGACACAGATCTGACTGGGAAGAGAAACAGCATATGGGGTAACGGATAGAGACTAATGTCGCAATATGAGGTTGCTGGAAGGGAAGGAGGAATGGACAGCTATGGAGAATTGAAAGGCAAGGAAAGTTATGTGGCAGTGACAAACATCTTCATGGAGTTAATGCACTATTTCAGCATGGCACAGATACAAGGTTGGAATCAAACCAAATTTCCACTTGCACTAGAGCTGCTGTGCAAGCTGAAATGAAGAAAAAGCCTCTGTTATGGAACAGAATAAATTAATAAAAGTGTATTTAGTACCTCTTTGCTGCTCTTTCCCAAACTGAACTTTAATCGCAATGACCTACGCACAATTTCTTTCCGGCTAATCTTAGGAGAAAAGCAACCTGTTTTCCCAGACTCAGCCCTGAAAGCAAGAAAAGAAAATATTAACTTGACCATACATTGTATATTCTTAATAATGACATGAAACAGTTGAAAAACAAATAAAAATTCCTTTAGGATATAAAGGATACTACTAATAATACTTTATAACATAAAAAGTGAGACATGATCTGGAAAACTTAAATTCTTAAAACAAAAGTGATTTCACAACCTACAGAGACAAGGAGTAATCTGGGAACTCTCAGAAAAACTCAGCTCCAGGTTTCAGAGACCTACAGCCAATGCTTTGGCAAAATTACCTGTGAACTTTTTTGCTGGCAATCCTTTTGCTTCTTCGACTTCCTATACTATGTAAGTGTTTGTCACTACTGGCTGAGGTAGACAGTGAACTCTGAGATGCCTCAAAAGCAATGCAAGGACTTGCTTCAAACTGAGCTGAAGAACATAAAATTGCAGAATATATATTGGCAGTTACTGCAAAATAATTTCCTTTTTAAAAACCAACATCTTCTATTAGCAAGAAGACTCTCCAAAACATTTTTCACTATTTTATTATTTCAGTCTATATTTCCAGCAGACAAAAAAGATGCTCTTTAACTTAGTACATGCATCAACCATCATATACTCTCTGTATGTGATTCAAAATACAGAAAATAAGCTTGTTTATTTTGTATTGTTTATTTTTCTAACGACATATTTAGACCCATTCACAGAAGTAAACTATTGGCTTATCAGTTTCTAAGCACAATTTAAAGTGCCAGTTCTTACCTTTAGAACCCACAGTAGATTGGAACCAGGGTACTTGAAGGACTATCTCCTCTAACACTGTTCAATCCACCAAACATCATCCTCACATGCCCTGCGCTGTACTCCCACCTTCAGAAGTAAAGCGAGTGGTGACCCAAAATAGTTTTTTCAGCAGTGGCATCTCACCTGCGCAATGCCCTTCCCCTTGAGGCTTTTTAACCAGACTTTTAATTAAGAGGTTGACCTTTTAAAATTGTTTTTAGTCTGCTTCTAGCCCGAGAACTGATTTATGAGACTCAATGTTTCAAGCTTTTTAAAATAGTTTGTTATTGTCAACTTTTATGGATTTATTATGTTGTATTTGATAAGCTGCCTGGAACATATACTTGAGAGAGGCAATATAAAAATTTTTTAAATGAAACAAATTGCCGTATATTTTTACAGTTGCACAGGCTTAGGGAAGCAAGAATAATTAACACACCTCAGGCTTGTATAAAGTACCAGCTTTTGCTCAAATCAAGGGCTAGTTTCATTTTACTGGTGGGTCATCGTTTGCTGTGCTGCCTTTTCTGCACAAATGAGACTAAATTCACTCTGTGGTGCCCTATGAAGTCCAGAAGGATAAGTATACATGCGAAAGCAAACAATGATTCCACAGTGTAATGGCTAAAGAGACTAAGTTATGAACCAGCATATTAGCTTTACCATGAAATTACTATGTTGTTAAGGGAAAATTAACTGGCAGTGGATCGCTCAATGGAAATGTCAACCCAGTGAGCAGCTGCTATGAACAAGAGAAATTTCATGCTGGTCATAATTAGAATAGCAACAGAGAATAAAACTGCCACTGTCATACTGTCCTTTTAAAAATCTATAGTGAGATCACACTTGGAATATTGTATACCGTTCTGGTCAAGACACTTGCAAAAGGATATCGTAGGCACAGAAAAGAGAAAAAAATTATCAGGGAGCTAGAGCAGCTGCCTTGTGAGGACTGTTTAAAACACTTTAAGGCTGTTTAGCTTAGAAAAACGACAAGTAAAGGTAGACATGACAGAGGCTAATAAAATTATGCATTGTGTGGAGAATGTGGAAAGGGAGAAACTTTTCTCCCTCTCCCATATTACTAGAATCTGGGGTCCAACTGGAGCTGAAGAGAAGGAGATTCAGGACATTCAAAAAGAAGTATTTCTTCACAGAATGCAGTTAACGTGTGGAACCTGCTGCCACAGGATGTGGTCAGGACTACTAAAGTGGAAGGTTTTAAAAGGAGAGTGGACAAATTCATGGTGGACTCAACTATCCATGGCTACTAGTCGTGAAGATCTACTCCATCCAGCTTTTCCCGATCTGTACTTCCCAGTCTGTACTCAGACTGAAGATAATGGTTATTGTGCTAAAGTATGCAGACTGAAGAATGCTGCATTCCATTTAAAAAAAATCCCAATGCCTTAGTTTAAAAACAGTGCTTCTGGGAGGAGGCCCTTCTCTGACATGCTAGATGCAGAAGAGTTTTTAGAATGGGGGGGGGGGTCAAACGGTCATAGCCCAACTACCACTGAATAATGTTGTGCAATTCAGGAAAAACTTTGCCATAATTCTCAAGATTGCCCCTACACATGAAAAATATTTCTTGAAGGTGTTACCCAAATGCTATGTTGCATTATTGAAGGAGCCAAAGTTGGTCAACTTCACAGGGTGTTTGCTTGCAGTAACTCAACATTTTTGTTAGGCCAACAAAGTGAAATGTTAATGAGCAGCAATTTGAATTAATTAAACCAGAAAAAAAAATATTTGTGGTAAGTATCACTCTACCTGATCCAGGTGTTGAGCTAATGCTAAAAAGGCTATTTGGTAGCAATTCAAGAGCCAAGTTATGCCTGAGAGATCGCCTTTTCTTGCTAGAGAAACCTTGACAGGAATCAGCGGGGCATTTACGCTTTACACTTGGAGTAACAATCATTGGGGTCACTGATGAAAATACTGTAAAGAAAGTAACAGCTGTCAAAGCCTCAAAATGGTAAACAATGACAAAGCCACTACAGTTACACAGCTGAAACAGTTTTATATTTGCAGCAGGTTCAAACAGGTCTGGTATTCATTACTTTCATATGAGAAAAGAGGACATGTGAGAGAGGTTAAACAGCAAAGATTTTTACAGTTGCCTGCAGTTAGTGATGTGAGTATCCGTGAGAAAGATTAAGAAAACCAACCAATCCTGGTTATAAATGCAAAAACTAGAAATTTTGGATCAACTTAGAAATCCATCTTTTCAAAAGGAAGTAAAACAACTAGCTAGTCATTAAAGTATTATTCTGAATAGCCATCCAAAATAGAGAACTAAGGGCTCACCCCTTGTGACAATAGACAGGGGAGAAATAGGGGGAAAGCCCCAAACTTGAATTCCTTGATCCAAAAACCAATCCTCCACCCAACCCACTCTTTTGAGAACTAATGCACTTGAACAGCAGGTTTTCAATTTAACTTTGGTTGGTACAGATTGGTTACAGGTGCTTGGAACCTTTTGCTGGAAACAGACAACTCTTTCTGTATCCCAGTATATAGACAGCTCTGAGTCCAGTGTATTTCTGCAACTACTGTTGTAAGTATTTTGAACTATATGGGGGTGAATCCTACAGATCCATTTTTCAGAGCATTATGTGTCTGCTAATAACAGAGTGGTATCTAACCCATGGTATCTAGGATTGCCTCCACCTACTATAATTTGGTATACACTATTGTAGAAGCAAATTATTTGGCTGTACACATTGTTTGCCCTGCTGTTTCACTATCAACATTGGTCTTCTATTGCATGAAAAAAACCTGTTTTACAGATTGTTAATCCACAAAGTTATAACTAGATTTAGTATTAGGAGTCAATATCTGCACTTTTTGGTGTTCTCCAGTTCTTCTTCTGTGTAATATTTTAATAGAAAAAAACTTCAATTTCTGCTTATAGATGGCTAAACATGTACTTTTGGCAACCAAAGAAAAGAGTTTTGCAAGCTTATTTGGAGGAAGAGCAATGTTTCCAAAGAAGCACAAACACAAGCACATCCAGCTATAGTAGTTGCACCCACATTTTAGTATGCAGCCCACATTCCCTTCATAGAGCTCTTCAGATAACTACTATAGTCAACAGGAAATGTAAGGATAAATCTAAGCAAGTCATATCAGACTTGCTTGGAGAGAAATCTGCCAGTCACTCGCTGTCTTGTTAGACTATAATGCATTAATGTCTTCATGCAAATGCACTATACCTACCACTGCTGTCTCTTTGAGGTGTGGTACAGGGTGTTCTATTAGATTTAAGTTTATTCAGAGCCCCACTAACAATATCTGAAATTGAAGACACACCATGTAATCAAGTTTTCGAACTACAAATTGACACCATGATGTTTTTCTTAGTCGAACATTAGTTTCAATGGGTTAGAGCCAAAGGCTTGTTTGCAGACTTCTGTCACTGGAATAGAACTTTCCTGCCTCTTCCCTCCCCTTGCAGCCCACTGAGCTCCCTTGTCAAGCTCCCTCAGGAACTGCACAAGAGACAAAATCACCCCTGCCTTCTGCTGACGTAAGCTGACCTTGGCTCCAGTACTTTATCTCCAATTAATAAGGTTAATTAAAGTACTGATGGTTGGAACCTTTAAAAATTTTTGCTATGAAGTCACAAGTTTTGCTGTTGATTCTCACAAGACATGCAAGGATTGTACAAATGCATCTGTGTTAGTCCAAGATTCTGTCTTCTACTTCAGTATTAAATAAGGAACATGACTGTATGTAGTGCTTTACTAAAACTTAGCTATATCAAATTTTCTGCTGAGACATATGGCTCTAGGCAAAGGCTGAGGCTCTGCTGTGCTTCAAGAAGCCCTTTTCTTGATTCCTGTATAAGTGGAAAACTCAGTACAGTTTTATTCCTTCTACCATTCTTCCTTGGTCTGGCAAGGTTAAAAATAGCTGAGAATTTTCAAGCATGCAGGTGACTGTGGGCAACCTTTGCCGATTCTCCCCTGGGCAGTCCAAAATGACCAAAGTGCTGTTCCTGTAGAATTCCTAGAAATAACTTGGGAAGTTACAGAAATCTACTCTGGAGATGACTGTCGTATGAATCACTGCAATGACAAAGAAATGATGTGCCCAGCAAGGGACATGTCCATGCACAATGGTTATCTCCCACATGCTTGGGAGGGGTATCCATCCTGGAGAATTTGATGCCTGTCTTCTACTTAGGTCACATATCCCATCCATTCTTGCTTTCATATTCACATTGGTTAGATATGGACAGAGGTCATTAAAATAAATCACTACAGATGATATATTATACTTGAGAGAGAAAATAACAATTGCATTTCTCATGACCTATGGCTCATTACTCACATTGCAATAGAAGTCTGATGGAAGACCAAAAAAACTGAGCACATTAACCCTTGCCAATGTATATTCAATCACTCAGGGCAGGATTAGTTTGAAAATGTCCTACTTTCAAAAATCATTGAGCAAGGATTTCTTGAAAACACACAGAAATACTTTTAAACTATTTGGATAATTTGTCTTTGCCAATTAACTCTAATTCAATCCGATAAAAGTTAATTGAGAAAGAATTCTGCCAGTGAGACCAAACTATTATTATCCACTATAACACTACAACAACAATCCTATGCCCCAATGAGCAGTCACAGTGGGTCTTACTTTCAAGTAAACATGCAGATGACTGCATTGTAAATACATAAATTTAATTCAATGAGCCAAAACACACACAAGAACTTATTAGAACCAAACAATCTTACTACCAATGAGCCACTGTGGAGATCTAGCATTCAGTATCAAAACGATTAAAGAAAAAAAAGGTTTAAATTTGATCAAGGGATTTGAGAACAGCCATCTGCCTACCTCCTATACTCCGCCTTCTCCTTCTCTTATGTTCTCCAGGAGTTTCACCTTCACTTTCTTCATAATCTTGCAATGAAGGAGTTGAGGCAGAATCATCAATGCCAAGCATAGCAGGCATTTTTTCCAGGATAAACTTTGGTATGTGTCCTGCATTCAGAAACAGTTAATGTGCGGATTGCATAAAAAATAATTATGACTACATAAAGCCTTCAGATTGCATTGACAAGTCTTATCACTTTACCTATTTCTTCTGCATGGTCAATAAGTGTCTGCACGACTGCTGCCTGCAAGCGAAGTTTCCTCTCTGTGTGAGCTGATATTTTGTCAGCATCACTTGATTGCAAGAGATTTGGAGCAAAGATTACTGCCAAGTTACTGCTGTCCATTTTGTTCTCAGCGGCTCTGAAATCACAAATAAGTAACTTCATAAGCTTCATACTTCTAATCTGCAATTACAGCTGAAAGTATTATATGGTGTATTTTCTACTGACCTGAGTCCCAACTAGCAACATTCCCCTTCTGCTTTACAGGGTAAAACCACAATAACAGACTTCTAAAGAAGTATTGTTTTCTCCAGGTCACTTCAACAAGGAGTAATATGAATAATTAAGATCCCTACAAAGGAACACAGATCCAGGCGAAAGCTCCCGAATAAAACAAGAGATTAGACTTCGTGCAGCTGGAGCATCACCATGCTCAACTTCCCAACAGCCATAGACTTCAGTGATGTTTCTGAATCAAGTGAGGAGAGCATGATAAAGCGCCCACAACTGTTCTTCATTTGGGAAGGCAAATGCTTTAACATTTGCTGCTGGATTGGTGGAGTTCAGGAGAAATACCAGTGAAGGACCAGTAAGAGTGAAATGAGAGAAATTACAAACTCCCCTATGCAGGGGTCACAAATGAGAGTGAGTTATTTGGTATTATGGAGAAGTTTAACAATATGGACTTGAGCAATTTTGTCCCTAAGAGGAAATCAAAGGGCAGGGTTTCTTTTATTAAGAGACTGAAGGAAACTTTAAAAGTGAGATTAGATATATATTTTTTTGGACAACCCCACAGGTGAGCAAATAAAAGCCTATATCTACCTTCTCTTGTGAAAGGATGGAGCTTCATGTGCAAAAGTCATATGATCACAATGCATGTTTGAGAAAAGGGGAATAGCACAGATTTTATAACAAAACATATGGTATTGAAAAGAAAGCAGCATTTTTGCTGAACTTTTGCCTTCTGAATTTGTTTCTAGGAATTTCAGAATAGTTTTATTATGAGCTGAAACAGTTTGCTAAATAGCCGTGAAACTATTATATTGTAATTTCCTTCCCTATAGGTTATGAGTTGAGAGAAGCAGGGAAATATCTTGAATTAAGCTTTAATTATAGTTCTTGAAATGTTTTCAAATATATTTCTTCGCAGATTTTATAAATGAACCTCATTGTGCATTCCTATGTTTATAAAACTTAAGATAAAGGATTTTAGTATACATTTTGAAAAAAATAAATACGGTAAGAGCTTATGTGACATATATTTCCTGGCCTCCACCTGGTGGAATGAGCTCCCGGAGATCAGGGCCCTGACAGAACTAAAACAGTTCCGCAGGGCCTGCACAAAGGAGCTCTTCCGCCAGGCATTTGGCTGAGACCAGGCATAACCAACAACATTTGAAGGGCCCCTGCTCCCTACCTCCCAGAACTCCATCAATGCGCTCTGCTCCTGGACCCATTTGCACTGCTACAATTATCCGTTAGTATTAATGTTTGGTTATTTATTTGTTATGGATTGTTTCTTGTATTGTTTCTTGTATTATTTTATGTAAACTGCCCTGAGCCTCTGGGGAGGGCGGTATATTAAACATAATAAACAAACAAACAAACAAATATTATACTCTAACTTCAGAAAGGCATAATTTTTTTCAGAAGCTAATTTTAGTGTGTCTGTTAGAATGCTGTACCTACCCTATGCAAAGGGTGATCAGTGACTTTACTACTTTATTTCCCCCTCTAATTGTTTTTTTGTTGTGTGGGAGAGGTGCTTTCACTTAACTCTCACTCCTCCCTTGTAGCCTTTGGATACATCACTTTCTATCCTCTAACTCCTGGCAGAATCTTTCCAGAGGTCACAAAGGACTGCAGGGGAAAGGGGGTGTAGGCAAAATAATTATATCATTTTGCTTACCTCAGGGACACGTTTTTGAGAAAACTGAAAAAATATCTCAGAGTATCAACCATTCTGTCAGTCATGAGGCAAGAGATCAGTACAGTGGCAGAGTTCTTCTCCTCACAGCTTAGCTGCTGGGCCTTGATGAGAGCTTCCTGGAGATCACTTGGGAGGATGGGCTCAGGCAATTCTCTAAAGAACTGTTTGAGAAGTCCTGCAACATCACAGGGCTGGGCAGTGGACAGGCATTTTTCACCCTGATCAAGTTTATTCTATTTAAAAAAAAATGACACAAAAATGTAAACCAAAGCCATATAAAGGAAACATTTTTAGAAAAATGACATCCTTTGAGACAAAGCTTTGTACAATTATTATTATTATATTACTATTATTATTATTACTATTATTATTATATTATGTGATCTGAAGGAAGATCACATCAGTTAACATAGCTGAAAGAAACTTCTCAATAGACTACATTAACTGTGAAGGCTTTTAATTATAATAATAATAACAAACTGTAAAAAAAAAAAAGAGCAGTACCTTCAATGCTTTTAAACGAACAAATGATCCCGATTTTCTGAAAAGTCCTTCCGTGTGAATGTGTTCTTCTAAGTATTCGCAAGCTTCAACTAAAAAGCTGAACATAAAGTGTTTGACATGTATAATTCAATTACTGCATAAAACAGTTGCATTCAAACTGATAAATCACATTCTTTCACTTCCTAGTGAGCCGTCATTACCCTTTATGTTCTGAATAACCAAAGCTATGTTTGAGAAAGCCCACTCTGTCCATCTCGTCCCCCACCAACACTTACATTGTGTTACATAATTTCAGGGACAGTTTTCTATTGCACTACCAGGCATGATCACCATATCCCAACTCCTGATCAGCAACCTTGAAATATCCTTTCTCCTAGTAAGACACTGAAGATGAACAAGAACCCTAATTTGACAATCATTTTATGTACAGGGAATGGGAATGGCATTCTCCCCCAGGTAATAGGCTAACTATAAAGTTATGTTTTTACTGAGGAACGAACTATCTGATTTAAAATTAAAGATAACATCTCTGCAAAGATTCTATACACAATAAGTTAATATATCACAAGTATTACTTACCAAGGTATACTTCCATATACAGGGACAATTTGCTGAGGTAATTCATGAAGAGCTATTCCAAAGACTTTTCCCTGAGAAATAAAACATCTTTAAATAGTACACCATAAAAACAATCTATGTACAATAATTAGTATAACAAGGAAATAGAAAGAAAACTAGAACTACTGAATAAACCCCCATGTTTGTTAAACATTCTAAAATTGTGGATCAATTATGGATCCTAGTGGATATCTGCAAATCCCTTACTTGCTGTTGGACACTACCATCCTGAAAGCAGAAGGCTTCTGATTTTTTGGAAGGAAGGGTAGGATTTAGAGATGCAAAAGTTTCTGTGTAAACCTTAAGCGCATCAGGGAGGTTATCCCCCCAAAAAAGGCAGACGTTTTGATGAAAACTGAAATGTAGGCAATATTCATTTTCCTCTCAAACCAAAATTGCCTGAAATTAGACATGTGGTAATCTAAGAAAGGGCCTTTTCCACTTTGGCACTCAAATCCTGAAGCTCCCTCCCCAAGGAGATTCATCTGCCTTTATCATAGTCCTTCACCAACAAGTAAAAACGTTTTAGTTTCAAGTAGTTTATCACCAATAGTGGTTGTTGGCCCTCCTATTTTATTTTTCAATTCATATGCTGTTGTTTATGATTTTTAATTGAACTTTATAATTTCAACTATTATTGTTTAAACTAGGAATTTAAGCCCATTGTACGCTTGAAATACAATGGGCGCTAGCATGCTGTGATGGTGGAGTGTTTGGCTTAGAAGTCCTGGGTTTGAAGGGAGGGAGGGAGAAAGATGCAGTGGCCAGAACACTGGAGGGAGGGAGGGAGGACAGGCATAGAGAAAGGGAAAAATAGAGAGATGGGGAGAAAGGAGATTAAGCGATGGGAGAAAGAAAGAAAGAAAGAAAGAAAGAAAGAAAGAAAGAAAGAAAGAAAGAAAGAAAGAAAGAAAGAAAGAAAGAAAGAAAGAAAGAAGAGAAATGGATGGATGGGAGGGAGAAAGGAGATAAAGGAAAGTCTGGATGGATAGAAGGAAGGGAGGAAGAAAGGAAGAAACAAAGACAGGCAGGAAGAGAGCAAGCGAGAGGGAGAGAAAGAGGCAGAGAGAGAGAGAGAGAGAGAGAGAGAGAGAGAGAGAGAGAGGAGAGAGGAGAGAGAAATAGAGGAAGGAAGGAAGGAAGGAAGGAAGGAAGGAAGGAAGGAAGGAAGGAAGGAAGGAAGGAAGGAAGGAAGGAAGGAAGGAAAGGGGATGGTGTAGGTTTGGGGTAGGGATGGGTGGCTGGGTGGGTGTTTGGGGAGGGGAAGTGGCGGCGGAGTGCGGGCGCGGGCGAGAGAGAGACTGTCCCTTTGGCTGAGGCCTCCCCCCGCCCGGCTCCCGCACAACGGCAGGGCCTCTGGGCCTACCTTGCCTGTTGGCGGCCAGCGCAAGAATGGCAGCCATGGGGCAAAGGTGGCCCACGTTGGGAGGTGGGCGGGTTCGGAGGCACGAACCACCAACTGGTCAGTCCTGGGGCAAGGGGCCAATCATTGCCCCCCTCCATCTCCGACAGCGCACACCCCCACAGCCCTTACTGTTTTATTTATACCGCTCCCAGAGTGGTGTAAATATATTTAATTTAACATTTCCTTTGTTTGCTACCTTGTGGACTCTCACTGAGTGGAAAGGCAGCATATATACAAATACAGAGCGTATAAAATATGCCACTTGGCATTTTGTTATTGTTGTTAGTTGTGAAGTCATGTCTGACCCATCGCGACCCCTCGGACAAAAGTTTCTGTGTAAACTTTAAGCCCATCGGGGGGGGGTACCCCGACAAAAAGGCAGCAGTTTTGATGAAAACTGAAATGTAGGCAATATTCATTTTGCTATGGAAGTCGTGTCCGACCCATCGCAACCCCATGGACAATGATCCTCCAGGCCTTCCTGTCCTCTACCATTCCTCAAAGTCCATTTAAGTTTGCACCAACTGCTTCAGTGACTCCATCCAGCCACCTCATTCTCTGTCATCCCCTTCTTCTTTTGCCCTCAATTGCTCCCAGCATTAGGCTCTTCTCCAGGGAGTCCTTCCTTCTCATGAGGTGGCCAAAGTATTTGAGTGCTATGTGCTATGGACAGTACCAAAAGGCTATTTGGAATATTTATGCAATTTAAATTAAAAATGCTGCATATGTCTACAGTATGAGAGGGATTTTTAAAGACTTTTTCATGAAATGCTTTATAAAACTTAATAAGAAAATATTTCAAGAAGTTTTAAGTAACCCAATTTTTATGCTAGATATTTTGAGTGTGAAAATCCTCACCTTAAGAAGCATTTCACTCATTCTAAGAGAAAAACAGCTGATAAGAGCCCCCTCCTCAGTACTTTCCCAATTTTTTTCATTTTTTACTATTGAAAGAATGGGGGGAGGGAATGTTCTATGACCACCATCCTCTTCCAAATTTTTCTGATTCCCCTGCCCCCAGAGAATCCAGTTCAAAGTCCATATGAAGTAGTACTGCTACAAGTTTTGAATTACAAACAAAATATAATATGGATTTCAGAGAAAGCTGAGGCTGCAATAAGACACCCTACGTCATCATATCTATGATATGAATAAGTGTTACAGTTACATCCTGCCTTATCCCTAATATTCTCAATTATCTGCATATGATTCTTTTTATATTTTGGATGGAAAATTTCTAAATATTCATCACCCAAGGATCTTGTGTCTAGACACTAACTGGCTTATTGTGATACAAGTTTCAACAGCCTGTTTCATCACACAAAATGTGCATATCTAAGAACATTATCTGCAGGCTAATCTTATCTAAACAGAGTAACCTAGTTACATGACCCTTGCTCAATCACTCAAGAATAAGTAACTGCATGCTCCATTGTCTTTAGAACACAAATTCCACATTCGTCCTAAAATTGTAAAGACAATGGAACTAGTACAGTGGCTTTATGTCTTAAACTAAATTTTTTTGCACTTTTAGGGCATTATTAAACCCTTCTGAAAAGTTTGAAAAGCTAGAAGTAATTCTGAATTACAGGGATGTGATGCTCGCAATCAAGATTTATTTATTTTATGTCATATTAATTCTTGCTCCATTACTATGTATGGGTATGAACATTGGGCAATGAAGAAAACTGACAGGAAGAAAGTTATTTGAAATATAGTCTTGGAGGACAGTTTTATGGACCCCTATGGAGTGCCAAAAAGACAAATAAGTAGGTTCTAGACCAAATCAAGACTGAACTCTCCTCTAAAAATTAAACTAACTGAACTAAGGTTATTGTACTTTGGTCACATTATAAGAATACAAGATTCAGTGGAAAATACAATAATGCTAGGAAAGGTTGAACTCAGCAGAAAAAGAGGAACATGGACTCAGAGCCAGCTTCGTGCACTGGTTAACAGCAGTTTGATTCCCCACTCCTCCACACGTAGTCAACTGGGTGACTTTGGGCTAGTCACAGTCCTTTTAGAGCTGTTCATGCAGAGCAGTTCTGTCAGAACTCTCTCAGTCTACCTCACAGGGTGTCTGTTGTAAGAAAAAGATTCTTATATGCTGCTTTTCTCTACCTGAAGGAGTCTCAAAGCAGCTTACAATCCCCTTCCCTTTCCTCTCCCCAGAACAGCCATCCTACTCATAGGGTGATAAGTGAGGCTGAGAGAGCCCTGATATTACTGCTTGGTCAGAATAGCTTTATCTATGCTGTGGCAAGCCCAAGGTCACCCAGCTGGCTGCATGTATGTATGTGTGTGTGTGTAAGGGGGGGGGGGAAATCAAACTTGGCTCACCTTTTAGAAGTCTGCGTTCCTAACCACTACACCAAAAAGAGGAAGGGAGGGTGATTGTAAGTCACTTTGAGACTTCTTTGGACAGTGGAAAGCGGGGTCTAAAAACCAAGTCTTCATCCAGAAAGGAAGCCATGGCCTCCAGTTTGCGTATCCTCGGAGAGGAGGTTATGAATAGGACACTTTGGAGGTAATTAATTCACAGGGTTGTCATCAGAAGCAAAACAGCACTTAATACACAGTTCTGATGTTCTCTGTTTAAAGATATGATTGTGTTTAAAGGTATACAAATATCACTGCATGCACACTATTCTCCCACCCCATCCCTGATTTTCCACTCTAATTGCTCTTGTACCAAGACCTCATTAAAAAAAAAAAAGTACAGGGTATTTATGTAAGTAACATAGTACTCAGGAGCATGGGTTACAACTGCAATTTCTAGGGCCTTAAAGACTTGACTGCCTTTTCTTTGTGCCTAGAGGCACAAAGATTGGATGATCTTCGTTAGATGTTCAAAGTTTCTTCTCACAGATGATGAGAGGAATGTTTCAGAACTTGCTTTGATAAACACTGTCTAACCTAAAATTATTGAAGTCTTGTAAATGTGCTTTGAAACCTGTAACAAATATCTATTCACTATTTTTAAAAACTGTTTTATAACCAAGATCTTTGCTTCTGGGTCAGTACAGCCATATGATCTCATGGTCAATCTGTTGTAGGAACTATGCTACAAAAGCATTAATATAAACAATAAATCTTAGTAAAGTCCATTTAACACATGTGTTTAATCCAGACTAAATTTTCAGCGAGGCACTTTTGTCAGCGAGAAAAAAATCATGATCTCCATGAAATGCTGGTCATGGGGGACAGCGGAGCCAGAGAGTTAGCAGAAATGACAGCTTACACTCCATTGATGGAAAATTTAGTCTGGAAGTAACACACAACATTTGTATATGCACTACTCCTAAGCCTCTGCACTAAGAACTGTATTTTGAGCTTCACATTTTCCACTGTTGACAGAAGTTACCTCAGATGAGTGCTACTCTGCCATGTTTATTTTACTGACTCACACACACAAGGCAAACATTTTTTACAGTTTTTGAACTGAAAGGAAACTACAGTTTAGCATGGGGCTGGGCTACCATGTGTAACCTATAGACAAGAGTGACAGATGCACTAAAGAAATCAATGAATCTAAACATTAGTATTTCCAATGGCTAGGAAGAGGTATAGTTTTCTGTCAGGAATAGGACAGGTGATAAACACAGGTATGGCCTCTTAACATAATGGGGAAAAGCAGTTGCTTTTGTTTGTGCAAAAGGCCTTTTCATGACTAGCCAAAGTACATTTTCATCTTTTCTGGCCAGGGATATAAGGCTTACATCTGCTGCTGTGCCTGGAGCATAACTCTTCTTTTTCAAAACCATGCAAGGCAATGGTATCCTCAAGTGAGTCTTAACACGCTCAGGCTCAAAGCATACCTTATTTTTCACAGGAACCCCTCCCCACTCAAGAGAAACCAGTCTCAATTCGGCTGTGACCTTCTTTGTGCAATCCTATGCACATCTATTTGAGCAAGAGCCCTCACTGGCTTCTCGGTACGGGGGATCGAGACCTAGAAGACCCTACCCCCACCCCCCTCGCAATGTTGATGACTTGCTGATCACTAGCCCTGGCCCAGTTCTTTCCATGCACGGGTCTGATATATGGCATCTCTCCCTTCCTCCGAGGAGCTCCGGACGGCTAGCAGTTAAGGACGTTAGGCTGAGAGTGCCTGGCAAAAGGTCGGCCGGTGGGCTTTATGGCAAATGAAGACTCTCAATCAGGGTCCGACCACTGCCCGCATTGGTTCCTGCCGCCCCCAGGAGGAGAGGACCACAAGGGCCAGCTGGACGTCCCGGACAGGCGGCTGGCTGGCCGGCCCTCACCCGCCGCGGCTGGTTCTCCCCGCAAGCCCACCCCGGAGGCCGCCCTGCTTTGGCTGAGCGCGCGTCGGCTCACCTCCTCGGCCCCGGGAGCTGCCGATGCCTGCGGCTTCCTCTTCGCCGCCCGACTCTTCACCTTGATCCCGTAGGCGGCTCGGAGATGCTGCTGCACCGCCAGCAGGGCCAGGCCTCTCCCGCGGTCCCCCGCAGCCGCCATCCCAGCAGCCGCCTTCACTGCCCCGCCGGCATCTTCCGAACCGACGACGTCGCCATCGCCAGTCCCCGCCGCCACACAACACCTCGAACTCCCCGCCTCCGCGTCCTCCGCGCTGATTGGCCCACTGCCCCGTTCGAAATCTCAGGACCCCGCCGGCCCCCAACGGCTGGCGGCACTCTGTGATGCCTGAATGGTTTTTGGCCGAGGATCCTGCGCGCGGTGACAAAGGCTAGGAAAATGAAGAAACGGAGAGCAGCAGCTCAGCACCTATTTGATCGCTGGCTGGAGCTTACCAGATGGGAGCGGAGCCGTTGGTTGTGAATTCAGGCAGTCTCGGTAGACGCCTAAGCCGTTCGTGCGCTTTACTTCTATGTTAAAATTAAAACGAATTCGGTGGCTAAGTCGAAATAAGAGGGCGACTTTCAGCCACGTGGGGCAGTGCGCTACAAATCCAAGAAGCAGTTCTAGTTTGAGTGGGCGTGAGGCGTGTTTTATGTGCTACTGCTTTTAAATTATTAGATCCATGCACGTTCCAGTCTAATAATGGACATATGTAACTCAGGGAACTTGACAGAACTTGAACAATTCTGCAATGTTTGCAAAGGGAAGCACCTCTGTCAGGCATTTGGTTGAGGTGGACCTAAACAAATCATCTTCCATTGGCCCCCCATGAAAACTGCCGCCCATTTGTCCAACCTACAAGCCATCAGTATGCTGTAGTTAAATTACTGTTCTCATCATTGTTCCACTGTTTTATTATTGTCATCACTGTATTGTTACTGTTTACAACTATTAAGTTATCTGTACTGTTCCCTGTTAGCTAAGTTCTATGTATCTAAACCACCCTGAGCCTCAGGGGAGGGCAATGTATACACAATATATTTTTTTGACTGATTAATTGATTTGTACTCCAGGCTATAACATTGAACGATATTATTATTATTAATAATTTCCTTGTCACGCTTCATGAAGACTAGTCCTTTACTGGACTGCATCCTCCCCATCTCTAAAGCATACAGGACAACTCTATGTGAAAAGGACAACTTTTTTCTTAACGGGGAAACCTGTGTTGGCTCACTGTGTACATATTTAATGTGATGATTTCATTTCATGTGGGGCTTTGCATGTAAGTTGCTGTGATCTGAAAGGTAGACCCATTGAATAAAAAGGCTGAATGGGTGAGTAATATATATTTGTTTGTTCGTTTGTTGTATTTATATACCACCCTCCACTGAGGCTCAGGGCGGTTTACATAGAACGTAAAACAGTACAAAGATTTTCCATAACATAGATAACCATAACAATGATAATTAACATTAATAACTGTAATAGAGGTAACTGTAACAGTGCGAAAAGGTCCAGGAGCAGAACACATGGATGGGTTTCTGAGAGGGAGGGAGCAGGGGCCCTGTGGATGTTGCTGGTTCCACTCAGCCTCAACCAAATGCCCAGCAGAAGAGCTCCCTTTTGCAGGCACTGTGGAACTGTTTTAGCTCTGTCAGGGCACTGATCTCATCCGGGAGTTCATTCCACCAGGTGGGGGCCAGGACAGAGAAGCTCTGGCCCTGGTTGAAGCCAGGCGGGCTTCTTTAGGGACAGGGATCATTAGCTGGTTGGTGGTAGTAGACCGTAGAACTCTTCGAGGGGCATAGGCATATGATGACTGAATAGCAGCTGTGCCCTAGGAAGAGGAATTAACTGGTATGGGGACTGGATGTGTATGGAAGAAAGTAAAAATTGGATCTACATGGATCCTTCACTTTTAAAAAATGAACCCTAACAAATGTAGTATCAAATAGCTTTTGGAGGACAGGACAATAGACTGGACAACAACAACAAATGGATCCAAACTGTTGGAGCACTACAGCAGCCCCAAATGTGGATCCAAGGGTCGGATCCTCATGAATTTATATGATTTTTACTTTGAAACAAAATAAAACCACCTTCATTCAGTAGACCATGTCTTAGACTATAGGGAGCAGCACAAAAGTCATGCATCCATGGTGTCATGGTGCCTCCACAGAGCAAAAACATGGTTCCAAAGGATCCTCAGGGTTTTTGGATCCAGTCACCCCAAACTAACCATACGATCATCTATTCTATTGACAGCTACAGCACACACCACAAAAATCACAGACCCAACCCTTCGTGGCAATGCCACGGGACAAAAACATGGCTCCAAAGCACAGATCCTCATGGATAATCCACTTTTTGAAATTGAACTCTAACAAATGTAGTATAAAATCACACATGGATACAGAAGTCTAGGCAGGACCACACAAAAAATTGATCCAAAAGTTTGGGTCACTACAGGAGCCCAAGAACATGGATCTGGGGGTCAGATCCTAATTCATTCATATGATTTTTACTTTGAAACCAAATAAAACCACCTTCATTCTATAGACTATGTCTTAGACTGTAGGCAGCAGCACAAAATCAGAAGTAGAAACATGATTCTGAAGCTTGGATCCTTCGGGGTTTTGCATCCACTCACCTCAAGTTCACCGTAAGATCATATTCTATCAACACCTACAGCAAGCACCACAAAAATAACAGATCCACACCTTCATAGTCACGCCACATGCTAAAAACATCGTTCCAAAGCTTAGATCCTCACAGATCCTCAGAGTATTTGCATCTGGTCACCCCAAATTCTCCATCAAATTACATATCATGTCCATTGTCAGTGTTCCCTCCACAGAAATCATGGATCCACTTCTTTGTAGCAACAGTGGAGGAGCTCTGGTTGGCATATGCACTGCAATTGTTCCTAATCACTGGCTCTTCCTTTCCCACCTCGAACCACTGCAGAAAGGAATGTTCATGTTATCATCTGCCCACTTTTAGAATTAAGCTTGATTATTTCTGCGTGGCTGGTGAATGTGGACAGATATTCTGTGAGTCTCCCCAAAGTAACTGTTACCACCACAGACACAGACAGCTTCCTCTGTAATGTCTGTTCTGCTCCCAGAAGAAGGACCAGACTACAGCCACCCCATCAAGTCCAGCTGGCATTAACTGGAGGTATATTCTTCAGGGCAAAGGCTGGCCACCAGGGCAAGTGGAGGAGCAGTGGCCAAGTTGCTTTCTGCCCCCCGCCCGGCTTCCAAACTTGCCCTTTTGGGCATCTGCCAAATCACTCACTAGATGAGCAAGTTGCACCATTTGGTGAGCTGGTTGTCCCTCTTGGCGATAAAGCCCTTTTCGTGGGGGTCACGTTTGCTACCATGTATGAATGCTGATTGCAGGCACCTCTTCAAAGCCTTCGCACAAATCCACACATGGCTGGAGGCAAGTCTGCATATCCTAGGTGCAGGTTCATAAAGGAAGCCATGTCATCATAGGTTTTGTAGACCATGGGAATTACCAGACCCAGATTCACCGTGTCATAATAGAAGAAGAAAAGTTGGCAAAGAAAACAATATGTAGTGTTGTGTTTTGGGTGACACGACACAAAAGTTATAAGGGTCCATGAGGATACCATGGATCAAATCTTAGCACCATGGCAAAGCCACAGATATATGGGTTTGGAGACTTTTGTGGTTCTAAAAGTGCCCATACCAATAGCCATGATATGTGATTGGGTAATGATTTGGGGGTGACTAAAATTCCATGTATACATGGGGATCCATGCTTTGGAACAATGTTTTTGATCCATGCTGATCTCATGAAAGTGTGGATCCAGATTTTTGGGCTGCAAGCTGTGGCCATAGACATAAGAGATTCAGTGGTGAGTATAGGGTGACTGGATGCAAAAACCTCAAGGATCCACGTGGATCCATGCTCCAGAAATGTCTTTTTGTTCCCTGGTGTTGCCATGAAGGTGTGGATCCATGATTTTTGTTGACAGAAGAGGTGATCTTACGGTGAGTTTGATGAGATGACTGGATGAAAAAACACTGAGGATCTGTGATGATGTGACCTTTGGGACCATGTTTTTGCTCCGTGGTGTGGCCAGAAAGGCATGGATCTGTGATTTTTGTGGTGCATGCTGTGGCTGTTGATAGATAATCTGACATTGGGTTTGAGATGACTGGACATAAAAACACTGAGGATTGGTGAGGATATGACTGTTGGGACCATTTTTTGCTCGACACGATCGAAACCGATACAGGGATGACCATGAACCAACTAAAAGAAGCAGTCAGAGACAGGGGCGCAAGGCGAAGACTTTCCTATAGAATCACTGAGGGTCAGACATGACTGAATGGATCATCATCATCATGGCCAGGAAAGTTTGGATCTCTGATTTCTGTGGTGTATGCTGTAGCTATTGATAGAAGAGGTGATCTTATGGAAAGTTTATGGGGAATGGATGCAAAAACTCTGAGGAACTGTGAGGATTTGTTCTTTGGAACAATGTTTTTGATCTGAGCGGTGGTCAGGAAGGCATGGATCTCTGATTTTTGTGGTGTAAGCTGTGTCTATCAATAGATCTCATTTTAGTACATCCTTGTTTGAATGGGGTTATGCTTGCATGCATCATCCATTAATTAAAACAGACATAAAGAAGGAATCCTTTAGTTGTAAATACTTCCAGCTGTTAATTCCATCATGTTTTCAGCTTTGTAAAGCACTTGCGTGCAGAAAGCAGCCTAGAAATTGCTGAACTGAATTTTAAGAACTCAAGCAACAGTGTTACACTTTTGAGGGTATTAATATTGTTAAGATTCTTCAATTTATTGCAAATGTATCTATAAACACCAGGGGGAGCCCTGGTCTAAAATACAGACATGTGGCTTGACAATACTAATCTTAGCAAAAATGTCTCACTCACCACTTTATATCATATTACACAGTAAACCATAATTTTAATACATTTGGGTATGTTCAATACATTGCTAATTAACTTCAAAGTCAGAAATTTTAGATTGTATATGTTGAAGCATCGATCTTTCATATTTTCTTATATTTTATATAAAGACTAGTAGTAAAGCCTGCTGTGTTCTGTATTACAACGGGTGCTGGCTTATGGTTGGTGTGGGTTTAGTGCCTCACTTGGAAGCTGGCAACCCTAAGAAGTGGTATCTCTGTGCACAGCAGTCTTGACCCTAGTCAGATTTATGCACACCTACGTAGTTTGGAATTCCAGAACATGAACCTGCACCAATCTGGCAGCCTTACCTCCTCTCTGCAATGTTTTCTTGAAAGCGTCACACCCGGGGCGGCAACGAGGCCTTTCCAGGCCTTTGGGAAGCGCTCCCTCTCCCCCCACCCCCCTCAGTGGGATGGCTTCCCAAAGGCCTGGAAAGCACACCGGGGTCCTCTGCGAGGCCTTTCCAGGACTTGGGGAAGCACCCACTCTCCCCCTTCCACCCCCCTCAGTCGGATGGCTTCCCAAATGCCTGGAAAGCACACCAGGGTCCTCTGCAAGGCTTTTCCAGGACTTTGGGAAGTATCCCATCTCCCCCCCCCACCCCCCTCAGCCGGATGGCTTCCCAAAGGCCTTGATAGGACACCCGGGGCCTCTGCGAGGCCTTTCCAGGCCTTTGGGAAGCACTCCCCCCCCCCCGGCCAGGCCTCTTACCTGGGGCCCAGCAAGTGGAGTGGAGAAGTCACCGACTGGCTGGCTGTAGCAGCCAGGCATGTCTGTGAGGCAAGGGGTGAGGGCTTGGTGAGGGAGGACGGGAGCTGTAGGGGCAGGACCAATCTGGATGCAGCTGGCTGCACCCTGATTGGCCCTGGAGAGGCCAGATAGTCCGTCCCCCAAAGCTGTTTCACAATTATTAAGAGGCACCAAATGGATAAGATGATATGATGATATATAATGTGATATGATTATATGATGATAATTCTATTTGTTTTCTGTCTGATCTCCATGAATTGAAGGAAGATTACATCATAATTAAAATACGTTCACATAAAATTAAAAGTAAGAAAAAGATGAAGAGTTTGTTCTTATATTCCGCTTTTCTCTACTTGAAGGAGTCTCAAAGCAGACGGACTAAGCAGCTTCCCCCTTCAAGGATCGCTGCCTTGTTGTGGCAAGGGGGCTTGCGTAGCTCAGTGAAGCTATGAGCTATGCCGTGCAGGGCCACCCAAGACGGACAGGTCATAGCTGAGAGCTCTGACAAAAGGTGATCCACTGGAGAAGGCAATGGCAAACCACTCCAGTATCTTTGCCATGAAAACTCTATGGACAGTTCCAATAGGCATAACGATATGACGCCGGAAGATGAGCCCCTCAGGTCGGAAGGTGTCCAATATGCTACTGGGGATGAGCAGACGGCTAGTACGAGTAGCGCCAGAATGAATGAAGCGGCTGGGCCAAAGCCGAAAGGACGCTCAGTTGTGGAAGTAACTGGTGGCGAAAAGACAGTCCGATGCTGTAAAGATTTTTATTCCATAGGAACCTGGAACGTCAGATCCATGAATCAAGGCAAGCTGGACGTGGTTAAACAAGAAATGAGAAGACTGAACATCGACATTTTAGGAATCAGTGAACTAAAATGGACAGGAATGGGTGAATTTAATTCAGATGACCATCAGGTATACTACTGTGGACAAGAATCTCGCAGAAGAAATGGAGTAGCCTTCATAATCAATAAGAGAGTAGGAAAAGCAGTCTTGGGATACAATCCCCAAAATGACAGAATGATCTCAGTTCGAATCCAAGGCAAACCATTCAACATCACAGTGATCCAGGTCTATGCCCCAACCACTGCTGCTGAAGAGGATGAAGTTGATCAGTTCTATGCAGCCCTACAACACCTTATAGAAGCATCGCCAAAAAATGATGTGCTTATCATCATGGGGGATTGGAATGCTAAAGTAGGAAGCCAAAAGATAACCTGGATAACAGGCAAGTTTGGCCTTGGAGTACAAAATGAAGCAGGGCACAGGCTGGTAGAATTTTGTCAAGAGAATACAATGGTCATAGCAAACACTCTTTTCCAACAACCCAAGAGACGACTCTACACATGGACATCACCAGACGGTCAACACAGAAATCAGATTGACTATGTACTCTGCAGCCAAAGATGGAAAAGTTCTATACAGGCAATAAAAACAAGACCAGGAGCTGATTGTGGTTCAGATCATGAGCTTCTTGTTGCAAAATTTAGGCTTAAATTGAAGAAAGTAGGGAAAAGCACTAGGCCACTCAGGTACGAACTAAATCATATCCCCGACGAATATAAAGTAGAGGTGACAAATAGATTTAAGGAATTAGATCTGATAGACAGAGTGCCTGAAGAACTATGGACGGAGGTTCGCGACATTGTACAAGAGGTAGCAACTAAAACCATCCCAAAGAAAAAGAAATGCAAGAAATCAAAATGGCTGTCTGAGGAAGCTTTACAAATAGCTAAGGAGAGAAGGGAAGTGAAAGGCAAGGGAGAAAGAGAAAGATACACCCAATTGAATGCAGAATTCCAGAGAAAAGCTAGAAGAGATAAGAATGCCTTCTTAAATGAACAGTGCAAACAAATAGAAGAACACAATAGAATGGGGAGGACCAGAGATCTTTTCAAGAAAATTGGAGATATGAAGAGAACGTTTCATGCAAAGATGGGTATGATAAGGGACCAAAATGGTAGGGACCTCACAGAAGCAGAAGAGATTAAGCAAAGGTGGCAAAATTATACAGAAGAACTATACAAGAGCGAGCTTAACATCCCTGATGACCACAGTGGGGTAGTTACTGACCTGGAGCCAGACATCCTGGAATGTGAAGTCAAATGGGCCTTAGGAAGTCTGAGCAACAATAAAGCTAGTGGTGGTGACAGCATTCCAGTTGAACTATTCAAAATCTTAAAGGACGATGCAGTAAAAGTGCTACACTCAATATGCCAGCAAATTTGGAAAACTCAGCAATGGCCACAGGATTGGAAAAGGTCAGTTTACATTCCAATCCCAAAGAAGGGCAATGCCAAAGAATGTTCAAACTACCGCACCATTGCACTCATTTCTCATGCTAGCAAAGTTATGCTCAAAATCCTACAAGCTAGGCTCCAGCAATATGTGGACCGAGAACTTCCAGAAGTACAGGCAGGATTTCGAAGAGGTAGAGGAACTAGAGATCAAATTGCCAACATACGCTGGATCATGGAAAAAGCTAGGGAGTTCCAGAAGAACATCTACTTCTGCTTCATTGACTATGCTAAAGCCTTTGATTGTGTGGAGCACAACAAATTGTGGCAAGTTCTTAAAGAGATGGGAATACCAGAGCATCTTATTTGTCTCCTGAGAAATTTATATGCAGGTCAAGAAGCAACAGTGAGAACTGAACATGGAATCACGGATTGGTTCAAAATTGAGAAAGGAGTTCGGCAAGGCTGTATACTGTCGCCTTGCCTATTTAACTTGTATGCGGAGCACATCATGAGAAAGGCGGGATTAGAGGAGTCACCAATTGGGATCAAGATTGCAGGGAGAAATATCAACAACCTCAGATATGCAGATGATACCACTCTAATGGCAGAAAGTGAAGAGGAACTAAAGAGCCTGTTGATGTGGGTGAAGGAGGAGAGTGCAAAAGTTGGCTTGAAACTCAACATCAAGAAAACAAAGATCATGGCAGCCGGCCCTCTCAATTCCTGGCAAATAGATGGGGAAGAAATGGAGATAGTGACAGATTTTATTTTCCTCGGCTCCAAGATCACTGCAGATGGGGACTGCAGCAAAGAAATTAAAAGACGCTTGCTCCTAGGGAGGAAAGCTATGGCAAATCTAGACAGCATCCTAAAAAGCAGAGACATCAGCCTACCAACAAAAGTGCGTTTAGTCAAGGCTATGGTATTCCCAGTTGCAATGTATGGCTGCGAAAGTTGGACCATAAGGAAGGCCGAGCGTCAAAGAATTGAGGCTTTTGAACTCTGGTGCTGGAGAAGACTCTTGCGAGTCCCTTGGACTGCAAGGCGAACAAACCGGTCAGTCCTAGAGGAGATCAGCCCTGACTGCTCTTTAGAAGGCCAGATCCTGAAGATGAAACTCAAATACTTTGGCCACCTCATGAGAAGGAAGGACTCCCTGGAGAAGAGCCTAATGCTGGGAGTGATCGAGGGCAAAAGAAGAAGGGGACGACAGAGAATGAGGTGGATGGATGGAGTCACTGAAGCAGTAGGTGCAAACTTAAAAGGACTCCAGGGAATGGTGGAGGACAGGAGGGCCTGGAGGATCGTTGTCCATGGGGTCGCGATGGGTCGGACACGACTTCGCACATAACAACAACAACAAAGCAGCTTATAATCACCTTACCTTTCCTCTCCCCACAACAGGCACCCTGTGAGGTAGGTGAGGCTGAGAGAGCCCTGATATTACTGCTCGGTCAGTACACCTTTATCATTGCTGTGGTAAACCCCAGGTCATCCAACTGACTGCATGTGGGGGACGCGGAATAAAATTTTTGTGTTTGTAGGATTTGTGCAGATTTTATTGATGGGCATCGGGATTTTAGTCTGGATAGGCCCACATCAGCCATGTCTTTGTGGATGTGCAGCTCTCTGTTTTCAATTATCTTTCTATAGTTATGAAGAAAACATCGTCTTTGGCGATGCGGGGTGGGGGAGGTGGCACAAGGTAGGTAGCCAATAGATTGGAGTGGGTTTAAGATGTCCGCTGATGGTTCTCACTATTGTATTGTGTTGAAAGTCAAGTTTGTAGATGTGGGCGCTGTTGAGCCATTCTGAAGCACCATGTTCTACAATACTATACACTATCCCTAAGCTTTTAATTGTTGTAGGAGATGTACCCCAAGGTGAACCACATAACTTTTGGAAAATAAACTTTCCCACATGCAGACCATCCCTCCAGTGTCATAAGCAGCAGTCAGATCAACAAAAACTACAGATGTCTTAAGATATTTCTGATACCGTGCCTCAATGAAAGTTGTTAAGCTGAGAATCTGGTCTTCACAACTACGATGAGGCCTAAATCCTGTTTGCTCTATAGAGATATGTTCATTAATCCCATCACTGTTTCTGTTCAGAATTTAAAGTTGAGCATTTAAATGCTTTAGTTTTCCAGGTTTCAGAATTGCAATTATCTTTACTCTCTAGAATTCATCTGGGTCTTCCTGTTTTCATGTCAGTGAGAAACTTTGCAAGCCACTTCTTCATGAACTTGTTGCTACTGATCATGAATTCATGGATGCAGTCAAAAGCCTGGTGCTTTGCTACTCTTAAACAAACAAATAAATCATGGGATTTTTGGGGTCCAGGTACATTGGATCTGAAAAATATTGGTATTTTCCAATATTCTGTTAAGTTTAAATGTTAAGTTTAAATGTCTGGCAGCCATTTCAGCAGTATAGCTGCTGAATGTGCCCAAATACAAGCTGATAAAAATAGCCTTTTATAAAATATACCAGTAAAGTATTTTTTAAAATTTTGTTGGTTTGCTTGGATGAACTGAATGCACATGCATACTTGATATCTTTCAGTGCTTGGAAATCTCACCAGCACTGAAAACTCCTGACAGCTTGCAGTCTTCAGAGCGGAAGCATTTCAAAATATGGAGTTCTTTTTGTATCCTGATTGTAAAATCTTGGTGCTTAGTAGCTCTGGACAAGGAAACTAGTCAGGAAGCTACCCGATTTGATGTTACCTCCAGGTTTCCTTGGAGTCTGGGTGGGCTTGACAAGGAGAAACTGCAAATCAATTTATTCTGAATGTTTTAAGGTAATGACTGGTAGCAGTCTCAACTGCTATGGAAATTGAAATGTTGAGTGATAATATATCTACCAGATATTAAATGGAATCAGAAACATATATTATTTTGGTAAAAAGAAATACTATGAATGTCATAACTCAATGGTCTCAGAAAGGCATAACTCTGGCTTTAGGTCTGTAATAATGTCTTCAGTTTGTAATCCTGAATGGCTAAACTTGCCCTATTAATATCAGTGGTTAAAAGATTAGCAAGTTCCAAACCTGTTTTTAAAATTTACGTGAAGCAAGGCATCTCTGTTCTTATAACACTTTCAGTTTTGTTCCCCTGAATCAAAGAGACAGGTACTTTCAAAGCCTGGATTCTGTCCTTTCAGTGGGCGTGGATGTGAAGAAGGGAAAGTGAGCTATGAGTCGAAATTTATGATGAGAATAAAAGTATGTCCAAATTATGCAGTTAAGAATAATTATGTTATAAAATTATGCTTAAGCTAAAGTTGCCAATGAAAAGAATTAAGATTTTGAGATTTTTTTTCTACTGAAGTCTTTTCAAACTTTAAAGGAAAAAGGTGAGGTTGTTCCATGTGGTTTGAGGGATTTTATAGGCCCAAGGATTTGGATTCTGAGCAACCTACAGCTGGCTGTGACTAATTTGCTACTTATATTGTAGACAACATCACCCTGACCACTCTGACGTAGATGCTGACATAGATGCATGTTCAGATGATCTACCTTTGGCATCTGATCGTATGCTTTATATGGATGCTATTCAGCTGGTGGAGCCTGAGGACATGAACAGGATCCTCGGTGAGGCGAAACCTACCACATGAGTCTTTGACCCTTTACCTTCTGTGCTGATAAAAGCTGCCAGATTGGGGCTGGCAGAGCAGGTAAGGAGAATAGGAAATTCTTCCTTGAGAATGATAGTTGAGCCACCTGTGGTCAAGGAGGCGGTGACTAGACTAGTTCTGGAAAAGAAAAACCTTCCCTGAGCCGTACCATATTGCGTATCTAGTCTTCTATTCCTGAGCAAGATGCTAGAGCAGGTGGTTGTTTCTCAGCTCCGGGTGCTCTTGGAAGATATGGTTTTCTATTTCATTTCAATCTGGCTTCAGGATATAGGCCAGGGTATAGAAAAGAAAACTGCTTGGGTCACCTTGGTTGATGAACTTTAGCAAAAGCTGAACAAGGAAGGGTGACCCTGCTAGTCCTGCGAGCTTTCTCAGCAGCCTTCAATACCATCATTCAAGGCATCTTACTGAGCTGCCTCTTCACATGAGGCTATGTTATGGTGGTTTGAGTCATATCTCAGATGGTCTCAGAAGCTATTTTAGGAGATGCCTGCCTTGTCCCATGGTCATTGGTCTGTGGGGTTCAGCAGGCTTTGTTTTTATCTGCTATGCCGTTTCCTTTAGTAGTCAACTCATTTGACCAAAGGTTTCAAATCACACAACACTAAATTATTCCTATACTAGGCTTTAAAGCCTGCTAATAAGAGCAGGCTTTGAAAGGGGGGGCCACGGTGGCGGCCCCCACACCCACAGGGACCCCCCATGGGGGGACCCTACTGCCGGCCCCCACACCCACAGGGACCCCCCATGGGGGGACGCTACTGCCCTCCACGCCGAGTCCCCAGCTTCCCTGTGGGTCCTTGACATGGCAGGCCTGCTCCGAGGCCCACAGGGACGCCTTCCCCGTCCCCTCCCCGCTGAGTACCTGGCTTCCCTGCAGGCCTCGGAGCAGGCCTGCTGCATCGGGGATGCCTGATCCGAGGCGCACAGGGAAACCTCCCCTGCACGACCCCTCCCTGTTGAGTCCCTGGCTTCCCTATGGGCCTCAAAGCAGGCCTGATGTGTCCCTGACATGTTCCTGACATGGTGGGCCTGCTCTGAGTCCCACAGGGAAGTCTTCCCCGCCTGCTCCCCACCCTGCCGAGTCCCTGGCTTCCCTGTGGGCCTCAGAGCAGGCCTGATGCATCCCTGATGCGTTCCTGCCATGGCGGGCCTGCTCCAAGGCCCGCAGGGAAGCCTCCCCCATCCCCGCCGAGTCCCTGGCTTTCCTGCATGCCTCGGAACAGGCCCACTGCATCGGGGACGCATCGGGCCTGCTCCAAAGCCTGCAGGGAAGCCTCCCCTGCCCACCCGCTCCCCACCTAGTCCCAGGCTTCCTTGCAGGCCTCAGAGCAGGCCCGTCCCCAATGCGTTCCTGACACAGCAGGCCTGCACTGAGGCCTTTCGGGAAGCCTCCCCCGCCCGCCCCCCTCCCCGCTGAGTCCCCGGCTTCCCTGTGGGCCTCAGAGCAGGCCCGTCGCATTCCTGATGCGGCAGGCCTGCTCTGAGGCCCACAGGGTAGCTGCCGCCCAGGACACTGCCAAACTCCAGCCAGTCAGGTAATGGGCCAGTTGGAAGGCACTTCACGCGTTTTGATTGGTCCCTTACCTGAATGGCTTGTCAGTCCGGGTGAGGAGCCAATCGGAAGGTGCTTCACGCCTTCCGATTGGCCCCACACCCGGACTGGCCCCGCCCACTTCTCTGCCGACTTAGACCTTAACCAGTTATGAATCTGCCCCCCTCCCCAGAGGTTTCAGATTATTTCATCCCCATCCCCATTACTATTATTATATTCTTCTTATTATAGTTTTATATTTAACTTTATATTAACTATTATATAGTTACACTTTATTTCTAGATTTAAATTTAGCCCGCTTTAGTTAATATTACAAAATTTCAGGTTTAGTCCTTCATTAAAAGTACATATTTCCCTTCAACATAATTACCAAGAGGAATTCTGCAATGGCTAAAGTAATCCTTGGATCATCATCTTAAATGAAAAATGATACTATCTTAGTTCTTTCAATAGACACAATAGACACTAGGTTTCTTAGGGCTAGATCCAGCCATTTCACTCTTTATAGAGAAGAAGAAGAGCTGACAGTCATCTGATCCAATATTCTTTCTTTCCACATCCACAGTTTCTGCCCTGGAATAGGATCTTCATATAATGGCCCCTCAGAATTGCTGATGGGAGCACATTCATGCTCAACTACAGGCAATCATTTTTTCATATTTTATTTATTCTGCTATATATTTTATTATGATGTACCGCATCCTAGGTCTGAAGAGAAAGGGAGGGTAACAAATATAAATAAATAATAAAATAATAAATTATATTTATTTATATACTGGCAGGGCAAAGGGGTTAGAAACCAACTGAAAATAACAACTAACTTCTTTATGTTCTAAAAATAGTATTCAGCCTGTCTATGATTCTCTTTTTCAAGCTATTGAATATCTGCATGAAGCCATGGGGAGAAGTCATCAGGAGGTTTGGACCGCAGTGTCACCAGTATGCAGATGATACCCAACTCTATCATAATTCTGAGGAAACTGTTGATGTTTTAAACCAGTGCCTGAAGTCATTAATGGGCTGGGTATGGGTGAAAAAGCTGAAACTTAATCCTGACAAGACAGAAGAGCTCTGGGTTAGCAACAAGGAAGATTCAAGAGCTCTCCTGTTATACTCCCTTCGAATACCACGTTTGCAGCTTGGGCATGCTGCTTGGCACAGGGGTCTCTTTAAAAAATTAGGTGGCTACTGTGGTTCATCTGGTGTGCCAGCTGTGCCTGTTCCTGGCTCAGTCTGATCTAGCCCAAGTGATGCATTCCTAAGTTATACCTAGATTGGACTATTGTAATGCAATCTGCTTGGAGCTACTCTTGAAGAAAGTTGGAAGCTGCAGTTAGACCGTTTATGCACTGGAGGTTTCATTGCAGGCTGCAGGCCGGAGTTTTAGTCATGGCAGGTTGCTCCACCTCTTCCTGCACCTACACTGGGAAGCATTTGGCCCAGTGCCACTCATCTGCCCCCAATCTGTGATCCTGCACAGGAGCTGGGACAGCGAAGTTCCCAGTGCGTAAATGGTCTTAGTGAAGAATGCTGCGGCTAGATTGCTGGTCAAGGCCAATTATCAGGATCATTTGAGGGGGGGGGGAGCAATCAAAACTGGCTTTTGATCCACTCCTGAGCCCAATTCAAAGTATCAGTTTTAATCTCTAAAATCCTACACGTTTTGAAACTATGGTATATGAAGGGCCATCTTCTCCCATACATTCCTGCCTGGGAACTATGATCACAGGAAGTGTCCCTCTTGACTGCCCTATTAAATGAAGAAGTTTGTCTCATGGGTAGACAAGAGAGAGACTGACTAATATTCCTTACTAGTATTGTTTCTGCTGGATACTTTAAAAGAATATAGCTTATCACAATCTCAGGGGACAAGCTAGATATGATGAGGGAGGGGGAGGATCCAGGTACCTACTCATTTATAACAACAGAAAAGAGAAAAAAGTGAAGAGACTAATTTTAGCAACAAAAAAAAAAGATGAGTAGATTTCAGGGGCATTTTGGGGTTGCATTTGGAGTTGAAAGGTAAAAAAGTAGTGTTTGGCTGGATCCAACGCTAACTGCTGATCTCAGTGGAGTGCAGCAAAGTAAAACTCAGGCAGAGGATGGGGGTTTCCAGCTTCCAGGTGGGGCTTTCAAATCTGCCAGAATTACACCTGATCTCTAGATCAATTCTACTGGAGAAAATGGCTGCTTTGGAGAATGGACTCTGTAGCATTATATTGCACTGTGGTCCCTCCCCTCCCCAGACTATCCCCTTTCTTAGTGAACTCAATCATTTTATGTAACATGATAGCATAACACCCTAAACGTGAAAAAGTAAAGTGGCCTTCTATTTCAGTTCATAGTGTGTCTCAACTAAGTAAAGTATGGAAATCAGTGAATTAGTAGGATGGGGAACAAGAACACTTGTAACTGAAAGTTTACATTCAAACCAGTGCCAGTAACTTAATTTTAGTATTTCTCCCAGTAACAGGTTTTAACCACAGGGCTGTCCTTCCTCTTGTGGTTGGATGTGTTTCTGAATATCAACATACTAAAGCTTTATGCAGGTAAAAGTATTGTGAGACCTGCATGGTTTCCACAAAAGATGAAAGATTAGGCATAGAGATAAGTTCATCAAAACCCAATGACTTCTACAGTTACCTGTTTTACAATATTTTAAACAGCCAGTTTGGCAGATCAAGCTTAGCGCAGAAAGGCATGCTTCCTGCGGGATGTTACTGAATAGAATTGCCATCTCTTTTCTGTGGGTTTCTGAATTCATTACGCATTTTGCTTACTAGAGCACGGCAAAACTGTTATTTGATCATGCAGCAATAAAAGTTCAGCAGCTGCAGTAGCACAACCTCTTCAGGCATGGTGGTTTTCTGCTGTCTGACATAGCAAACACAGGGCCTATATTAGCTATGTCAAGCTAAAGAAAACCACCATGTGCACTTCCTGTTTAAAAACAATGAGCTAACTGCAAACGCTAGTGAGGTTCTGCTATTGCAGACACTGAGTTCAGACTCATGTGATATAGACAGCCCCCAACCCTGTATGTACATTTTGAGAGTCATATCAAATGTAGGTTCTTCAAAAGTAGCCCCATAAAGAGCACATTACAATAGTCCACGTTTGAGGTTATAGAAGCATATATTAATATGGCAAAGAATAATGAAAAAAGTCACTCCTGGCAACTGGTCTAGCCTGCTTCCTTATTGGTAGAACGTGGGTCCAGGTACATCCCTAGACTCTTCATGTACTCTGCCAAAGGCAGCCAAACTCTGCCCCAAGAGGCCACTTTTGGTCTGCCCCCACCCCCACTGTAGCCTCTTGATTTGTGTGATTATACAGCAATTTGTTTCTTGGTAAGTATACAGGGTAAATGCTCTTCACAGTACATGTGTACCTATAACAAAATAGCCATCTCACACAGATATTATAACATTTATTATTTCAACATAGAAACAAAATGTAAGCTATGTAATAGGTATATGATTTTGAACCATGAGAATTTCCATCTTGTTCCATCTGCCCATTTCCATCTGCCCAACTTAGAATAAAAGTAACAACTAGGGATCGCTTGACCATGTTGTATATTGGCTTACATGGCTCCTAACTGCTAAAAAAGAAAGGACCATTCACAAAGTATTGCGGTGCATATCTAATACAAACTGAGTGGCATTTGGGGGTGGGGGGAATATTTTTTTAACATGTATATTTGATACATAAAGAAGAAGAGCTGTTTTTATATACCCCACTTTTCACAACTTGAAGGTTCCCCAAAGCAGCTTATAAACATCTTTCCCTTCCATTCCTGACAATATACACTTTATGAGGTAGGTAGGGCTGAGTGAGCTCTGAGAGAACTGCTGTATAGGAACAACTCTAGGAGAACTGTGACTAGCCCAAGGTCGCCCCACATGTGGAAAACTGGGGAATCAAACTTGGTTCTCCAGATTAGAGTCTATCACTCTTAACTATTGCACCATGTTGGCTTAACTTCTTTTCTAATTTCAAAACTTTTGAAAGATTCCCAGATAAATCAACTAATTAGGAAATCTTAGGGAATGTTTCAACTTTGACCAAATTTCTTATATTTGTGTCTATAAACTGTTGGAAAAGGCTATGTTTGGTGTACAAAGAAGAGAATAAGATCCTGAAGGGGGCAGATTTTAATTCAAAAGGAAATCAGATATTATTGGTAATGCATTTGCACCAGAGGTAATGTTGACATCAGGTAGGCGCATCATTAAGACCACTGAGGAAGCCACTTGGCTGCCTAGCTGGAAAAAGATAAGCCGATTGAGGACAAAGAAAAGAAGTAAAATGGAGCAGTTGAAAATAATTTCTGTAAACATTAATGGCTTAAACGCCCCAAGGAAAAGATCTAAGACTTTTGCACAGTTAAGGAAACTGAATGCAGATATTATCTGCATGCAAGAAACCCATTTTAACAAAAGAATGATGAACCTCTCCTAGAAGTCAAAATATTGGAAAATTTATGTTCAGCTTCTGCATCTTCAAAGCAAAGAGGAGAGGTCGTTTATGTTCACCCCAAATTGACAGCACAAGTGAAATTTAAAATCCTCAAGGAAGATATCTATTTTTGAACTTGAAATTGGCAAATGGTAGAGAATGGACATTGGTGAATAATTATGCCGCAAACAACTCAAAGAAGAAACTATAATGAATTTTTTAAACTATAATGAATTGGTGTAAGGAGATATAATAATAATTGGAGATTTAAATGCTGTGCCTGACCCAATAATGGACAACTAAAAAAAAAAAAAGGAACAAAATTGCCAAAAGAGGCATTAAATGACCTTCACTGGTTATTGTTCATCAACTTTTGGAGAGACCAAAATAAAACTAAGCGGCAATATACATATTATTCTGCGCAACAGCAATCATATTCCCGAATATATCAGTGTTGGATAACTAAGGCAATGTTTCCTCAATGTAAATCAGTAGAGCTTTTACTGGCTACTTTTGTGGATCATTACCCCATAGAGCTTATTATGATACAACAGAGAGTGGGCACAAGAAGATGGAGACTTAATGAAGTTGTTTTGGAAAATCCTGAAATGTTGAAAAGATATCAAGAGGACCTCAAAGAATTTTTCAGACTCAACAACACTCCTGAGGTCATTAAGACAACTATCTTGGAAGCAAGCAAAGCATTCATGAGAGGCAAACTGATGAGCTATTATGCCACTCTGAAAAGGAAGGCAGGAGAGAAAATGTCAAATATTTTGGCACAACTGCAGGATCTTGAAATGAGACATCAACAAACACCTATGAAGATACTTTTAAATAAGATACTTTAAATAAGATAAACGAATTACATTTGGAAAGAGACTTACTGTGAACAGAAGAAATGAGGAAGAAGCTTAACTTTTTAAAACAAAAGAATTTTTAATTTGCTGATAAACCAGTAAGATGGATAGCACACAGATTAAGAAAAGAATCAGAGAGATGGACGATAACAATGACGAAAAAACCAGGAGGAGGGATATGCCTCACTTAATGACAAATCCAAGAGTGCTTTATGGAATTTTACAGAGATTCGTATAAGTAACCACAAAAGCAAGAACCCCAATTTAAAAATTTTCAGTGACACACAAAAAAATTTAAACCAAAGGTTTACAATCCAATAGATCAGCGGTTCTCAACTGCCATAACACGGCAACCCCAACTGTGGCAGCAGGGATGGTGGGGGCAGTGGGGGCAGTGTGTGCAGCGTGCGCCATGACCAATAAAATAAGAGCAGACCCAAACATATTCTGATTACAGCTTGAAGGAGAAGAATACAAAATTAGAAGTTATGCTGATGACATAGTTCTACTGATAAAAAAATCTGAATTATCTTTCCCAAGGCTTATGAGTTTATCTAAGTGAGTTTGGTGCAGCTTCTGAGTACAAAATAAGATGACTAAAATTATTCTATATGGCCAAGATGAAAAAGTTAGACTGAAATCAATACAGGCTGTGATAAGGCTAAATATTTGGGAGTTTATCTAGATAAAGACTTACATCATTTGGTGTTAAACAATTATGAGGAAAAAAGATAAACAGAGATTAAAATTACTGGCCAAAATTGAACCTTTCAGGGTCAGCAAGGATGGCTACAGTCAAAATGAATGTCCATCCACGTTTGAACTTCTTATTTCAAACAATACCAGTAGAACTCAAAGACAAGACTCTAGAGAATTGGAAAAGCTATATTAATAATTTTATATGGAATAATTAAAGGTCACGGATTACTTTGAAGATATTACAGGACGATAAGGAAAGGGTGTTCCCAATATTGAGTTATATTATGATGCAGCAGTCATGACCTGGATCACAGTCTGGATTAAAAATCCAGGCAAGAAAATTATAAAATTTGAACAACAGGGCTCAGCACAGAAGCTACACAGTTTAATGTGACTGCATAAAAAAGAACATGAAACTAAGTCAAACCAACAACAAATATGGAGAAGTAGCATCTTAAAGGTCTAGACTAAGTATAACGAAAGAATAAGCCCAAAAGTGCTACCTCTGAAAGTCTTAACTGAAAGACAGCTTATAGATAGAACTGTTGAATATATACCCATTCAAGACTTGGTGGGTGAAGAAAGGAAAATGAAAAGCTGGCAAAAGAGTTCAACAAAAAGGAAAAACAGCAGATTGGTTTACATATATGCAATGGGCATTGAAGGTGAGAGAATTGAAATACTTTCAAGGTAAACTTAGAGAATAAACTGATTTTGAAAAGGTGATTATGCAAGAAATGCCACATTTGCTGGCTAAAGTTTATACGCTCCTTTTTATGTATGAAACCGAGGCTGAACAAGTTTAAAAGTGCATGATAAAGTGGATGTAGAATTTTGGTGAAACAATTATGGAAGATTGGGAACATCTTTGGTGCAAAACTGTGAAGGTAACTAAATACCAGGCCTTGCGAGAAAAATTCGTATAAAATGTATTTTAGATGCTTTTTAACACCCAAAGCTATTAGTAAGATGTCTAAAGTAAACGTTGGAAATGTCATGAGACCGCTGGAGTCTTCTTGCATATGTGATGGAATTGTAAATTAGTCAAAAATTAGTCATGGTAAATTGCAAACTCTATTCAAATGTGAATTTATACTTGTCTGAGTATATGTTGTTGAGTGTTTTTCCAGCAGGTTTTCCTAAAGAAGGAACAGAATTCTTCCACATGACAACAGCGGCAAAACTTATTATAGCCTCCGGATGGAAGCAACAACAAGAGCTGCAGGTGGACTGATGGTGAGAGAAACTGATAATGAAACAAGACAATTTGCTGTGTTGTCTAAGTTAACAAACGGTAAATCAAAGACCAACTGAAGAATTTCAAAAACACTGGGACAATTTTTTTAAATGACTGTAAAAATTAGCAACTGCTGTTTCTTGTTTTTCATTCATTCATTCATTCCTATCTGTTGTATAATAAAAATATTTAAAAACTAGTAATTAAGCCCGCTGTAATAACAATGCAGTGGGCGCTAGGCAAGGGAGCCACCAGCAGCGGTGCGCAGCACGGCTGCCGGGGGCTCTGTGGCCAGCGGCCTGATGCGGCGAGAGGCGCTTTGCGCCTCTCACCGCATCAGGCCGCCAGCCAGGGAGCCCCTGCCAGCCGCGCTGTGTGCCGCTGCCGGGGGCTCCCTCAGCGGCAGCTTGACGCGACAAGAGGCGCTTCGTGCTTCCGCTGTGTCAGGCCACCGGCCAGGGAGCCCCCGCCAGCCACGCTGCGCGCCGCTGCCGGGGGCTCCCTTGCCGGCAGCCTGACGCATTGGAGGCGCTTTGCGCCTCCCGACGTGTCAGGCCACCGGAAAGGGAACAACAGTTGCTTCCTTGTCGGCAGGGTGGGAATCGGCAAAGCCAATCGACAGGCACTTTGCGCCTGCCGATTGGCCCCGCCAATGGTCTGTCTGGAGGAAGGGGCCAATCGGCACCCTTCCTCATCCTGGACAGAGCCCGCCCTAACTCCTCCCCCTAAGCCCTTACGGCTTTATTTAGTCCGCGGTGCCCGCAGCGCCGCGAGCGGGGTTAGGATGGTTGCAACACTTTTGATAGACTCTATGCTGGACTGGAGATGCCAACTGCATAGTGCCCCTCGGGTATACTTGCCAAATCCCTGTTGACCAGCACTACAGCAAGCAAAACTATTTGTCTTTTTAAGGTGTTAGGCCAGAGTTCTCCTACTAAAATGTTGGAAGGCAATATTATCCTGATGTCACAGTTTCAGGGATTTATTTGTTTTTCTGAGACCCATTTGCTAATGGCTGTCCAGGTTTAATTATTGATTGCCAGTCTTCTTGCCAGAAACATAATATCAACAATCTCTCTTGGCCACTCTGAGCATTCAAGATCTTTCTGTTAAACCATTATGCCATCAATTTTATCCATTGCAGATTTGAGTGAAGTACTTGACTCAACAAGTCCTCCCTGACTCAAAGTGTCCATGGTTCATTCATTGACATCTGTATCAGTAAAGAATACATTGCTGTCTTTGCCAAAACAGCGATAGAAAGATTACTTCTGCTTTCTTCTTCCATATTTTATAGAGTACCCTGCTGAGTAGCAGAAGAAACACATCTAACAGGCCTAGCGGCCAAGTTATATAGAGCGCTTGCCCTCTGCACTGTTGTCTCTGTGAATCTTAACAAGAGCCTTGAAACTCTCCTGCTGGCAAAGATCACAAACAAGTCTATGAGTGACCCAAATCGTTTTGATATGTCCTGGAACAGTGGTCCGCAAGCTTACGCTCGCTGTGGAGCGCTGCAGCGTAGTGGAGGGAGAGGGCGGCCCAGGGGCCCGCGCACACGCAGCAGCCCCAGTGCAAACGCACGTGTGCGAACTGCCGCGCAAGCGCGTTTGCGCCCAGCAGGGGCACAAACGCGCGTGCACGGCAGTCCGCGCAGGTGCGTTTGTGCCGCCGCCATGCTGGCGGCTGCGGCTCCCCCTCCCGGCCCCTCTGGGCCGCGAGTAAATAAGCCGCTTTGGCGGCTGATTTGCTCGCGGCCTGGCGAGCTTCTCGCTTCGGGGGGGAGGGAAGAAGGAGCCGCGGCCCGGTGCCAAGGCCCGGTGCCGGGCCGCGGCCCGCGGGTTGGGGACCACTGTCCTGGAACACTTGGTCATTCAGGACCTGTTCCCCTTGGTCCAGATCTTTCTGGCTTACCCAGTTCCCTTTGTGTTCAGCACTCCCAGAAAGTCTTGCACTTTCAGTCCTCTCACATCTGGATTTTCAGATAGTTAGGTGGATAGGGAATTGGTTAGAGAACCGTACTCAAAGAGTTGTTGTCAATGGTGTTTCATCAGACTGGAGGGAGGTGAGTAGCGGGGTACCTCAGGGCTCAGTGCTCGGCCCGGTACTTTTTAACATATTTATTAATGATTTAGATGAGGGGGTGGAGGGACTACTCATCAAGTTTGCAGATGACACCTAATTGGGAGGCAAATACTCCTAATTGGGAGGCAAATACTCCAGAAGAGAGAGACAGAGTTCAATGATATCTGAACACAATGGGGAAATGGGAAAATGAGAACGAGATGCAATTTAATAAAGATAAGTGTAAAGTTCTGCATCTGGGTCAGAAAAATGAAAAGCATACCTACTGGATGGGGGATACGCTTCTAGATAACACTGTGTGTGAACGAGACCTTGGGGTGGATTGTAAACTAAACATGAGCAGGCAGTGTGATGCAGCGGTAAAAAAGGCAAATGCCAGTTTGGGCTGTATCAACAGGGGCATTACATCAAAATCACAAGATGTCATAGTCCCATTGTATACGGCACTGGTCAGACCACACCTGGAGTACTGTGTGCAGTTCTGGAGGCCTCACTTCAAGAAGGACGTAGATAAAATTGAAAGGGTACAGAGGAGAGTGACGAAGATGGTCTGGGGCCAAGGGACCAAGCCCTATGAAGATAGGTTGAGGGACTTGGGAATGTTCAGCCTGGAGAAAAGGAGGTTGAGAGGGGACATGATAGCCCTCTTTAAGTATTTGAAAGGTTGTCACTTGGAGGAGGGCAGGATGCTGTTTCTGTTGGCTGCAGAAGAGAGGACACGCAGTAATGGGTTTAAACTTCAAGTACAACAATATAGGCTAGATATCAGGGAAAAGGTTTTCACAGTCAGAGTAGTTCAGCAGTGGAATAGGCTGCCTAAGGAGGTGGTGAGCTCCCCCTCACTGGCAGTCTTCAAGCAAAGGCTGGATACACACTTTTCTTGGATGCTTTAGGATGCTTAGGGCTGATCCTGCGTTGAGCAGGGGGTTGGACTAGATGGCCTGTATGGCCCCTTCCAATTCTATAATTCTATGATTCTAAATATTTTTCTGCTTACTGAAAGATCTGTGCAGCTTCGTAGTGAAGAAGGGTCACTTTTGTACCCCCTTGATGGTTCAAGTGGGTTTTTGCAGTACTGTCTGCCTTGATGTGGACATGTCTTTTTCTGGATGAGATCTTGAAAAGTGAACAACACTAACTTTATTGTTTTTAACTCAGTTTATGCTGTTTTCCTTATCTTTTAAATTCCATTTCCCTTGTGTCAGTCATTCCAAACCTACCTACCTAGCTAGCTGTTTAATAATTATTCAATTTTTAGCCCATCTCTCTTGAACTTTTCAGCTGTCTCTAGGTAGTAATTCCGACTGTTGACTACATTCTTTAGAAGTCTTTGAAAATGTTCTGGCTGGAACAGTCTGATAGAATTGTCCTTTGTCCTGATTCTCCTCTCCCTGATCATTCTTCTTCCTCTTTGTCTAATGCAACCTCATAGATGTGTTTACCAACTGTATCTCTTTCACTTCTAGTCAAGTTCATAATTAATTTCATTTTTGTTTTCAATTCTTCTAAAGGAAGTACCTCAGTGGAACAGCAGAGGTTTTGAGTGTGTAAGATAGGTCAGGAGAAAATTGGCCAGTCCCACTGCAACAAATCAACATTTACTTCTAAGCATATTTTGGCTCTTGTTGTGTGTCATATGAATGGGGATACAACACTATATTAATTACAGTGAAAAATCATTACTATAAATCTTCCAGTTTGTTGCAGAAGAATAATCCTTCTATTGCACAATACGCTCCACTTGTGGATAGATCTCCAGATTTAACTTCTGAACTAGATTCTACTAAAGGGCAATATTCAAGGTAACGGCATCCTCAGTAACAGGAACTGCATATGACTTATGATTCCAATGAAAAAGTTCAGATATGACTCATGGACCTTTTGTTTCCAGTCTGAAAGATCTGAAAGATCTTTTGTTTCCAGTCCAAGTTCCTTGTTTGCTGTTGGGTAAAATAATCTTTAGTAAAGAAGTCTTTTAAAAGCACAATAGGAGGTTACTGTGTTCCAGCTCAAATTGTGTGGATTTAATAGACCTGAAAGGCACCTACTACTGATACACATTCTTTGTCTAGGAAAACCTAACAAAAATCATGAGTTGAACATGAACAGTGACTTTTCCCAAATTGGTTTTAATCTTATTTTCTATACAGCATAAAATATTACATGATTACATAATCAATAAACATAAGATGTGATATGGATCCTATTACTGTTAGGTGGATCAATAACTGGTTGACAGATCGCACACAAAGGTTGCTTGTTAATTATTCGTCTTCCTCTTGGAGAGAAGTGACAAGTGGAGTGCCTCGGGGATCTCTCCTGGACCCTGTGTTGTTCAGCATATTTGTAATTATTTAGATGAAGGAATAGAGGGAGTGCTTATTAGATTTGCAGATGATACTAAACTGGGAGGGGTAGCAAACACAGCAGAAGATCGAACTAGGATACAGGATGACAAGATGACAGGCTGGAAAACTGGGCTAAAATGGATTTCAATAGTGATAAATGTAAAGTTCTGCATTTAGGTAGGAAAAATCAGACACATCATTATAGGATGGAGGAGATATGTCTTGGCAGTAGTATGTGCAAAAAGGGGCCTTAGTAAACCATACACTGAACATGAATCAGCAGTGTGACCATAGCTAAAAAGGCAAATGGGATTTTGGGCTATATCAAAAGAAGTATAGTGTCTAGATTGTTCAATGTGATGGTACTGCTTTATTCTGCTCTGGCTAGATCTCACTTAGAGTACTGTATTCTGTTTTGGGCACACAACAGAAGAAGGATGTAGACAAATTGAAGCACATCCAGAGGAGGGCAACAAAGACAAAGAGGGGTTTGAAGACCAAATCATATGAGGAAAGGTTAAGGGAGCTCGGTCTGTTTAGCCTGGTGAGAAGATGATTAAGAGGTGATATGATAACCATCTTCAAGTACTCGAAAGGCTATTGTAGAGGATGGAGCAGTTGTTTTCTGTTGCCTCAGAGGGTTTTGACCATAACCAGTGGGTTGGAAGTAATTCAAAAGAATTTTCAGCTAAACATCTGGAAGAAGTTCCTTAACGTTCCTTAAAGAGCAGTTCTTCAGTGGAACAGGCTTCCTCAAGAGGTGGTGGGTTTTCCTTCTTTGGACGTTTTTAAGCAGAGGTTAAATAGTCTTCTGATAGAAATGCTGATTCTGTAAACTTAAGCAGATTGTTAGTGGGTAAACAGGAAAGGTTGTATCAGTGCTTAGTTCTTGTGGACCTTTTTTGCATGTCCAGGAAAATACTGTTGCCACTTTGGGGTAAGGAGGTGAATTTCCTCCAAGCCAGACTGGCCAGGGATTCTGGTTTTCTTGGGGGGTGGCAGCATCTGCTGGCAAATCACCTATATGCCAAACTCTCTAAATGCAAGTTCCATAAAGAAAGCCTGGATTTTCCCAGCTACCAGATATCGCCGCAGGGACTAAGCATGGATCCCAAGGAGAGGAGTGGGAAGGCGACTGTAAGCTGCTTTGAGCCTCCTTCGGGTAGGGAAAAGCAGCATATAAGAACCAACTTCTTCTTCTTCTTCTTCTTCTTCTTCTTCTTCTTCTTCTTCTTCTTCTTCTTCTTCTTCTTCTTCTTCTTCTTCTTCTTCTTCTTCTTCTTCTTCTTCTTCTTCTTCCTGGAGTGCCACTCAAATGATTTGCAGAACATCAGAGAACTTTTGAGGATTTAAAGAGACTTTTCATCACTTTTCATCATGCCGACCCCAAATGGCCCTTTATCCTGCAGGTCGATTCAAGTGACAGAACAATGGGGGACATGATCCTCTATTCTAGAGATAGACAACTCTATTCTTGTGCCTACACATCAAAGAAATTTAATGACACAGAAAGAAATTGGGCCATTTGGGAAAAGGAAGTGGCCACTGTTAAGCTAACATAGTCTATGCGTAGACATTGGTAGGAGGGCTCTTCCATCCCATTCGAGGTGTGGACAGACCATAAAAATTTGAAAGAGCCATGAAAATTTCCAGCAGCCATGAAAATTAACCACCAAACAGATCCAGTGCATAGAGTTTTTCTCACGGTTCTCATTTACCCTGAAACACCTCCCTGGGAAATTGAATTTCCTTGCAGATGTTTCGATTTATATCCCGCCAATCCCAGCAAGCTGGTTCACAGCGGTTCACATTTAAAAAACCCCAATAGAACATAAAGTATTATCCTATTAAAACATGCATTAAAAATACCTATGGCAGCACTGATTCCAATCCCATAGCTATCGTCCAGTCTCAGCAGGACCCCGAGCGGCAACCCATCATCCACAGTGATGGTCGGCTGGTGATTACTACCAAATTCTAGGTCTTTCATTCACCTCTGCCAGGGGGGTATCAGATCTTCCTGGGCTGGCCCCCACCATAGACCTGGCAGAAGAGCTCCGTCTTAGAGGACCTGCGGAGGACCTGGTTTGATTTGGAAATTGCAGCTGGTCCAAAATGCAGCTGCTAGGGTCCCCACAGGAACACCCTGGAGGGCCTACATTCAGCCACTGCTGAGGCAGCTGTACTGGTTGCCAATAGCTGTCCAGATCCAGTTCAAGGTTTGGGTTTTAACCTTCAAGGCTGTACATGGTCAGGGACCTGTATATCTGAGGGACCACCTGTCGCCCTATGCCCCCCGCAGGGCCTTACGCTCTGTGGGTTCTAATTCGCTGGTCATTTCTGTCCCCAGTGAAGCGTGCCTAGCCTCATTCAGGGCTAGGGCCTTTTCAGTCCTGGCCCAGGCCTGGTGGAATGAGCTCCTGGGGGAGCTGCAGGCCCTGCAGGAGCTTTCACCGTTCTGTAGGGCGTGCAAAACGGAGCTTTTCTGCCAGGTCTATGGTTGAGGTTTGGTGTGCAAGAAAGATCATAGCCCCCCCCACTGGAGTGGCAGCTTGCAAGCTCCATCTGTGCCCTCCTCACTCTTCTCCCTCTCCCAGAAGGATGGGATAATGCTTTCACCGTGTTTTATTGGATAGTTTGATATTGTTGTATTTTATGGTTTTATGTCAAGGGTTTTAATGGGTTTTTTGGATTTTTTATCTGACTCTGTAACCCTCCACGAGCCTGCGAGGAGTGGCAGGATATAAATCACAGTATAAATTAAAAAAACAGCAACAGGCAGTCCCTCAGATATGTGGGTCCCTGACCACAAAGGGTCTTAAAGATTAAGACCAAAACCTTGAACTGGATCTGGGCTGCAACTGGCAACCAATGCCTCTGTCTCAGCACTGCCTGAATATGTGCCCTCCAAGATGTTCCAGCCGCATTGTGTACCAGTTGCAATTTCTGGGTCAGGGACAAGGACAGGCCGGCATAGACTGAGGGCTATTCCGCACCAGGATCTATGTATCAAATTGGTTGCGGAACAAAAAAACGCCATTTTAAATAGTGGAATTTGTCATTATGCATACCTGCCTTTGTAGTGGAATCCAGTTGCGTTTCTATCGTTTCCCACAGGTTTCTGGAAGCTAGCCAGAAAGCGATATTGCCGAGCTTTGTCCCGCCCCTGGCCGTCAATCAAACGAGCATCCAATGGGTGGCTGTTATCAAAAAGCCCCTTTCCCTTTAAGGAAGGTTTAAAGAAAACACACACACAAACACGTTGCAACGAATCTGCGTTGATCCATTGCAACAGAGAGTCCCATCTAGCTAGCAGGTGGTGTTTGAGCTGCCATTTCATCGTTGCCACTCTCCCCCCGAGTGAAAAAAAAAACTCCCCCCCCCCGCACGGGCGCGATTTTCGGCCGAAAATAGAGTGAAAAATAAAGGGAAAATAAACCAGCAAACGGGGCTGTGTGTTGCTTGGTGACTTTAAACAGCTCTGTGGAGGGACTGCAGCCGTGGAAGCCTCGCTGGGTAAACGAAGGCTCGCCGGTGCGTTGATCTCCGCTTGCTCCGAGAAAAAAAAATGGCTATCGCTTCGCCGGAAAGATCAGAGGAGAGAGCCAGGGGGAAGGACTTTGCAGAAACCACAACAATGGTAACGCACATAACTTTCCTGCTAGTGTTGCAGATTGGGTGCAAGAGTGTATCGCTTTCCAGAGGGTGAAGTTTCAGGACTGTTGTAGATTGTCAATGACGTGCATAACAGCAAATCTATTCTTGTGCCTCAGTAGCGATTTCAATTTGCAACCATTGTTCAATTTTGAATGAGTGCGGAATTGCCCTGAGTTACAGAAGTCAATTCTGGAGGTGTCTGTCATATGGATCTCTGTGGACCAGTGCTTGGGAGACAGGTAGTGCGCTAGTAGCCTCACCTGGCAAAGGTGGTATAATGCCTGGGAGGCTACCTTAGTTATCTGTGCCTCCTTGAATAGTGAGGCATTTAGAGTCACTCCCAAATTCCTGGCCTTGGGTCCAGTGGTCAGTTGCATCCCAGCCAGGGTGGGGAGGGCCTTAGGGGGGGCAGAATGTCAGATCCCTCCCTGTTTTTCTGCCATGAATGTATTCTTTGTTGTAGTGATTTAGTTTCACAATTAGCCTATCCTTGTGGTTGCCAAAACAACCTGCTTTGTAGTAGATTTAATCGTGGTCCCAGATGCCCCAACATTCCTCATCCCTTCCTCCCCCTCCTTCCTATGCCGTTCTCTAACTTTCCTGCTTCTCATCTTCGGTCCTTATCATGTGTTATGGCTGTAAAATGTGCAGCATTTGATGAGGGTTCCCACGGGAGTGGGCTTGTGAGGGACTTATATGTTTTGTATTATAGCTTGAAACTTTAGTTCTAATGATGCCTATGATGAGTACGCTTGCTTAGTCAAGCAAATTAAACTTTTATTTCAATAAAAGTTTGCTTTTATTTTCAACTCACAAAGTTTCTCGCAAAGAGATTGGGGTCACTGTGAGTAGGCACCTACTTGTGAGTTTCATGCATTGTGGAGTAGATGACCCTGGTGGTCCTTTCCAATTCCATGATTCTATGAGCATGTAACAGAATATTACATAATGGAAAAAAACAATATTCATGAAAACACATATCACAACGAGGACAGTCCACTAATGTTCGTCACAAATCAACCAAGCTCTCAGTCAATTATCACATGTAAGTCTGAATATTACCCTGACTTCAATATACTGCCTCTTTGAGGGTATTAAAAGTAGTAGGAGATAATTTAATAGCTCTTTTCATGTTTCAACTTATTTTCTGTCCATTGACCTAACGAAGCTTCATCAAGGTGTTGCATGACCGTATTAGAAAAAAAAAGTATGGCTAATCTTATACACATCCATAAACACTAACTTTTGTATATTCTTTATTCCTAGTGGATGGATTTGGCCTTCAGAGGCTGTTACTCTCTCACCATGGCCTATTTTCCCATTCCAATACATGCAGTCATCGTTATTTTAAAATAAATAATTGTAAATACACATGCATCTGCTCCCCATCTGTTTTAGATGGAGTTATGGGCACACATATCTGTAAGGTATTGTGCAGATGGACGGTGGGTGGCTAATGTTTTGCCCCAGAAACATTACCTCAGTAGAGGCTGATTAATATTGCACAGGATCTGATGGCAGACTAAGACAGTGGCGGGGAAGGGATGTATAAAATATCCAGCAGATGGGACAAAACAATGTTATCTATACATAAAAATGGAAAAAACAAGGAGAAGATCCAATAACAGGCTGGTTGCAGCACCTGCATCCTAAAGTTTTCCTCATTTAATCCTTCCTCACATTATGATTCAAGGTGCATATACTCTGGAGCATGATTAGCTTGCATTAAGCAGGATTGGACATGAGAGGCATGGACAGACTTTCCATTCTTTCATATGACTCAATACACTACCTGCACATTCATCCAAGGTCATGCATAGGAAGGGGTGATGGAATCCCCCCCCCATGTGTGATCTGTGGATTTCTTTCAGTTTTCAAACCTTTCTGGCCCTAAACTAGGAAATAAATGCATTAAAGAAGAAGAAGAAGAAGAGTTGGTTCTTATATGCCGCTTTTCCCTACCCGAAGGAGGCTCAAAGCGGCTTACAATCACCTTCCCATTCCTCTCCCCACAACAGACACCCTGTGAGGTGGGTGAGGCTGAGAGAGCCCTGATATCACTGCCCGGTCAGAACAGCTTTATCAGTGCCGTGGCGAGCCCAAGGTCACCCAGCTGGCTGCATGTGGGGGAGCGCAGAATCGAACCCGGCATGCCAGATTAGAAGTCCGCACTCCTAACCACTACACCAAACTGGCTCTCTAAAGTTATAGCTCTAAACTCTTCAGTCAGCAAGCTGTCAAAACTGAGGTTTAGACTGTGATTTTCAACATTTCTTTACTAAAAGTAGAACAGTTTGTGTGTAAGTGCCATCAGGTTGCTTCTGACCTATGATGATCCTGTAAATTAATATCCTCCAAAATGTCCTATCATTAACAGCCTTGCTCAGATCTTGCAAAATGTGGGCTGTGGATTCATTTATAGAATTGATCCATCTCACATTGGGTCTTTCTCTTTTTCTGCTGCCTTCAGCTTTTCCTAGTATGATTATACAGTGATTCTTGTCTTCTTATACCGTAACCAAAGTATGGTAGCTTCAGTTTGATAATTTTAGCTTCTAGGGAAAGTGCAGCCTTGATTTGACCTAGAACACAGTTCAAAGTGATCAAAACTAACTTTTGAGTATATTTTTATTATCTACCTAATGTTTAATTAGGGCCTCTTGTGGCGCAGGGTGATAAGGCATCCGACATGCTGTCTGAATCTCTGACCATGAGGCTGGGAGTTCAATCCCAGCAGCCGGCTCAAGGTCGACTCAGCCTTCCATCCTTCCAAGGTTGGTAAAATGAGAACCCAGCTTGCTGGGGGGTAAACGGTAATGACTGGGGAAGGGAATGGCAAACCACCCCGTATTGAGTCTGCCAAGAGAATGCTAGAGGGCGTCACCCCAAGGGTCAGACATGACTCGGTGCTTGCTTGCACAGGGGGTACCTTTACCTTTAATGTTTAATTAATGAATTAATTAAATTGTATTCTGCCCTTCTTCATGTGCTTAGGGCAGTTTATAACATACATAATGAAATCACAGTCATAAGCATAAAACAATTAATTTACATTTCTAAAATTATAGAGTCTATGAGGTGGCAGACTCATTGGAGGATTTGGTCAGTAACTGGCATAGCCGGATGCTAGCTACCATTGATGAGATTGCTCTCCAAAGTCCTCTCTGACTCCACCTTAAATGGGTGTACTGGTATACAGAGGAGCTCTGGAAAAGGAAAAGGGAACTGAGACAGCTAGAGGAAGTCTAGAGGAAGACTCGGGATGAAGCTTCGAGAGCATCTTACAGGGTGCTTATGAGGGACTATGAGATGGCAGTGAAAATGTTACAATGAGAGTTTTATGCAGCTTCAATTGCATCTACAAGCCCATGCCCAGCACAATTATTTAGGGTACTTCAGTCCCTCACGGTCTTTGTGGAAGGGCATCAAAACAAGAGACAATTGGACATTAACTGTGAGGTATTTGCAGAACATTTCACAGATAAAGTCTTGACACTCTGCCATGACCTGCCCCCAACTATTGATACGGTCAGGGATTAAGAGGCCCCTTTGCGGTCAGGGATTAAGAGGAAGTACTTGATGCCTTCAGGCAGCTCAAAATGACCAATGTGGATAGGTTGCTAGCCTCAGTGAGGCTGATTCCTTTCCTCTAGATCCTTAAAACAATGATGGTGGGAGGCCCTCTCTAAGACATCTACTGCAAGGAGGACTCACTCAGGTTTTATGCTGCACTGCCCCCTGTTTTTTTGCCATGGGATAACTGCCCCAATTTTTCCCACAACTACACAGGGAGCCTTTGACCTGCTTCACCCCCTACCTTGCTCCTGCAAGAGGTAGTCAGTGGACAGGAAATGAGGGCTTCCCATCATTTTTTTCTGTTTTGGCTTCTCATTGTCACATTGGGTAAACTCCCAATCATCTTCCAGCAACATCTTTTTGCATCTGAGTGCCCCCCCTTCAAGTCCAAAATTTTAAAAAATTACTACAATCTTAATACCGCTCTACGGGAGCGGTATAAATAAAGTGTTAAGAGCTGTGGGGGAGGAATCAGTCCGGGATGGGGGGGGCAACGATTGGCCTCTTGCCCCTGGACTGACAAGCGGAGGGCCCAATCGGCTGGCACAAAGCGCCAGCCGATTGGGTCCTCCACTTGTCAGCCCGCCTCCCGATCTGCCCACCCCCCAGCCTGGCATGCCTTCAGCTGCCGGCTGCCATTTCATGGCTGGCCGCCAATTAGGCAGGTAGGCAGACCCCCGACCTATCCTGCCATGCGGCCCAGGGAGGACAGGGGTGGGGGTGGGGCTCGCCGCGCCCACCGGACCATTCGCCTAAGCCGCCACTGATGCTTTCACCCTCTCCCGCATGATCGCCCAAGCCCCCATCCCCAAATGCCACCACCACCACTTTCTCCTCCCCGTGAGATCGCCCAAGCCCCCCATGCCCAAACGCCACCGCCGCCACTTTTCCGTTCCCCCGCGCGATCACCCAATTCCTCCCCATCCCCAAACACCACTGCCGCCACTTCCCCCTTCCCCATGCGATCGCTCAAGCCCCCCATCTCCAAATGCCACCGCTGCCGCTTTCCCACCCAGCCACCCACCCTTCTCAACCCCCCACTCTTACCCACCCATCGCTACTTGCCCCTCACTCAACGGGCCCTTCCCCCGTCCCTTCCAGCCCTGCCCCGTCCCCTTACATAGCACCTGCCTGCCTGCCTTCCTCCCAGCATTCACTTCCTTCCTTCCTTCCTTCCTTCCTTCCTCAATTTCTCTCTCTCTCTCTCTCTCTCTCTCTCTCTCTCTTCCTTCCTTCTGCCCATCTATCCACCCACCCCGCTAGCGCCTGCTGTATTTTGTCTACAGCGGGCTTAATATCTAGTTGCATTATAAACCGTAACAACACTCAGAACTAAAAAAACTGGGCTATTTGTCATGCAATCCCCCCCCCCATTGCAGTTTTCCATAAATGGTTCACGAGGTAGAGTTGTGATGTCAACTTCACCTGCACAGCTATGTTTTACGTAGCAACATTAGTGGACTGGCGAAACAAAACCCTATGGCCTTACCACAAGCTCCAAAAGAAGAACCAACGATTCCTCACAAAGATCAAATGAATATAGAGCATGGAATAAATCACGGAGAAAACATTTGGGATTTTGAAGCATTTATTTATCAGCCTTTTGATTTCCTTGGTTTCTTCATTACCACAAGCTCATCAATCTTTCCTTTTCAACGGGAGAATTTCCAGAAGGGCTGAAGGAGGTAGTGGTCCTCCAGTTACTGAGGGGGGGGGGGGGAAACCTCATTGCGGTGTTTGATATAGTCAATCATAAGCTTTTAGCTCGCAGCCTTGCTGACACTGGAATACGGGGGACAGTCTTTCCATGATCTTCTTTCTCTGGGGCCGCAGACAGAAGTTAGCCATTGAGGAGAGACAGTCATACTGATTTCACCTTCCATATGGGGTGCCACAAGGCACAATTCTTTCCCCAACTATGTTCAACATCTATGTGCTCTCTTGTCCAGCTGGTCTAGAGATACAGGTTCAATATGCAGAGGACACCCAAGCTCTACTTCCTGATGGATGACTGCTGATACATCCAAAAACAACTTTTCCAGATGTTTTGAAGCAGTGACAGGATAGCTCAAGCTACTAGTGCCCTACCTGGCGCCAGAACACCTAGACACAGTATTCAACACAACGGTCACTTTTAGACTGGACTTCTGCAACTTGCTCTATGCAGGACTACTCTTATCCTTGCTCCAAAAACTGTAACTGGCCTAGAACTCAGTGGCCAGGGTTCTCATGGGTATACCCTGGAGGGCATATATTCGACCTGTGGTCCGACAGCCACACTGGCTCCCAGTTGAATTTTGGATCAAGTTTAAGGTTCTGGTACATACCACCAAGGTCATCCGTAGTCTGGGTCCTGCGTATCTGGGAGACTGCCTATCTATACTGCCCAAAGAGTACTCTACTCTTTTAATACCAACCAGCTGGCAGTCTCCAGCCCCAAGGAGGTACATCTGGCCTCAACCATAGCCAGGACATTTTCTATCCTGGCCCCTACCTGGTTGAACGAACTCCAGGAGCATATCCAGACCCTGTTGGAACTAACACAGTTCTGCAGGGCCTGCAAAAGCTAAGGTTTTGGTTGAGGCCAGTGACGCAGTAACATCTACCTGGCACTCTCCATCAAAAAGATGTCCCATACACACTTGAGTTCTGGAAGAAAAGGGGGTTAACCAAGATAGCTGATACAGCTATTCAGTTGATATTAGATTGCAAATTAAATTGTCATTCAATTAATTTTTTAAATTTATTTATTAAGAAAGCCAGTTTAGTGTAGTGGTTAGGAGCGCAGACTTCTAATCTGGTGAGCCAGGTTTGATTCTGCACTCCTCCACATGCAGCCAGCTGGGTGACTTTGGGCTCCTCACAGCACTGATAAAGCTGTTCTGACAGAGCAGTAATATCAGGGCTCTCTCAGCCTCACAGGGTGTCCATTGTGGGCAGAGGAAAGGGAAGACGATTGTGAGCTACTTTGAGACTCCTTCTGTTAGAGAATAGTGGCATATAATTGTCTTAATTAAATGTTTTAACGACTGATGTGGAGATATGATGTACACTGCACTGAGCCTGCTCGCAGGGTAGGGCAGTATATAAATTAAATAAATAATAAATAGCTGCAGGGTATGTGCTAATGCTTATGAAATTCCAGAGTGATGATCCAGCATTAAACACCATTATTTTAACTGGAGTGTTTCTGATGTGTTTAGCCATCTTCTAGAGCAGTGGTCCCCAACCTTTTTATCACCGGGGACCACTCAACGCTTGACAATTTTACTGCCCTAACGCTCTCTGATCGCTATGGTAATGTTTAAACATCCCTTCAAAATAAGATACAGACACGCCACAACAATGAACATAAGGAACATTTTATTTTCATGGAAATTTTAACTCATGACAATGACAGATCAATGGGAACCCTGAGCTTGTTTCTCTTCAACGAGATAGTCCCATCTGGGAGTGATGGGAGACAATGACACCCGAAGTGTGTTGTAAAGGGCCGGGGGGGGGGAGAAGGCATCCTTTGGGGCCCACCTCCAATTAGTCGATGGACCACATGTGGTCCATAGCCCACAGGTTGGGGATCACTATTCTAGAGAACTCAATCTGAGAAATCATTGTTATCTCATTTTGTGTTACAAAAGCAAAATAAATAAAGGTTTGGATGGTGCCCCAGTTATGTATTATATAAGGTAATCTTTTTGTAAACAAGAAACAAGTTTAACTTTTCCTGCTTATAGTGGCATTAAAATAATAATAATTAAAAATCTCGAAGGAACAGTCCAAATCACAATCAACAAGATTTGGAAGATCATGCAGAAAAGTATACATCATATAGTACCAGGCAGAGACTGTGAACTCTAAAGACCAATTTTACTTGAAGACTTTAAATGTCAAGCTGCTTTGCATAATTAAATACTAAGAGGTATTTATGAAGGTAATAAATGTGGAGCTTTGTTCCTTACATTCTGAAACCTAAAATCCTTTTTAACAAGAAATTTAGATGTCACACAGATTACATGTACCCTAGCAACCAGAATTTTGTTGAAACATTAAGTGTGTGACTCATTGTAAAAAATACAGTGGGACGTTTTGAATTTTAATGCATGGCACGGCGATCCTAGAAGAGGTTCTGCTCTTAAAAAATCATTGAGTTATGGCATTTTAATTTAGAAAAGCAAACTGAATGATTAGCCAGTTACCTAGACCTAATACAGTTTAATGCTTCTGAATACAGGCTTCGGGACTTCAAATATTTTTCTGTCTAGAGAAGTGCTTATCCAAAGGCAAGAAACCCTGCATATAGAAAGAAGTTCTGTGTTGTATACGTCTACTTGTGGATCTTAGCAGTCACAGCAGTTTCTCAGTGGAACAGCCTTCCTCGGGAGATGGTGGGTTCTCCATCTTTGGCAATTTTTAAGCAGAGGCTGGATAGCCATCTGATGGAGAGCCTGATTATGTGAAGGCTCAAGGGGGTGGCAGGTTACAGTGGATGAGCAATAGGATTGTGACTGTCCTGTATAGTGCAGGGGGTTGGACTGGATGACCCAGGAGGTCCCTTCCAACTCTATGATTCTATGATTCTAGAGGCATACGTCTCTTCCTGAATTTCTCCATGCACAGAGAAGGCCTGCAGAGGTGCTGACTGGGTGCCATCCATCTATACATTACATGAGAATAACTAGTGCTTGAAAAAGAAATATTTAAAGACCGGCACCCCAATAGAGTAAGCCACGAGTAGGATCAGGATCCTACTCAAATTCTGCACACTCAAAGGAGATTTGACCTTGCATGTCCTGAACCTCATGCCAGAGGTAAAAATGAACATTTTCAGAAGCAGTTTGTATACTGAATTAGGATATGAATAATTTCAGTGTATGAATAGACTAGTTGTATGGGATATGCGATGGCTATGGCAGTCAAAAAGAAAAGCGAAAGCCTCACAGAATGTGAATATGCCTAAAATGTCACTGGTATAAACTGCTGAGAGCCAAAGCTTCCTTTAACAGGTATGAGTCATGAATGGAGATCTCTGAGTCCTTATATCCTGGTCAGAAGGTGGGAGGGGTATTGTGAAGAAGGAACTCAGGCATCAGAGAAACAATGAGCATTATGACCACCTTGATTAGAGGGGAAATGCTTGGGAGCAGAAAATTAGCATCTGTAGTGAGATAAGAATCCTGTGTCTCTATTTAGAAATGCAGTTCAGCAGCCTTGCATTGTAATCTCCACTTGAAGCAATGGAATTCCAGCAATGGAATGACCCGGAAAATTAAAATGTTCTTCCACTGGTTTCTGAGTATAGTTAGTTAGTTAGTTAATTGCATTTTTAGACCATAATTTTTAAAATTAGATTTATGACCATCTATTATTTTACATAGGGACTGAACTATTTGTCCAATATAGACAGTGGAAAGCACTGCTGATATTTGATTACTATTTATTTGTTTGTCTGTTTGTATATGTATAGATTTTTATACCACCCATCCTGGCAAATCCACTCTGGGTGGTGTACAACACCAGCGTGCTGGCTGAACTTCAGATGTGTTAATATAAAGTAGTAGGAAATTTAGTGATCTTAGAAATCCTTTTCCTGTGTAGGTAGGCAACATCAGAAGTACAAAGAATCAGATACTCATACTAAGGTGTTTTTTTTTTAATTTAAAAGTCCTATGATCGTTGCACTTTTCTATTTTGTCTTTGTTGCAATTTAGGATATTTATTTATTTGATTTCTATACTGCTTCTCCACACAAGTGGACTCAGGATGGTTTACAACAATAAATAACATTATTAAAACAGTTTAAAAACAAAGTTCAGCTTCATCACTTCCCCATTTTATCCCATGCAAGGCTGGCCTTAGGGTAGGGAGCCAAGGAGAGGGGGGAAGCCCATATGATCTCCAACTGCCATGGCTTCAGCCATAAGCCTGGTGGAAGAGTGACGTCTTACAGGCCCCACAGAACTCTGACAGCTCTAGCCTGAGTTTCAAATGGCAATTTGTTCCACTAGGTTGGAGCAAGGGGTGAAAAGGTCCTGAATCTGGTCAAGGCCATGTAGATACCTTTGGGGCCAGGGGCCACCATCAAATTGATATTTGCAGAGCATAAAGCTCTCCAGTTAACATACTGGGAGAAATGGTGCCTCAGGTCTGTAACGACCCAGATCATGTAGGACTTTGAAAGTTAATACCCAAACTTGAATCTGATCCAGAACTCAACTAGCAACCAATGTGGCTGCTGGAGGGCAGGTCAAATATTTGCTTTCCATGGGGTCCTTGTGAGGACTTGAGCTGTTATTTTGTACTAGTTGCAACTTCCTGGTCAGACCCAAGGGTAGAGCAAGTTGCCTAATCTGAAGGTGACAGTCATGTGGATCACTATGGCTTGGTCTCCTGGGGCCAGGTAGGTCACTAGTAGTTTCACCTGGAGAAAAGGGTAACATGCTTTAAAAAAAGTGAAAAGGAAAGCTGTGATTATAAGGAAAAAGGCCATGAGAACATTCAAAATACTGTATTTATAGACCTAGATCTGAAGATCTGAAGGGTCATGGGGGATGGGTTTCAGAACAGAATTAGAACTCAAGGCCAATACCAGAATCAGAAGCTAATCTCCCATTTTTGGCACAAGACCTGTTTCCAAATTTCCAGAAGTGTTCCAGAATTTTTGGAAGCAATGCTTTTCTACCGTTTTTAGTGACTGCTTTCATTTGCTGTGCCACTCAAACTAGGAATCCTGACAACTGGCAACAAGAACCACTTTTGCTGAAGAAGAAAACAAGCATTTCATTCATTTGATTTTATCCTATTCTATTTGCTAGAAGCTCATTATTCCCCATCCTGTGATCTGCCCAAGGTCACTAAGTAAGAGCTTCATGGCTGAGTGGGGATCTGTAGCCAGGGCCTAGTCTGCACACATAGGATAATGCACATTCAATGTGCTTTGGCAGCTGGACTTTCCTGTGCAGAACAGGAAAATCTACTTCTAAAGTGCATTATCTATTGTGTGCAGACTAGGCCCAGGTCTCCCCCAATTCTTGTCTGACAGTCTAAGCTTGATATGAGCTCTCATTCCATATTCCTGTACAAATCTGTAACAGAATGCAAGGATGTATTTATTTGCTTGCTTGCTTGCCTTTTATTCTGCCACTCCCAGCATGGCTGGCTTATGGCAGCTCACAACCATATAAACAAGTGTTGTTGTTGTTGTTGTTATGTGCGAAGTCGTGTCCGACCCATCGCGACCCCATGGACAATGATCCTCCAGGCCTTCCTGTCCTCTACCATTCCCTGGAGTCCTTTTAAGTTTGCACCTACTGCTTCAGTGACTCCATCCATCCACCTCATTCTCTGTCGTCCCCTTCTTCTTTTGCCCTCGATCACTCCCAGCATTAGGCTCTTCTCCAGGGAGTCCTTCCTTCTCATGAGGTGGCCAAAGTATTTGAGTTTCATCTTCAGGATCTGGCCTTCTAAAGAGCAGTCAGGGCTGATCTCCTCTAGGACTGACCGGTTTGTTCGCCTTGCAGTCCAAGGGACTCGCAAGAGTCTTCTCCAGCACCAGAGTTCAAAAGCCTCAATTCTTTGACGCTCGGCCTTCCTTATGGTCCAACTTTCGCAGCCATACATTGCAACTGGGAATACCATAGCCTTGACTAAACGCACTTTTGTTGGTAGGCTGATGTCTCTGCTTTTTAGGATGCTGTCTAGATTTGCCATAAACAAGTACAATCAATAAAAAACAATGCCAATAAAACACTTGACCTGAATGGAACCTTATATCTTTAACTGAGTGATATAGTAGATATAAATGCTGGACTTTTAGTGGGAAGGCCTGCTGTGATAAAATCCTCCTTCAAGCATGATACCTTTGCTCACAACATCTCAGTTTAAGCCTCAATGAGAACAGCCCCCCAATTTATTTTACTTACATTTTCTGTCAGAAGAATGAGATACAAAATGTAACAATGGCAGTAATTAACTAATAATAGATGACTAATTGAAAATTGCATTTCTGAGGAAACCTAAAAATATGATAAAGTTCTGAACATTTTTGTTTAATGTACATAGTTTTCTGAGCCTGTGCAATTACTCCACTTCTTTCCTGCTAGTTTCTTACCAATGGGGTTAGCTCAGACATGCCTCTTCATTTCTTTATTTTTCTTGCCAGTGTAATTCTCCTCTGTTAACAGGAAGTCAGCAGTAACGTCTCTGTTAGACCACCTGGAGCAAGGGCAACCGTTAAAAGTGAACTTCTGGGTGAATTTCTCTCCACCTTTGATAATTTTAATGGGAAATGGGAAGTCACGAGCCAAGAAAATTAACACTTTTTAATTTTTTTGCAGAATAGGTGCACTATTCTTTCTTATTTGTCTTCTCTACAGGCAGCACTCCTGCTGCAGTGATAACTTTATTTTCGGAGCATTCAATTAAATGTCTTGTACATTTTTTAAAGCCCATTCTTCTTAAAGATAAGGCTGTCTTTGCTATCTAATTGCTATATTATATGTTATTCACAAGAGTCACCTATTGGAAATTACCTGTGTGACATTTATTGTTATGAATGGCACAACTTCTCTATTACATGCCTGTACAATTTTGTGATTTCTTTTATTAGTCTTATTTTTCTAATGCCATAAAACAGGGATTCCCAGGGGTCTATGGACTCTGTAGGTCCACAGGAGCTCTGATGGTTCACAGGAGTATGGGGCTGTCTTTTCAGCTCCTATTCTTCTTTCTGGCCTACATGAGGCAGAGCAAGGGAAGGGAAGCAGGGGAGGGAGGGAGAAAAAGGAGGCTAAGGATGTGGGTACTGATGTCACTTTCAGGGGTGTGGCGGGGCATGGCCAGCAGACATAACTACTGGGACTCCTTGAAGTCTGAAAAATTATTTCACTGGAGGCAGAGAACTGGCATCAGAACCTCTATGGTATACCCCGAGCTCTGGGGCTGGGAGGTTGGGAGCTGGCAGCAACCCCCCCCCCCCGGCAGCTTTCACCACAGGACGCTGGGAGACAGTGGCAGTGGGCCTCCTGCTGCCAACTCTCAGGGTGGGCAGCAGGGACCTGAAGACAGTGTCCCCACGCACCACCTTCACTTGTAGCAGGAGTACAGGGAGAGCAGGTGGGAGGGCAGTGTGTTGAAGTCTGGTTGAAAAATGGGCTAGGAACTAGCAGTGGTGTTCCCCGGAAAGTTGAAAGAGCCTCTAAGTGGCCCTGAGTGGGTAAAGGACCCTCTCCCTGTAAGGGCCAATCAAAGACCCTGTGATGCATACTGATGGCATGCCAGCTTCTCTGAGAGGTCTTCAGGGGGAAAGCCCTCTCCTCAAGGGCCAATCAGAGTACTGGCACATCATTGGGGTGTATGGACATGATTTTGTATAATGATTTTAAAACTTGTTAAAGATTTATTGGATGATATTTGACCCCCCTCCAATGGCCAGTGATAGGCCAAGAGGGGGTGGGAAGGGGAGTGACCTGGATATGTGTGTACACAGCTATGCTTCCCAACCATTTTCAGCATAATCATGCCACTTCTGGTGTTTCTTGAAGCCTGAAGAATGTTAAAGGGGTTTCTCAATGGTAAAAAAAGTTGAGAAAGGGAGTTCTATAGGATTCTAGCAATTCCTAACTGGCCAGATTGGTTGGCTAAAAATTATATCTGGCCTGGTAATTGTGAATAAGTATGCTGGCTCACATTTAATTGCAAGAGCATCATAGGAAAGATCTTGAATTGGGGCTTAGAAATAATTAGGCATGCACCTCCTGATACAGATTTTCAAAAGTCACGTAGTAAGCTAGCTTTATTATTTTGTGTTGCTTGTCTTTATTGTGTTGTATTAATAAAATTTCTAACTAAACAATTCCCCTGAATGTCTTATGAAACTGTGGACCATTCCGCACTCGTTCAAAATTGCACAATGGTTGCAAATTGAAATCGCTACTAATTTGCTGATATGCACAATATCGTTGACAATCTGCAACACTCCTGAAACCGATCCGCAAAAAGTGCTTCGTTGTAGCGCTTTCAGGGAAATCCCAAAAAGTGGATTCACCCTCCGGAAAGCGCTACACTCTTGCAACCAATCTGCAACACTAGCAGGAAAGTTCTGTGTGTTACCATTGTTGCGGTTTCTGCAAAGTCCCTCTCCCTGGCTCTCTCCTCTGATCTTCCGGCGAAACGATCGCCATTTTTTTTCTCAGAGCGAGTGGAGATCAACGCACCAGCGAGCCTTCGTTTACCCAGCGAGTCTTCCCCAGCTGCAGTCCCTCCCCAGAGCTGTTTTAAGTCACCAAGCACCAAGCACCACACAGCCCCGTTTGCTGGTTTATTTTCCATTTATTTTCCACCCTATTTTCTGCCGAAAATCACACCCATGCGGGGGGGGGGGTTATTTTTTTTCACTTGGGGGGAGCGTGGCAATGATGAAACGGCAGCTCAAACACCACCTGCTAGCTAGATGGGTCTCTCCGTTGCAACGAATCAACGCAGATTCATTGCAACATGTGTGTTTAAAAAAAAACGTTCCTTAAAGGGAAAGGGGCTTTTCGGGAGCATGATAATGGCTGCCCATTGGCTGCTCGTTTGATTGACGGCTAGGGGCGGGACAAAGCTCGGCAATATCACTTCCTGGCTAGCGATTTTTGCTGAGACCGGGAACGATAGAAACGCAACTGGATTCCACTACAAAGGCAGGTATGCATAACGACGGATTCCACTATTTAAAATGGCATTTTTTCATTCCGAAATCAATTTGCTACATAGATCCTGGTGTGGAATGGCCCTGTATATTTAAGCAAGCATCTGGTTATTTGCACATGCTTACCCTGAGAACCCATGGGCTTCAGCCAGGAACTCCTTGACAGCCCTGGACTTGTGTTATATAGAACACTAAAAATGCATTTACAGGGCATTCCTAAGCATCGCAACACCTTTCTAAGAGCACTGAAGTTGCCTTTCTCCCCAGTGGGGAAACAAAGTGGTTTACATCATTCTCTTTTGCTTCATTTCATTATCTGAGGAAGAGTCCTGTGAAGTAGATTAGTCTGAGGGGATGTAACTGGTTCAAGGTCACCAAGTAAGCTTCCATGGCAGACTGTGGATGTGAACCTGGGTCTCTCAGATCCTAGTCTTCCACACTAACCACTACACCACACTGACTCTGTTGATGTAGTTGTACCATGTATGAAATATGGTATTGTGAAATGCTTAATCCTCTCTCTAGCAATGTCAGTTTTACATTTAAATCATAACTAATATTGAGTCAGTCACTGTTAAACGTCATATATATGAAAATGGACTGAAGGATTACCAGCATACAGTAGTGGTTAAAATGCTAGGACAGGCTTCAAGAGTCCCAGATTCAAATCTCTGCCATGGGAGCTCTCTTGGACCATTTTGGCACAAGAGCAACCACCTGCATTGGTGTTCTTAAAGTACTGAAGAATTCAAACAAAAAGTTTTCCTCCTCAGGAATTCTGAATTTTGGGCCTCTTACCCCAAGTTTTCTGAATCCTCCCGTTCATATCTTGAGTTGCTGTTTCCAAATGAGGAATTCTTGATTTGAATTTGCTTTCCTATTGTGCTGCCATTTTGTATTGTCATTTTGATATTGTCATTGTCCTGTGTTAACCACACCTACTGTCCTCCCACCCCAAGCCATCCAACAAAAAACACATTCTGTTAATTACGTTAAGATGTTATTATTAACAGTAACGTTAAAAAGAAGCAGCTGGTCTGCCCAACAGAAACTTTGAAGGAGCAGCTGATCTTGAAGAGAGAACTCTCCCTGCAGAATCAGCTCCATTACTACCCTGATGAAATCGAAATCCCCCCCCCCCCCAGGGCAGGACATAAGTCATACTTTCCTCATCGCAAAGTGAGCTTTTTTTGGTCAATGGAAGTACATTGCAATGTTGCTATTTATGTGAAGGAAAAAACAATCCAAGTGAGTCCAGTTCATGGGTGAAAATGGAGGCAAGCAGCTGTTTCAGAGTCTCAGTAGACCTTGAAATGGACACTAGAAAGGAACCACCACTGGCAGGAATCAAAATGGAATCTCACTAGCATTTTCTCCCATTAAAAAGTGAGCCGGGGGGGGGGGGGACAATGGATGTACACTGTAATGTTACTGAACATGCGGGGGGGCAGGAAGGCTCTGCATATGACAGGAAGCAGCATGAACCCTGTTCTAAATGAATGTAGAACTGATTAAGCAGGGTCTGATCCTTGCTTAAATGCTCCATTGTGGACCGAGGGCCACAAACTTGCAGCATATGATGGAACTTCAATTAAAATGAGGTAAGACTGTACTGCAGAAATAGTTGTGGTGACCATCTCAGCCTAACACAGTCTTTCTTAACTTTTTTACCATTGAAAACCACCTGAAACATTCTTCAGGCATTGAGAAACCCCAGGAGTGGTGTGATTGTGCATAATGTAGTTGGCAAGCATAGCTGTGTACATGCTCACCCCAGGCCCCTCCTCACCCCCTCCAGTCCCTTTGTCGGCCATTTTGGGAGGGGAGGGCAGGTTGATATGACTATATATGGTCATATCACCTGATAAATGTTTGACAATTTTTTAAAAAATGTATAAAAACTAATTAACTTCCATTCATTCAAGAAACCCTTTCAGGACTGTCAAGAAACCTAGGGTTTCACAAAACCCTGGTTGAGAAAGTCTGGCCTAACCTATCTGAAAGAATTGCTGTGAGGGCAAAATGGAGGTTAGAGAACAAAGTCACTTTAAGCTCCCACCAGGAAGAAAGTGAGACAACCATAAAAATAAAATATGTAAAATTATTAGTTGTGGTTTGATAATTACAAAAAAGAAACTTTTTAGTTTGCAGCATAGTGTTACACATTGTTTTCTTTTAAATTACTATTGTAATTTTGTAAGATTTCTGAACTCTAATCTAAAAATGAAGCAGATGCTTGTGAAGTTTGCTGTGTTATAACAAGCTGCTAATGCTAATGTTGTGGTTTGCACAAAGGAATACTCTTGTAAACACTGAATACAACTAAATTTAGTGAAGGTCAGGGAAGGAGGAGACATTAAGGACTTATCTTTCATCCAGCTATTTTTATCCTCAAAGACTTCCTAATCAGCATCTCATAACTGTTAGTTCTGAAAGCATTATGAAAAGGTTAAAACAATACACTGTTTATTGTTCACAAGAGCTGAGCCAAAAGATAGTCTGAAAGGTAGCCATGTCTTTGCTTCCTGCTTTTTTGTTGTTGAAACAAATGGTGGTCTTTAAAACAATTTCCTTAATGTAGACAATAAGGAAATCTATTGCATCTTGCTAATTGTAGCCAGTAAACTTTTGAATTGCTTCTAGAACTTCTCATTTCAATGTTTGGATTCATAGAATACTGTGTCATATAAGTGATGCAGGTATATATCCGATTTCCCATTCCTCTACATGAAGCCAGCTGGGTGACTTTGGGTCAGTCACAGTTCTCTTAGAGCTCTCCCAGCCCAACCTACCTCACAGGGTGCCTGTTGTGGGAAGAGGAAGGGAAGGTGATTATAAGCTGTTTCGAGACTCCTTTGGGTAGTGAAAAAGCAAGGTATAAAAAACAGCTCTTCTTCTTTTATTCTTAAATCTTCCTTGCCACTGGAGTTCTGTTCTTTTAAAACCATAGAGAAACTGTCAGCAGAACAGTAGGAGGGAAGGAAACAGGATGAATCTCTGTATAGAGGCTAATTTGAAAGACCGCCTCCCTGCCTATTCCCCCAAAAGAGCCCAATGCTCCGCCACCTCCAACTGGCTGCGGATCCCTGGCCCCAGAGAAGCACGGTGGTCCTCAACAAGGGCCAGAGCCTTCTCGGTCCTGGCCCCCACCTGGTGGAACGAGCTCCCTGAGGAGATCAGAGCCCTGTCCGAACTTCCACAGTTCCGCAGGGCCTGCAAGAGGGAGCTCTTCCACCAGGCATTCACTTGAGGCCGACTGACGTTGAACAACTGCTGAACCCCAGACTGAAAGAACCAACCCATGAAAGAATCAATCCCAATGTTACTGTTAATTGTTATTTATAATGTGGTTTTGCTATGTTCTGAAGCCCTATTTGAAAGTTGATGTTACATACTGTTGTTACTATATATCGTTCCATGTAATTTGTATTATATAATGTTCAATATAAACCGCCCAGAGCTGCAAGGAGATGGGCGGTATAGAAATCTAAATAAACAAACAAACAAACAAATAAATAATGCTCTCTAACAAGCACAACATGACAAAACAGTAGCAACAAAACAACTTAAAATGATTATTAAACTTTTAAGTACACTAAAAAGTAACATTAAAAAATTGAAACTGTGATCTAAATTAAAATACCTGATGTAGCTTTATTGCTTTATGTTTCACATGGGGACTTTAAGCACAGCCAAGCAAGAGGTGCCGAGATGAGCGAAGAATTTTAAGTTTGGTTGGGACAAAATATATCTCTGTAGTTTTAAAATGTTGGAAGATAAACTAGCTTTGTAGTTTGGCTTCCACATTGTACTCTTTGGAAATGAGCCTTCGTAGGAGTTGCAGGATAAAAATATAATAAATAAACAAATAAACAAACAAACAAATAAATAAAGATGATGATGATGTCTTGAATGAAAACCAAATGAAGCAACAAAATCTAAGGACACCAGCTAAAGTTTGGCATCAAATTATACTGCTGTGGTGTCAGCTCCATCTCTATCATCTCTTAACTAAAACCAACAGGCTCAAATTTTGCTCCATTTCCTTTCCCCTGGTGAAATGGTGATTTTTTTTTTTTTACAGCAGACAAGCTTTATATAGGACAACAATCAATATTTACTTAGACTGCAGCAGTTACAGGCACTGGTCCCGTGCTGCATTTCAGCACCTTGCCTTAAGCAACAATTTTGTAAAATTAAGCATATGCCAGGATACCATATCATTTTGTTATCTTAAAGCACAGATTTCAGACACTCTCTTTCTTTGAAAGACAGTTCTGTAGATTCTTGTCACTCAGGGCTGCCAGTCAAAATATTTAATGAAAATATAATTACATTTTTAAAAATCCTGACAAGGCATTTGATACAGAACTCCCCCTGCCGAAGCTGCTTCTTACCATAAAGGGTAGTTATATGTATATGAACAACATTTGTCTGCATTATTGCTATTGTTCCATTTCCTGTGATAAAAATACTGTCTGAAGTTACTTGGAGAAAGGGAAGCCTCTTCAGATAAGAATTCTTCCCCCAAGGCATTTTGCCTTCTTCAAACCAACACCACTGCAGGGGAGGAGGGGGCAACAGCAGGGCCACGTGCAACTATGCTCTCTTTGCACCACTAAGGTGTTGGTACTGGTGTGAGGCTTGAAATCTTCTCTCCTCACCTCCTCCTGGTGCCAGTGCACAGAAGGCTTCTGGGCCACACATTCCAAGTGTTTTCTCAGAGGGGGATGTCTTCCCCTAGTACTGTTGCCATTTTATCATTGTAGGAAAGGGGTGGTGGGTTGAGGGAATCAGAATGTATTTTTAAAGACTTTTATATACAGCACTTAATTTCTGCAGGAGTATAACTAGGCAAACCTCACTATTTCTCCTTTTATATTAATAAAACACATGAGAGATTTCCCATCATTTCCCTTAGACGGTACTCTTAAAACACACTTAAGCGAGTCCCATAGAACTCAATGGGACTTACTTCTGAAGGATGCTTAGGATTGTGCTGTATGGCAGGATGGACGTTTGGACCTGGCAATCGAGGGTCACTCTGGGCAATTCATCATGGAAGTTGGCTCCCTTTTCTTCCGGGCTGAGGCTCTGTGACAAGTACATGACAGGCAGACAGTCAACCGGTGCAGCTTCCTCATCCGCGCAAGGGGGAAGGAAGCGCGGCTTTCGGGCCGAGAGCGGGGGATGGCGACCTCCTAGGAGCAGGACAAGCCACCACCACCTGCAGCGATTCCATCGAAACACGGCATGGTGCGGAGGCCGGGGCCGCTTCCTCCTAGCACCGCTCCAGACCCCGCTAGGCCCACCTTCGGCTCTTCGGGCTTCGCTGGCGGGCGCAAAATTCGCGGCTCTTGGCGAGGCAGCGGCGCCGGCGACGCGAGCTCCGCTGGAGGGCGCCCATGGGGACCGGCAGAAATGCGCGGGCTCGGCAGCTGCGGGCTTTCTGCGTGCGGTGCTCCGCGGGGCGCTAAAACAGCCGCCGCAGGGCTGAGGTCGGCGCCGACATGGACGCCCCAGAGACCGGGAGCTCGAGCCAGTAAGTGTCAGCCGAGTGCCTGTCGACGCTGCTTCCCCTTTCCTTCGTGCCTTCAGCGGTCAGCGCGAGTCGTCTCCTCCTTGCTTCCCATATGCGTGTTCACCCGTACGGGCATTTCTCCGTCTGGCAGGACGGGTGGAGGCGGTGCGGGGAAACTTCGCACTTCGCCTCTGCGAGGGAAACGGGGGAGAAAAGAATCTTCCCTCCGGCTTCTTTCTCAGAGGAAGGGCTGGATAAGTGGAGTGGGGGTCGCTGGGCTCTTCTTGGCTTCGGAGCTGAGGGGTGGGGCAGGGGCCATAGGTGCTAGGGCATTTTTTTTCGTTTCATAACTTTGAAAAGCTACCTGCTCTTTTGTCAAGTTGCCACTTGTTAAACTCGGGGGTTGGGGCGGGGGAGCTGGCTGGGCTTTTAATAGCCGTTATTTTTTTGATGCTCGTTTATGCATGGCCTGCAACAGATTCTCCGGAAGGCGGCATATAAACCTCAATAAATAAAGTATACTTCGTGGTTTCTCTGACCCAAAACGGGTAGGCCACCAAGGGGCTAAGAACGTGGACATCTGCAGGGCAAAACTACTTACACATTCCGAGGATTAAGCCTCACTAAGTGGGTTTGAGTAGGATTTGGAGTAGATGACCAAGAGGGCATGAATATCTAATAACCCTTATAGATTCAAGAGGGTAGCCCTGTTGGTCTGAAGCAGCAGAACAAAGGGGCCCCACTGGACTCATACTTTGTTCTAATACTCAATTATATCTATATTCAGTTTTTGGAGTAGGCATAGTACCTAGGTGTGTTACATCCCTCCACTGTGTCAGATTCTTTCATGCTGGATTTAAAGCTAACTGCCTATGAAATCAATCTATTATTTGGCTCTTTTAGTTCTGTTTCTAAGTGTAAATTCCTCCCAATTATAGTTGGTATAAAATTGGCAGAGATTGCATTTTCAGGGATCCCAAGAGTCAGGAGGTATCCCAGTTGTACTGGCAATTACAGTTTGCACTTACAGAGTAGACAAAGAGAGGTGTGAAAGGCAGGTTTCCACGCCTTCCTTGGTTCTTGTCGAGCAGATATATGTACACTGGAAGACCCTGTTGAAACTTAATTCTGAGGCATCTAGGGACCGTATTTGAACCAAGACCGTAACAGCAGCCAGAGAGGGTGCTGCCCCTCTCCTGACATTAGTTTTGTGACCTGAGATGGACCTGGAAAGCTACTGTTTGTCTTTTGGGGGGGAAACTTACATTTATCGGTGAACAACTACTCTCCTTTCTTGTTTTGCACATGGGTGCACAGACTTGTGCCCTTCACAACAACTGCAACCCAAGACATCTTAAAAACTTTGGATGCCCATATATTGTTACCCTTTAACACCATGGACCCTTCTTTTGTACATTTAGTGCATATGCGTATTTGCTATTGGGTTTGGGGAAAGGTAGTTTGAGCTGCCACTGGACTCAAACTTTGTTCTCAAACATGGCTACCCACCTGAATCTATCAACTTTGGACTGCCCTTGAAGGATGTCTGGTCTGGTTCTATTGAAACTGGCTTCCAGTTTACTTCTGGGCTTCTAGTATTGACCTTTAAACATCTGTGTGGCTTGGGACTGGTATACCATAAAGACCATGTACCCCCATATGAATCTGCTCACTCACACTGGCCATTTTCAGGGAGCCCTTTAAGTTGAGACTGGTAGCAACCCAAAAAAGGTTTGTTTTTGGGAGGGGGGGCTGTGGCATTAAAACTATGGAATTCCCTTCCCTTGGAGATTTGTCTGTCCCCCTCAATCACTGTCTTCCACCAGCGGGTGAAGCCTATTCTTAGTTCATTTGGCATTGCCTTACTGATCCTCCTTCCTGTTTTTAGTTTTAATTGCTGTTTTGTAATATGTATTTTTAGAAGTTGATCATAATTCGGTGCTGACATGAGGGCCCTAACTGAAAAGGGTAGGATAAAACTTTTTTAAAAAGTGAAAATTGCAGGCACAAGCATAGACAGTGAATAGTTTACACAGCCAAGACACAGGATTATGTAAACTCAGAAAGCCTTTCCAAAGGCACTAGTGCATTTAGCAGAATATGGAAGTGTAGAGTACAAAAGCACTAACTGGGATGGCCCTGCTTGGCTGTTAACTGTTCTGGTTCAATGGTATCCTTGCCAGATACATTATGGAGTTAGTTGTTCTCTGCTGCCCCTCCTGGTGCCCAGAAAATTAACTAGCCTTAGGTACTAGGTTGAGTCGTGCAAGCATAATGTGTTGCTGAAAGAAGCCATGTTTGATAAGGCCATGATTGCTAAAGCCATCAAGTCTGCACCTGTAAGATCTATACAGCATAATACAGGATTTGGGGATCCTTGCAACATAGGAGACTCAGAGGCAAAACTGTCCCTATGTCCCCTTGAAGATGTTGTTTCAGTTAATCCTTTGGCAAATGCCCTTCCTTCAGATTTAATTTCAATTCATAGTAATGCAAGTGTGCTAGTGAACTGTCTCAATCTCTTTTGAAGGTAGTTTCTGTCCCGCTCTTCTCCCTGAACTGACCTTTGCACTTGTATGGTGAAGGAAACTTGTGGCTAGTTTGATTATCTGTACTGTGTATTCATTAACAGCTTGCTTATATTTCAGTTGTTAGATCCAACTTGGTGTAAAGAGCTTATTTAAGAGTGCTAGCCAACTGCAAGTAATGTCTCAGTCTTGGGGCCATTCCGCACAACTTTAATATAGCACTAGTCTTACATTTTGTTTTCGCCACTAAAACTGTTCCGCATGATGTCATGAGCAATCTGCAACACTCCTGCAACACTAGCGCCAAAATCGCTTCGTTGTAGCGATTTTCGGGGAATCGGGAAAATGGATTCACCCTCGCTACACTCTTGCCAACAATCTGCAACACTTGCGAAAAAGACATGTGCGTTCTCAATGTAGCAGTTGCAACAAAGTCCCTCTCCCTGGCTCTCTCCTCCGAACTTCTGGCGAAGCGATTGCCATTTTCTTTTCTAGGAGCGGGGAAAGAAACAAACCAGCGAGGCTCCATTCACCCAGCGAGGCTTCTCCGGCTACAGTCCCTCCACAGAAGTGCTTTAAAGCTCCCCTAAGTCCCCAAGCACAACACAGCTCCCTGTTCGCTAGTTCCCTTTAATTTCGGCCAAAAATCATACCCGCGCAGGGGGGGGATTTTTTTCCCACTCGGGGGAGCGTGATAATGATGAATCGCCAGCTCACATGCCAGCTAGATGGGTCTCTCCATTGCAACGAATCAACGCATATTCGTTGCAACGTGTGTGTGTGTGTATGTTTTTAAAACTGCTTAAAGGGAAAGGGGCTTTTCGGGAGCATGATAACAACCGCCCACTGGCTGTTCCATTTGATTGACGGCCAGGGGCGGGAACAAGCACAGAAAAAATCGCTTCCTTTCTAGCGATTCCTGTGGGGAACGAATGAAATGCTGCTGGATTCCACTACAAATGAAGGTATGCGGAACGCTGAGATTCCACTATTTAAAATAGCATTTCCGCTATTACCTTTAAAATGCAAGCTATGCAAAATTGTTTCTCTGATAATAATAATAGCTGTTCCTTTGGTCTTATCTGTTAGCATTTTGAGGGAAGTTAAGTATTTAATGACACCATTATATTCCAGATTGATTTCCCAGCAGAAACTTAGTGGCTACCAAACACCAAAATAACAACTGGCTCAACTCTGGCTCAACTCTTCTGCATCTTGACACAAATTTGTAACCACTAGCAATCAAGGAAATTTGCTCAACCTTGCCCCCCCCTCCCCCTGGCAGATCAGTGTCAGGCAGTAGAAGAAGAAGAGTTGGTTTTTCTATGCTGCTTTTTTCTACCCGAAGGAGTCTCAGAGCGGCTTACCTTCCCTTTCCTCTCCCCACAACAGACACCCTGTGAGGTAGGTGAGGCTGAGAGAGCCCTGATATTACTGCTCGGTCAGAACAGCTTTATCAGTGCTGTGGTGAGCTGCATGTGGGTGAGCTGGGAATCAAGCCCAGTTTACCAGATTAGAAGTTGGCTCCCCTAACCACGACACCAAGCTGGCTTAGTAGAATCCTAAGAACAGTTTCCTGAGACTGTGCCTCATTGAGCAGACTGGTTTAGGTCGATGACCCAGGTGTCTCTCAGCTAGAATTTCATCCATCATTTTTCTTGGCTAGTCAATACAAAAGTATCAAATGACTCTGTCCTCAGATTGGCTCAGAAATATCATTTTTTATCATCACAAAGAGGCAATATGTAAGATAGTTGCAATTTGGAATTATTTGTCTTGCAAATACCTGTTGATTTAATTCTTAGCTGCAGCCCAATATCCAGTGCACATGATTGTTCTGTTCCTTGGAAATAAGTGACCACAGTGCTATCAAATTCAACAAAATCTGACCAACCTGCAATTTTAAAAGGAAAATGTTTTTTTTAAATAGCAGGAATAATTAAAAGGAAACTCGAAAGTACCACCAGAAAGGGCAAATTCCTTCAGGAAACACAAAGGTTACTTTCAACAACTATAGATGCTTGCATGAAGCATGTTGAAACGGCACAAACAAGAATAAAAGAATGTAACTGTGGTCGAATAGTATTGTGAAGTAAGACTTGAAATTCTTGCCCATATAGAAGACGACAACTGTGGCACCAATTTTAAATACGTAATAAGATGATTTTAGGAACAAATTGTAAGTGAAGTTCCATCAATTTGCAGCTGACTTAAGGTGAGCCCATAGGTTTTCAAGGCAGCTAGATAAGCAGTGGTGGTTTTCCATTGGTTTTCTCTGCAAAGTCTTTCTTGGTGGTCTCCCATCCAAATACTCACCCTGCTCAGCTTTCAAGATCTGATGAGATCAGCCTGCACTATACTTTACCATATTCCAAGAGCAAATCACAAAACATATTAAGATAAACACTTGATAGACAACCAGCTAGGGAAGCAGTGGGGGTCTTTGACATCACAGATATGAAAATAGTATTGAGGAAGGCTGGGAAACTGCAGGAAAATCAGACAAATTTTTTTGCCTTAGTCTTTGAGGCAGAGGATTCTGGAGAGATCCATATCTAAAGAATTGTCTTTGGACAATGCAGCTAAAAGGAAAAAATGCCGTGGAAATGGTTGATAAATTAATAATTAACAGTGTAGGGCTGGATGGTAGTCATCAACTTGAAAAGTACAGACTGTTCTATAGCTGCTTTGTTTTTGGAAGAATTATATCCCACTCTTCTGAAGTTCATAGGGAATCTCAATAATATACCCAATTTCCATTAAAACTCAGTACAGTTAATTTAATTCTTATCTTCTTCTTCTGGTTATTACAGAATTGCCCAAAAGCCAGTTTTAAAAAACAGGTCTTCAGGTTTATTTAAAAGCAGCAAAGTTGGAAGATCCTGCATTTCTTCTAGCAATCCATTCCACAGTTGTGAAGCTACTGCTGAAAATGCTCATTCTCTCATGAAATTGAAAAATAGTTCTTTATGAGAGGGAACCAACCATAAAGATAACACAGTATGCCTTAATCTAATGTTTACATAGGTCCATACCAGGAGAAGTGGTCCCTCAGATATGCGGGTCCCAGGTCATCAAGGACTTTAAGGTCATAATTTACATTGCCTTGTCTTTACTGGCAGTCTTCAAGCAAAGGTTGGATACACACTTTTCTTGGATGCTTTAGGATGCTTTGGGCTGATCCTGCGTTGAGCAGGGGGTTGGACTAGATGGCCTGTATGGCCCCTTCCAACTCTATGATTCTATGATTCTATACTTGTACTAAGGGTCAAGCCTGTTGCATTCAGGAATACAATGGGCGCTAGATGGGGGGAACTGTGTGGACAGCCTCCCCCTCCCGCCAAGACCTGAAAGGCTGCAGACACCCGTTAGTGAACTCACCGGCAGGGACAGCTCTCACACAACAGGGACCTGCAGACTCTGAGCCTCAGAGGGAAGTAGAAGAAGGAGGGGTGGTCAGGGGTAGGGGACAGAAGGTGATTGGATGGCAGCTGGACAGACAGGCAAGCCAGTTGAAGGAAGATGCACTCAGGGGCAGGACAGCCACCCTGAGTGGGTGTTAGCGCTATGGCACTTAAGCCATGAGACACACTCCTACTCCGAGGCCTTACCAGAAATATATTATGTGGAACAGATTGTTTAAATCTCTTGTAAGTAATCTTGGACACCATTTGACTGAAAGTCACTGTATAAATAAATACATAAATTAAACTTTTTTGTACTTGTCTTTATTGATCAAGCAATATCCTAATTGCATTTTAATCATACAAGAAGTTCAAAACAAATTTCAATGCTTGTCATGACAGCACAGTGTTCACAATATGGGATAGTCAGGTATTCTGGAGGAAACAATCATGTTTACTTGTGAATTATGCTCAAGAACAAATCTTGCCTCCAGTATCCACAAATACTGGGCTTTACTTCTTTCCATAGGACTGTGTGGCAATCACTTGGAACATGGTGAGTAGGAACTGTGGTTTCTCTTAGTGAACGCAGTATTTTGGGGATGGAGAGTTATAATTCCACTAAAAATCTTCATACAACATCTCCATACAAAATAATCAGAATCACAAAGAGCTGGAAGAGACCAGAAAGGGCCATCTAGTCTATCCTCTCTAGGCTCCATCCTCAAATCTTCAAGAGTTTCCCAGCCTGCATCTGCCGACCCCTCCCCCAATCCCCTGCCAGTGGCCAGGGGAGATCTGGCAACCCTAACAATGGCTCTTCTAGCACACATTACAGTTAGTTGGTAACTTGACTTTTTTTAGTGTCCCTAGGCTTTAAGGCAAAGCTATATATGTTTATACCTGGATGAATCTGTAAAGGTAAAGGTATCCCCTGTGCAAGCACCGGGTCATGTTGTTTAAATCTCTTGTAAGTAATCTTGGACACCATTTGACTGAAAGTCACCCTTGGGGTGACGCCCTCTAGCATTTTCATGGCAGACTCAATACGGGGTGGTTTGCCAGTGCCTTCCCCAGGATGAATCTTTACAGACATCCAAATAACCATGTGCAGATTTGGGGCAGGGCCTGCCTACTGTTGTCTTCCTCCCGCTCCATGGCCATTCAAATTAATGTTGACTAATGATGTGTGGAAAGGACTTATGTGATTAGTTTGCTTGTGAAATCTCCTGTATCATTTTTCATATAGAATGTGATGGATAAAAATAATGACAATGAAGAACTCTTTGTGCTATAGAGGCACATGACAAATATAGGGAATAGTCTTTTACAGAAGTGTGGTCCTTATTTGATGGATTTTCCAAGTGGGAGGGGAATGTTTGAGCAGCCCAATTCATGGGAGTCTCTCCTTTTCCAACTTAAGTGTTGGTGTTCTCATATGTTTCTGGTTTCCCCCCTCCTCTTTAGGAAAGCTTCACAGGGATGCAGCTCTGATCAGAAGGCAGCTGTTGAGCTGAAGCAGCTCTGTCAGCATTGCTTCCATTCAGATCTTGCCCAGACTGCTGAGTTCAGAATAACGATGTCTCTGGGGCATTTAGCCAAGGGAGCCAGCCTAGATGACCTTATTGATACTTGCATTCATTCATTTGGTGAGTTGGGAGATTTGACTTTTTTCAGACTGTTTTGCTGTGGCATTTTAAGTAATTTATTGTGCAGTGTTTGATATAGTCGGAAGAGACTGACATTTTATTATTGCTCTTATTAATATTTGGTTTGATGCAGACATGTGAATATATTTCTGTTTGTCTTTTGAGAGCTAAGAGTGATAACAGTAAGTACTGTCCTTGCAGATCCTCACCAGTGCACTAGAGTTGTCAATGTTCCTGGAATTATTTTATTTTCCCTCCCTTATAATACAGAATCTGACTATATGTTAGGCACATAGATAATTTTTAATAAATGCATGCCCTTCCCAGACCCAGGTATTGTATGCTTTGTTTGGAAAACTTGTTTCCTAGCACAGCTAAATGAATGGTTTTGGGGGAGGGGTGCTTGTTGTTCTAACACTATAGAGAATAATTTAGTCTTTTATCAAGCGGAGGGAAATGAAATAAAAAAAAATCTCGATGGAGCAGCATTTAGCTTGCATATGAATTATTCATGCTTTTTTACTTCTTCACCGACAGGACACCTTTGAATAGATTTAATACTGTAGAAGTATATTCTTAATTACTTGTTTCAGCATATTCTCGAATAGCTGTATTGCAGTTTACAATTCATTATATACACCAAGACAAAACACCATTTAAAACTGGGATTCTTTTGCTTTTTCTCCGCACTATGGTTTATATTGATATTACTTATTTGTATACTGTAAGCTGGCTATTTCAGAATACATAACCTATTTGTTCATGTCCCATTTCTGTCTGGCAAATAACTTTATAGTTGAAGGCCTATATTATTCCATTTGCAGTTAAGTAAAATGCATTTTTATCTCTCTCTTTGTTATGAATGAATGATGTCAAGTGCAAAAAAACTGACCAAACGCATTCTTTGTTTTGTCCATATGTGTGTGGCATAATACACTTTGATAGCTTTCTTTCCTGTGAGGGATCTGAAGGAGCTGAATAAGCTCAGCACTTACACAGCACTCTACCTTCCTGAATCAGGCACCAAACAATGACTAATCCTCTCAGCACTTCCAGAGGAAAGGCATGCGCTGTTGTTTATTTATGTCAAAGCATTTACAAAGCCACATCCATATCTAGTGAAGAACTGAGGGTATGGAACTTCCAGTAGTCATAGTTCCTGGTTCTTTGTTGCTGCACCAGAGGTATTGCATGGAATGAATTTGTTTCTTCCACAATATTTCTGAAAGACCAAGACCTCACACTTTCACAACTTTAAATACAGTTTTGCTTTTATTCTTGGTAAAAAGTATATTCGGCGAAATACAGTGTTGATGTCAAGGTACTTAGTTTGTTACCATTCCTTCTGCAAGTGTATTAAAACAGGAGCATTAAAAACAAACCATAATTTACAGCTTGCATACATGATGCTTGTTTGGAAGTAAGTGCTATTGGTTTTGGTGTCGATTTCCTTCCAGTCTACTTATATGATCTTCTCCAGAGTGATACTATAGGTTCAGTCCTAGTTGATTTGGTTGAAGTTACTTCCACGTAAACTTTTGTAGTATCTGGCTACAGGCCATATCTGATTTGTCTAGATTATTCTGGGGAAGAAAACAAGGCTTTAATAAATTGTACAGATGCTCTTCACAAAATTTCTTTTCTTTGTTGATGTCAAACTTTATTGGCACCTTCCCCAAATGAATTGGATTCATAGCTAGCCTTAATTTTCTGAGTCTCAAACTACTTTGTTGAATTCTTAACTAGTGGCTAGACTGCAGGAAACCTGATATTTAAATTAAAATCAAGAACAAAGCAGGTCAAATTTTATTTTAAGAACATCCATTGTGTTAAAAAGAAACTGTCTTGGGACTTCCTACTAGTTCTCAAACAGACATGAATTGAAGATAGCACCACCAGATAAGGGTCAAGAAAGCATCTTATTTTTGGAAATTATAAACACTGCATGGGCAATCGGAGAGCAAGGAATTTGCAGTTTTCTGCTCCGCTACTTCACATGCAAGAAGCAGTTTATATCAGGTTAATAGCATCAAATACCTGGTTTTCTGATGGATCGATTGTGTATTTGATATTGCTGTAAAAATTGCTTGGGATTCTTGCAAATCCATTTTCAACTCTAAAAGGTATACAGTCTTTGTTCTGGTATATTTTAGATAACAACAAGCTTAGTTATGTTTGTTTTCTAGCAGTTAAATGTTTAATGAAATAATGAATACATAGTTATTGGTTATAATACATTCAAATGCGTAGCCTTGTTGGCCTAAAGCAGACTTTCTTAACCAGGGTTTCATGGAACCCTGGAGTTTCTTGATGGCTCTGGAAGGGCTTCCTGAAGGATTTTCTGAATGGGTGGGAGTTAATTAATGTGTATATATAATTTGTTAAACATTTATCAGGTGCTATGACCATATATAGTTATGTTAACCCACCCACACCCTCCCCAAATGGCCAATGATGGCCTGGAGGGGGTAAAAAGAGGAGCTTTCCACAGCTATGCTTCTTCTGGGGTTTCTTGAAGCCTGAAGAACATTCCGGGGGGTTCTCCACAGTAAAACCGTTGAGAAGGGCTGGATTGAGCTTGCAACTACCATTGTGATATATGGCACATGGTAAGGAATATGAGGTTGTCTTGTAAATGACCCTCATAGTAGCACAGAAAAACCTAAACCAAGATACATATCACTGCTACATTGTGTAAGTGGCCTAATACTCTCAAGTGAATATTTTGCTCTTTAGATCTCCATGGCAATTCTTAATTGTCTCTGCTATCTAGAGTTTCCTTAAGAATGCTGAAGTTACTGGATCTCTCAATCATATCATTAAGGTAGATCAGGGAAATGGCAGAAAGCTACCAAGTGCTTGAACAAATGTAACTGCTCAAGATTAAGTTTGCTTTCCTGTGCTGAGTTGGAGAAGATAACTTGCTGAGTTTATATGAAGTGGCCTCCAATGAGGTATTTTCCCAAGAATCCTAAATATTTGAGTAGGTTGAAAATTAAAATTTAAGAGGCTTTGAGTTTTGAAACGTTTGTCTTCTAATGCTTTTGGATTTCTATGCTGTGCTCATAATCAGCAGATTCCCTTTTAATAACACTTAATGTCTCATTATTTTCTCTGGAATTCTTCTGCCAAGGAGAGTTGTTTTGCAAGCATGACGTAGTTCTTATTTTGCACAGAACTGCGTAGGCTCTTGGTGTGTCCTTATTTGGTGCCTGTGATTTGGAAATTTAGAGACATAACAGCAGTTATGAAGACCTTGTTTGGATTTCAGTTTGTTTTTTGTTTGTTTGGAGGATTCTTACATCAGATGTATCATAAATCAGTAATTTTTGTTTGGTTTTAAATGCTACTTAAATGTATGCCATTTACCTTTTTTGTAATTTGATTTTAGTTTTGGGGAATTAAGATTATTTCTTATACCCTTTGTAAAGTACTTCATGCCACATTGACATATTCAGCATGAAAAAACAGATTAGATATATTTTCAGAGGAAACCCACCAATTTCCCACATCATTATTGGAATTTAATATTGCTCATGTAGATCCTAAGCAAATTGTTACAATAAATTATGCAGTAGTAGTTCATATGGTTTGTACTGCATATATGTGTACTTAATACAGGAGCAAACTACTTTCCCCTCTTCTGTTTCTCCTTTTTTTTCTTCTGTTTCTCTTTTAATCAGTATAATGTGTGCCTTTTGTCTTCAAATATATTAGTTATGATCCTGCACTGTACACATGACTCTGTTCCCAGTAAAGTGTTTTAAGTATTAAATTTATTGGGGTTTTTTTTTATTAAAATAAGATTAATCTTTGTACATTTAACTCATCATAGTGTAATTCTGTCAAAAACGGCATAAAAGCTTTAATGTTGCTTGGCAACTGAAAAGAAGCTAATAGGTTGATAATCACATTATATGAACAGAAATCTTCCCAGAGCCCTTTAGAATGCTAAACATTACTTTTGTTAACAAGAGATTATTTTATTTAACTAACATAGAATAGCTTTCTGATAAATCAATATTTTCTATAGGAGCATTTCCTCCCTGACTAGGAAAGTTTAGCTTAAGTTTTAAAAAACAGTTTAAAATCAAAAGCCACAAACAAATTCACTGGGTTTTCTTGAAGGTTCAACTATTGACATTTACTCAAGAATGTAATCTAATGTGATTTGAAGAAACTGTTGGGAGGAAAATAGTCATTTTTGATGTTTGGAATCAAGTGGGTGAAAAGTTTTGTGCAATCACCAAAGTTTGTTGTATGACTTTTCTGTGAAGTAGCCAGCACGTGTTTCTCATGCTCCACACATATAATACACTGATATCAAAAGAGAGTAAAAAAATGCTGGTGCATTTAATATTTTGTCCTTTGGCTATGATTATTCATGGTTTCCTTACCAAGTCCATATCATCATGTTATCATTGTATCATACAGTGGGAGTGGAGTTTGGCCTCACAGTGGGTCAAGCCAGGAAAATAACTGCTTGGACTAATTCCAGTCTTGTTTATTACTTATGGAAAGTGGGTCTTGGTGTTTATAGTTGCAGCCTATATAGATCAGGATTAAAAATTATTTACATAATGTACAGTGAATATGTTGAATGCTTAAAAGTGTTTATTGTTCTCATGCTTGCGGACACTTGTGCTTTTTTACTTTGGCTGTTACTTGTCTAGAATTAGTTGCAGCTAGGGTTACCAGCTTCAGAATGGGGCCTGGAATTCTCTCAGAATTATAGCTGATTTCCAGATTACAGAGAACAGTTCTTCAAAAAGAAACGGGAGCTTCAAAGGGTGGATTCTGTGACATCACATACCCACTGAAATCCCTCTCCTCCCCAAGCTCTGCCCTCCTTAATTAGCACCCCCAAATCTACAAGAATTTCCTGAGCTGGAGCTGGCATTCTAATAGCGATGTTTGGAATTGCTATTGTGACTTTTTGGGCCAGATTTTGCATAATTTTAAGGTAAAATTTTTCTTTCTTTGCTTATAGATTCTTAACATTAGTTGAGTATCATGTATCAACCCTGCTTCAATTGGTACTATTACAACAGGTTAAGACCCATCAGCCGTGATACAGTACAAGCCTGAGACTTTTTTCTTCTACTTAATTGGTACTAATATAAATTAAATGTGTCAAGCTCTCTAACAAAAATAATGATAATGCTCTCTTAAACGATTGGTAGTATTAATGTAATATGTCCAGAAATTATGTGAAGGAGCATGACATTTATTATTAAAGACTAGTTATTAAGCCTGCTTTAAAAGTGGGCAGGATGGAGGCAGCAGGGCCCCCCTTTGCCAACTCACATGGGGGAAGCTGTGAGCTGGTGGAAGACCTCCCCACATCCTGCCTGCTGTTGAAATGGGGGCAGGGAGGTGGCAGGAGGACACTTCCCACCCTGGGAGGTTTCACCACACTGACAGGGATCCAGTGGGAGCTACCCCCATCCAGCGACCTCTCAGTGTGGGGTGGAGAGCAGTGAGCCAGATGAAGGCCCCCTGCATGCCATAAGCTAGCAGCACACAAAGGACTTCGGGGGGGGGGGGAAGCAGCTACAAGGCTGCCTGTAAAGTGGGCTTTGCCATGGTGCCATCTGCCCCGCTGTCCCTGTGCTTGCCGGTTGAAAAGAGAACCTCCCCATGGGGAGAGCAGTGCAGATAGGGCTATGGTGAAGGCCGATCTAAAGGCTGGCTCACAGGCAGTCAGTTCACCCCCCCCCTCCAGCACCCTGTTCTCCATGTAGGGAGGCCCAGTTTTAAACCAGTGAGCATGGGGACAAAAGGGCAAATGGCACAGTGGTAAAGTGCCTCTTAAAGCATGGAAGGCTGCTGTAAAAGTGGGCAGGAGCACACAGTGGTGAACCTTGCCATGGAAGCATGGAGAATGGTAAGAGTGGGGTGGAGGAAGTGGGTGTAAAAGTGTGCATGGAGGTGGCAGGCACCCCACCCCTGAGCCAAAAAGCAGGAGGCAGCGGGGCCAGAGTAGAGCATAGACCTGGCTCTCTAGCGACCAGGCCAGAAAGTAGGGGGGGGCATGGGCTCTTGGTCCTATGTGGAGGCTTGGAGTTCAGGGAAGAGCTCAAGAGGCCAGGCTGAGGCCATGCCACATGAGGGCCACAGTAGGGGAAGGCACCCTCCCAGCGAGGGTGAGTTGGAGCCTCCTGACAGCGTACCAGCTCATGTGGATGGCCCTGGGCAAGAACAGCCCTCGCCCAGGGCCAATCAGAAGGCGGGCAAATCATCGGAAGTACCCTGTACATTTTATTAGATGATGATGATAAAGAGATCATGGCTTAGTCCGTGGTCAGCCTGATCATCTTAAATTAAGCTTATATAAGTGGCATATGTGCAAATTGAAAATATATGATCAATGTTATTTCAGAAATTTCTCGGTAAATTGAAAGGTTAAACAAAGAGAGCCTGAAATGTCACAGATCATGAAACATGGGAGAATGATATTTCAGAGGAGAAGGGTTTCTACGTTGAACCCTTATTTGGAAACCTGACATTTCATTACTCTTAAGTTTGCATTGAGGAGGGAAGGCAGCATGGTATTGCGTGATCTTTTCAGATCTCAAAAACTAAGCAGGGTAGGTACTTAGAATAGAGACTGCCAAGAGACTGCAGAGGAAAGCAATGACAAACTGGCTCTTCTCTTGAAAGTCTTTTGTATTATACCTTTAATGCTACATAGTGTTTGGGTCCTGGTATGTGAGGAGTATCTTACTCAAGCTGCAAATTGTAAGCATGCTAACATGGAAATGTTATTCTGCAATAAATATGATTTACTTGTAAGTAAATGTGTTTAGGAATGGGATAGGAAAGCATGCATTAAGCCTGTTAGATTTACTGCTCTGGCCCTCCTTGAAAACAAAAGGAAAGGAAAAACCCAAGGTCAACTTTTAGACAAGATCTCTCTTAAAGATCTGGAACCAATACGAAAAAAGACTCTGTTCTCCATCATACCTACTAAAATCGCCAATAGAGGCGTATTTTTCTAGACAGCAGCAAAAAAGAATAACATGCCCAATGTACAAGGACTTGCTAACGAGAACGGGTGAGCTCAAAAGCTTGCAAGTATTAAACAAAGAAGGATATGAGCTACAATGGATGGAGTATAATCAATTGAAATCTAGATTAAAAACAGACTTTGAGAGCCAGGTGGACAAAAACATGCTTCTTAGTGATTTCGAAAACATGTTATTGCTCAAAAAACCGCACCTACAGGGCCAGATCTATAAACTACTTTTGAAATATGAGACTGAGTCGGAACAAGTTAAGAACTGTATGATTAAATGGGTTCTATAATTGCTATGGAGGAATGGGAAGGAGCATGGATTAAAATTCCTAAACAAACCAACAGTCAGATTTTAAGGGAAAATTGGTATAAGATGTTTTATAGGTGGTATATTACCCCAAAAGTCATTGCAAAAATCTTAGATAGGTCTGATAATAAATGTTGGAAATGTAATAAAGCAATAGGTTCCTTTTATCATATGTGGTGGAATTGTGAGAAAGCAAATAAGTATTAGGCCAAAATACATATGGTGTTACAGGAAATATTTAAAATGCGGTATCCAATGAAGCCTGAATCTATGTTGCTAAGTTTTCATCCAAGTGCTTTACCCAGTTCTTCTAGAATCCTCTTCTTCCATGCAGCTACGGTGGCGCGGTTGGTGTGGGCGAAGCACTGGGAGGTGACTGAAACCCCAACTATTCCTACATGGCTAGACAAATTAGCGGACTTAGCAAAAATGGCAAGACATGTTAACATGGTTAACAAGAAACCACTGGAAGAATATGACAAACAGTGGAGCAACTACCTGGACTTTCTTAAGAAAGACAGCAGCAACTGTTAGGTTAGGGTTAACATGCAATGGGAACTGACTACATATTTCTTGAGATAATATCAGACTATACTATAATATGTATTAATAATTACTTACTAGCTTGTCGCTTTTTTCTTTTTTATCTTTCTGTAAATGCTTTATATAATAACTAGTAGTAGAGCCCGCTGAAACCAAAATTCAGCGGGCGCTAGGGGCCTGGGGAGCTTTTTTCTTCCCCCCCCCCCCGATCCTGCAAAAAGCTCCCAAGGCCCCGGGGAAGGCGCTCCGCGGCTCGGTGAGCCGCGGATTGCGTTCCCTGGAGCCTGGGGAGCTTTTTTCTCCCCCCCCCCGATCGTGCAAAAAGCTCCCCAGGCTCCGGGGAAGGCGCTCCGCGGCTCGCAGAGCCGCGAATCGCCTTCCCTGGAGCCTGGGGAGCTTTTTTCTCCCCCCCCCGATCCTACAAAAAGCTCCCCAGGCCCCGGGGAAGGGGCTGAGCAGCCCAGCGAGCCGGCCAGCAGCCTCCCCGGGGTCTTGGGAGCCGTTGCTGTTTAGAAGTCGGGGGCCAGAGAGCATACCTTCGCTGTCGGCGGCCAGCAGAGCAATGGCCGCTGGAGCGAAGGTAAGCTCTGGTGGGGGGTAGGGTGGGTTGGGAGGCGCTTCGCGCCTCCCAATTGGTTGTAGTCTGGGAAAACAGCCAATCAGCAGCCGCGCTGTGCGCGGCTGCTGATTGGCAGTTTGGGGCTGGACTGACAAGCAGAGGGCCCAATCGGGAGGCGCGAAGCGCCTCCCGCTTGGGCCCTCTGCTTGTCAGTCCAGGGGAAGGGGCCTATCGGCACCCTTCCTCATCCCGGACAGGGCCTGCCCTCGGGGTCCTTACTGTTTTATTTCTTCCGCTCCGCCAGGAGCAGTTAAAGATAAATTATAGATATATAATTTATATATATATAAGGGCAGCCATCTTGTTAGAAAGTATCAAAGGGACTCTGGGATTCTGAATGAGAGAGCATTGAATTTTTATAATAAGACAATAACATCTTTTTTCATTGCAGTGTCATTTACTTTTAAAGCAAGTATATTTTCAGCACTGGGAACTTTAATGCTCTGGCTCCCATGTGGGAGCACAAATCCAGGGTGGATGAGGTGCACTGGGCCAAATACTCCCCCATGTGTGAGCAGAAAGAGGCAGGGCCACTTGCCCCAGGTCAAACTCCAGCCTGCAGCCTGTTTGATGCAGAAATGGTCACATTTAAATGCAACTTCCTAAGCAACATTCTGTAGTATTAATGTCTACAGATTTTACTCAATTTAGCATTTATTTAGAGGTTTCTTTTTTCTTTTTTTCTTTCACTGAGCAAGGCTGTGGTTTTTCTCACAGGTATGTGAACGGAAATGAGAATGAGTCTTCTAAGGCTTTCTGCTAGCTAAGACTAAAAGAAATTGAACATACTTTTAATATGCATTAGAAGTCAATAGCACTGCATTGAAAGAGTTTGTGCAAGCTAGACTTGGCTACAAAGTGTTCTTAACAATGTCTATAATCTATTTAATTTTTTAATTATTCTTCATTTGCAAACTGTTGTTTGTAATTCATATGCAGGAGCTGCACACAGTGGATTGGATGCCAGTGCCTTTGCACATGAATTTTTTTGCAAAAGGAGGTCTTCCTTGCCTTCTCCTTCCTCAAGTAGCTCCCTGTGCTTCTCTGTAATCCAGTGTTATATGCTGGAATAACCTCCACAGTTGTGCACTCAGATTTTTGTTCTTTAGTGCCTATGGTCTAGTTATATATCATCTAAAAAAATAGCACATCCCAGGCAGTCCAATTGGAGTGTATTGATCAAAGTTTTATTCCCTGCAATTAAGAAATATTGGCCCACCTCCAAGGAGATAACCCACAGATAGTAGCCAGATAGTGGAAACACTGTTGCTGTTGTGCTTAGAAGCTATGTATTGATGAAATCTACAAGGATAGGTTTAAATCCAGTAGCACCTTGAAGACCAACAGAATTCCCAGGCTGTAAGCTTTTATGCCCTGGAAATCTTATTGGTCTTTACGGTGCTAGCGGACTCTATGGCAGACCAACGTGGCTCACCTGAAACTATCAACAAGGCTAGGTCTTCTTTCCTGTGCAGCTTAATCTCTGCTTCAGGACACAGCTATTTCTTTGTGGGTATGGCCAAAGAGGTCCCAGGAGTCAGATATTATTTAAGTAGCCTCTCTCCGATTTTAAATGTTGTCCCTTCTGTTCTGGATATAGATTATAAAGATAACAATTGGCTAGCAAGGCCAATATTGAAAACAATGTTGAAAAGGTTCTCTCTCCCATGTAATTAAGAGATCAAAATGTAGTTCAGTTATAATACTTTCTTCCACCATTTGTGGAAACTGATATAACAGGAACATCTACTGATTCTGGAACAGATATATTTTAGAGAGAACCTCTCCCTGCACTCCCTTTCAAGGTCATCTTTAAAAGCTGTTGATTCCATTATCAGTTATAAGAAGCAGGACTTTTCCAGTTGCTACCCTCTATGGAATAACTTCCCCACACCTGATGTTCCAACAACAGTTCTGTTTTTTTGCTTTTAGATAAGGCATCCATAAGGCATTCACCTTTATGAATTAATAGGATCCAACTTCCACTTTTGCTGGTGATCATCCCTCGCCCCAAATACTTGTTTTCATTTTATTTGTTTTATGCTATGGAATATTTATGTCATAACTGATGTTATGAGCCATCTCGGATGTTTAGGGAAGGAGGAATATAAATGTTACTAGTAGAAAGGCCCATTTATAAAAATGGGCTTTTCCAGCAGACAGGCGGAGTGGGCCCCTGTAGCCAGGGGCAGCGGCGCCTCGAGGAGGGAGTGGCCGCCGGCAGGAGCAAAGGCCACTGCCGCCCCTGCGGGCAAGGTGGGTGCGTCAGCGGTGGGGAAAGAGCAGGGCCGCCACGTGGACTCTTAAGCAGAAGTCTAAAAGCAGAAGTCACCTGAAGGAGGCTCAAAGCGGCTTAAAGTTGCCTTCCCTTTCCTCTCCCCACAACAGAGTGGGGTGGGTGAGGCTGAGAGAGCCCTGATATTACTGATTGGTCAAAACAGCTTTATCTGTGCTGTGGCAAGCCCAAGGTCACTCAGCTGGATGCATGTGGGAGACAGCGGAATCAAACTCGGCTCGTCAGATTAGAAGTCTGCACTCCTAACCACTACACCAAGCTGTTGTCACACTTTTGACATTCAACCTCTGCTTAAGTGCTTTGCTGGAGACAAGCTGTCAGATAAGCTTACTTTTTACATAGCTGGCACCATGGAGTTTTTAAGTGCTTTGCACTTAATTTCAGTTCTCAAATTTCAGTTCTCAAATCTTTCAGTAAGGCAAGGGGTGTGAAAGTAGGTTAACTGAATCTAGAAAGCTGACCAGGAAGTGTGTCAAAAGTTTTTTTTGTGAAATTTCTGATAACAATGAGCTGATTAACATTTTCAGATTCAGAAGGAAATCTGTGTAAAAATCACCAGCTGCTGAAGGTAACGTTGACCATGCACAGATTTATCATCTCCTCCACTGAAATGCTGCAAAAATTAGTTGATCTATATCCTTTTAAATGTTTTTAGTTTATAGATAAAATATTTAGAAGTGGTGTGCCAGGGGAATACTTTGATATGTTGGACATGATTAAACAAATTATTTAACTGTTTCGGTTGGAAAGAAATAACTTTGGTGGTGTTTTTCAATATAAAATGTTAACCCTTGTTTTTGGACAATTGTATGAGCTTTATCTTTTCCTGAATGAAATATTCCTGTTTCTTTTGCAAAGTTTGCCAGAACTGCCAATCACTTTCTTTTTCAGTCATGCTTGAATCAAATAATTCCACAAGAGTTTGTGATTATATTTCTTACCATTCTGTTATGCGCTGTGAGTTTGGAAGTGATCCTCTGACTATAATGCTTTCTTCTCTTCTTCCTTCCATTCTCTTTAGTGTTTGAGAGATCGTACGATGAATTGAATTTAAATATAGAAAATGCACAGTTAATTAAAAGCAGGATGTGTTGGTTTGTAGTACATGTAGCACATTATCTTCTGTGCAGTGAAGGAGTGGGATGAGCGCATGTGAGCTTCAGGCGTACTTATGTGCAGAACTGTGGGAATAATATTGGAACAGGCCTTATGCTTCCAACCAAAATGGTTTGGAGTTCATACTATCTTTAAATAAGACAGGGTCCTATTAAATAAAAGAGTAAGGCCACCTGGGGAGGAGTTAGGGCAGGCCCTGTCCAGGATAAAAACTCAGAGGGCCCAATCAGGAGCCGCGAAGCAGCTCCTGATTGGGCCCTCCGAGTGTCCATCCAGGGCCAAGCAGCCAATGGGGAGGCGCGCAGAGTGCCTTCCTATTGGCCCCTCACCAGGACAGACCAAAATTCCATTCACCCAGCCCAGTCTGGCTGCCAGTCTGCTCCTGACCACCGCAGGGAGAGGAGGTGAGCAGGGCTGCCAAGGGGGATGAGAACAGAGGCTGCGCCAGCCCTTTTCACCCCAAGGCTGTCCTAACTGTCATGTCCAACTGCAAATTGCCTCAGAACCCTGACAGAGCTGGCAGGAGGCTGCAGAGTGCTCACCTCCCCCCCCCTTCAGGCCTGTTGCGAAGGAGCCTCTGACAGGCCCTGACTGAGGGAAGGAGGCCTTTCCAAGAGCAACACGGGGGAGACTGAGGGCCTTCCTTTTGAGGGGGGGGACTTTCCCCTTCTGCCAAACAGTTGCCTGACAGGGAGGCCACAGAAAAGCCCCTTCTCACTTAAAATACTGCTCTGGCTGGGGGTTAGACACAGCCAAGCCATGTTTCTTTCTTCTTTGCAACTCTCTGCAGATTTGAGGCCACTGCACATTGTTATTCTGCAGAGGAAGCTGGCTCTTTTGTCTCCTGTTTCATCTGCACAACAACCCTGTGCCGTATGCCTCAAGTCTTTCAATTCAACAACAACCACCTGTGTGGGAGGCCTTAAATATTTGTTCTCTACCACAACCCTGTCCAAAGTAGCCCTTTCTGCCTGGGGAGCTGATCTTTATACTCTGCAGGTGAGCTGTAATTCCAGGAGCTCTCCAGGCCACACCTGTAGGTTGGTTACCCCTGGGTTGTAAATATTCCTGGAGGTTTGGAGGTGGGACTTCAAAATCGTACAATGCCTCAGAGTCCAGCCTTCAAATGAGCCATTTTTGCCTGCAGTTGGTAGGGAGTGGTGCAGGAGTGTCCCTCCTGGCCTATGGGTTATGGCCAGCCCTTATCAGCAACTGTTTGTATTCTGGGGCGCAGACAGGCAGACCAGCATCAGTCCTGTGAGTCTGGAAAGTGCAGGAAGATCTAAATAAATATTTACAGCCTGAAACTAAATAGAGAACAAGTAAATGTCTGGAGATACATCGTAACTGAAATAGTAACTGGCAAATAACCTTGGCCTGGCAAATAAAAAACCAGTTTTAAAAACCTTACTAAGGTCAAGACTGCTGTGCACAGACAGCCTTCCTCTTAGGGTTGCCAGCATCCCTGTGAGGCTCGCTACCCCACCTTCCTCATGGGGAGTCTGCTATGGGGAGAGAAGGGGAAGACAATTGGAAAATGCTTTGAGACACCTTTGAGACACAGACTGGACAACTCCTCCCCTTCCTCTTTCCACTGCCAAGCTCTAGCGCCCGTTGTATTCTTGGAGACAACGAGCTTTGCCCCTAGTACTAATATAAAACACCAGATCTAGATGCTAGTCATTCTGATTTTGAATCCCTGTTACCTTTTGTAATATCATGAAATATTCCTATACTGTTCTCTTGCTTGCTGACTTGAAGTCATTTATTTGATTTGGGCTGGACAAAGCAGAATGAAGGTATATTAAATACTCGTTTAAAAGGTTTTGTGAGAAGCACTTTTCAGGCTGCGGCTGGACAGATACTTATCTTGCATGCTTTAGGCTGACTCGGCATGTATTATTTATTAATTAATTAATTTTAATTTAATTAATTAATTAATTTTTTTTCATGCCGCGGTTTACATAAAATGTCATGGGGTACTTACATGAAACATCATAACAAATATAACAATCATAACATATAACATATCAATTAGAATATTTCAACATAAACATTTTTCAACATTGAGCATGTATGACCCCTTCCATTATTCTATGATTCTATAATTGGTCTCAGTATTTAAGTATTTGTACTGTTCTAAAATATAATCATTGGTGTAAATCATAATTTTCATAACCATTTATTCAAACTGAATCTTCATATCATTAATCATCCTACCTATATATCAGGCTTTCTTAACCAATTTTTTTTGCTAAACCCTTGGGTTTCTTTATAGCCCTGGAAGGGTTTCCCAAAGGGGTGGGTGTTATTTATTTTTTTATATATGTTTTAAAATTGTGTTTAAAATCTATCTGGTGATAAGACCATATACAGTCATGTCAACCCACCCCTCCCAATGATAGATCTAGAGGGGGTAGGTAGGTAAGAAGCCCTGATTGAGCATGTACACAGCTATATTTCCCAAAAATATTCTGCACAATTGTGCCATTTCTGAAGTTTCTCAAAGCCTGAAGAATGTTTCGGTGGTTTCTCAATGGTAAAAAAGTTGAGAAAAGCTGCTCTATATAATACTTAATGTAGCTAAATCATTTGTGTGTGTGTGCTGTTTCATTTTGTACATTAAAATGACCTGGAAATACTCATAATTCTTTTCTCTCTGTCTTTAAAGCCCTTTCCTGCTATGATTCAGCATATTTCCCTGATCCTCCCCTCCTCACTCCAAGATATTTTAGGAAATCTTAATGTGATGAGGTCAAAATCAGTTGAATATTTGTGAGGGCCCTGTGTGGGTGGGAAGAAATACAAATTTGACCAAGAGCAAGATTTGTTGGCTTTATTTACTACACTGGAGAGAAAATGTATGTTTGTTTTGTTCAGTTTTAAATTCTAAGCCGTCAAGATAATTCTGAATGGAATAATAATAATGTTTTATTTTAAATAGCCGCAGATTAAATAGACACATTTCTCAACATTAGACCTTGATCTTAATCCTGAAAGTATCTTTTTGACCAGAAGTCAGTTCTTTTCTTATAAATGGTCCACTGCACTGTAATCATGATCCCACCAAAGCAAAGCACTTTGAGATCCTGTTATCTTTTAGAAGTATGTGGGGTCTACAAACTTATTCTTGAAACTGCTATATTCTAATTCAGTACTGTGGTTCTTTTTCCAGAGAATTTTCTGTACTGTAATTAGGACCTAGTTACATATTTACTGCTGTAAGTTAGAATGAAGTGACTCTCAAAATCAGATTCTGTTAACTAGCAAGGATGGGTACAGAATACTTCTAATCCACTTTACTGTCAAATTTTTGACCCAAATTAACACCTTGCTAGCAAAATTAAATGTTGCAATTGTATCAGACAATATTTATAAATGCAGTTACATACTAATCTCCTTGTCCTTCTAAGAGACACTAGGATAAACACAGGGCAGTCTCAAACCAAGAAGAAATGACCTAACCTTATGGCATTAAACAATAATAAAGAATGTTTTTAAACAATGTCCTTTCTTCGGTAAACTTTTAGTTTATTTCATTCCAAGGATGTCAGCTAGAACGGTTTTCCAGATAAAATCCGTTTTCTATTATCTTTTCCTTAGTGGCAAGTTCTAAATTGTAAATAATCACAATTAATATATAATTTTAAATTTTAAATTTTGTTTGAAGTAAAATAAAATAATCGTCAACTCTTTTACTTAAAATCAATTGTGAAAAAAGTTGATGAGCAAAATATTGTTTTCTTAATTTCAGCTGTTTATCCTGTGGTTAGAGTTTTCAGATGGGATTTTGTGAACTTTTCATGTTTGGTAGCTTGTTGATATACTTTCCTTAGCAGCTGCCTACATATCTGGATGCTTTGGAAAACCATTCTTCTTTGACTTGCCATAAGATATGCTATCTTGTAAGGTAAGAATGTCTTTTTGTTTTTTATATATGACTTTGTGAATCAAACATGATTTGTGAAAGTTCTTGCCATTTATTTAGTATTATGAAATTACTAGCAGAAAAGGCCATTGCATCCAGGATGCACTAGCGGGCTGAGCAAGAAAGTACAGGGGGGGGGGAGTGTACCTGAAGGGTGTCACGGCGGTGAGACGGGCGCAGAGGTAGCGAAGCAGGATGCAGCCACAGTAGGCGTTTGATTCTGTGGTGGATGGGGTGGTCTCGGTGTCCAGGCACTCCTGGAGGGGCAGCAGCAGACGGCCAGGTACGTTTGGCGAGGGTCTTGGTGGCAGTTGGTGCAGGGTGGCTACCGGCGGGTGGTTCAAGGCGCTGCGGGCAGCGTATAGATGGAGGAGTGGTCACACATGAGGTGGCTGGGGCCATGCGCAAGGCATGCAGGTGGCTGGCAGCCGGCCTCAGCATTGGGCCCTGGGGGGAGCAGCTGGAGAAGCGTCCTCAGCGGCCCGGCACGCTGTGGCATTGTGGTGGTGCGTGCGCCTTGCTGGCAGTCCAGGTCAAGGGAGCGGATGTAGCGTCAGCAGGTTGTTAGAGTCAGGAGGGCGGCCACGACATGGGTCAGGCGGTGTGTGGGTCGGGCTGGCTGCTGGTGGACCAGTGCAGCCTAAGGGAAGGCCAAGAGCCATGGGAGCAATCTCCTCACCGCCTAGGAAGTGTCTGGTGGTGAGGTTGTGCATGCGGCTCACACATGGCTTGTGGAGGTGGGCGCCCCACAGGCCGGCCCAATCCGGATATGCCAGCTATGCTATGCTGGGCACTTCCAGATTGGCTCGCAGGAGCGGCGGGAGTGGTGGCCAGACCGCAGTTTCCTGTCCCGGACAGCAGGCTGCTGACCCGGACAGGACCACCTAGATGGCTGTTTCGGAAATATAAAGAGGAACTGTGTAAGGATGAAATAAGCACCAAGAGGAATACAGCTCTTTCTTCTTCCTCTACTTTCCAATTATGATTATGACAATCATATGCACTGTAGTTTGTGAATGATGCAGACAACCTATTAGAGTGGTCCCCAACCCCTGGTCTGGGGACCGGTACTGGTCCGTAGATCAGTCGGTACCGAACCGCGGCTCCTCCTTGTCCTCCTCCCTGTCTGCTGCCTCAGGGGCTGTCCTGCCACTCTGCCACCAGCTCACCTTTGGTGCTCTCCAGTGGCCGCCATGGCTGGGGCTCCCCTTCGGCGTGGCACTGCGCAGCTGCTGCTGGCAGCCCCCCCCCCCAGTGGGCAGTGAGAAGTCAGGGGTACCGGCGGGAAAGCAAGTGGAGCAGGGGCTTAGGTGGTGCCGACGTCCCTCGGCAAAAACTACCCACCCAGGCCTCAGTAAAATTGTCAAGCATTGGCCAGTCCCCGGTGATAAAACGGTTGGGGACCACTGTATTAGACAATGTCAGTGGCACTTATATGATAATGTTGGTGGTTATACCAGGGGGAAATTTCCATTATCTACATTACTTTGTAAACTTTTGAAGAAATTAATTTTGTAGGTGTTATATGTTGAGTTTGGTGTCATTGCTTCCAGTGGGTCATTTACTTACTTAGTGCAGGGGCAGGCAACCATTTTGGCTTGGGTCTGGAAAAAAAATGTGAATTCTACTTGAAAGCGTTGGCATACCTGCAAGGTAAAGAGGATGGGAAGATGAGCACTATCTTTGGCAGTGTTGGTGCATATTATGCATATTTTTTTCGAGATTAGGTTTTTGTTGCTGCTGGAAAAAAGAGCTAATGTAAGAATGTTCTAGAAATGTCATTATGAAACATCATTGGCTTTGCCTTCAATACAGTCAGGGAGGAATTGCGAAGGATAAAAATACAAGTGCAGTTCTGAAGGATGTACTGTGAAGATGGTCCTACTGGGACATAAAGTCTCCAGACATTCAGTCCCACAAATACCAAATTCTAATTAAAAAAAAAATTGCTGCTGTACAAGACTGAACTCCTTGGAATCCTACTGGCCTTTACCTTGTTCAGGTGGCTTTGTGAATGTGGATCTTACCTGCTTTAAAAACCACCTCTTTCAGGCACACAAAGCTTGACCAGGAGAAAGTGCAGAGAGGCCATACAGCTCCTTTTTTTGGTGGTGGTGAGAGGGGAGAATTAATGATAATTGGTGTAAGTTTATATAGAAGTGCCAGCATTTTTCATTTTCTTTTTACCAACTCCCCTTGTGTATATGTGTAATGTATACATACTTTATTATTTGCTTATAGTACTTAATTAATATCTTGAAATTACACCAACATTGAATAGAAATTCTCAAA